>NW_005871050.1:30199762-30392097 GCF_000147115.1 Myotis lucifugus | reverse complement strand
ATCTCATCCTACTATTTTGCTTTTATTTTTATTTATTTTTTAAACTTTTTTATTGCTTAAAATATTGCAAAGAGTAGTACATTTGTCTCCTTTTTTTCCCCCTTGACCTTCCCCCAGCCTCTCCTACCCCCAGTGTCTTGTGTCCTTTGGTTATGCTTATATGCATGAAGTGTAATGAAGATGTCAGTTAGGTCCATCTGATATAGTGAGTCATTTAGGATTGCTGTTTCCTTGTTCATTTTTTGTCTAGAGGAGTTATCTATCCAGTGATGTAAATGGGGTATTATACTCCCCTACTATGATTGTATTGCTATCGATCTCTCCCTTGATATCTTCCAGAAGTTTTTGTATGTAGTTGCTTGCTCCTGTGTTGGGTGCTTATATGTTTACCAGAGTTATATCCTCTTGTTGTATTTATCCCTTTCATATTATGAACTGGCCATCCTTATCTCTTGTTATGGCCTTCACTTTGAGGTCTATTTTATTCAGCGTTTTTTTTTTCATTTCCATTTGCCCCCCAAAAATTTTCCCATCACTTTACTTTCAGTCTGTGTTATTCCTTTGTTCTGAGGTGGGGCGTTCTCTTGTAGTCAGCATATATATGGGTGGCTTATCCATTAAGCCGCCCAATGTCTTTTTATTGGAGCATTTAATTTATTTATATTTAAGATTATTATTGATAGGTACTTGTTTGTTGCCATTTTTATTCTTTGTGGCAGTGTTCCTCTTTCCCTTCAATTTCTTCTTTTTATAGTAGTCCCTTTAGCATCTCTTATATTGCTGGCTTGGTGGTGATAAACTCCCTTAGCCTTTTTTTTTTTTCCGAAGCTCTTGATTTTACCTTCAATTTTGAATGATAACCTTGCTGGATAGAGTATTCTTAGATTCATTCCCCTGCTTTGCATCACTTTGTATACTTCATTCCATTCCCTTCTGGCCTGATGTGTTTCTGTTGAGAAGTCATTTTATAGTCTAATGGGAGATCCTTTGTAGGTAAATTTCTGTCTCTCTTTTACAGCCCTTAAGATTCTTTGTCATTACTACTTGTCTTGGTGTGAATCTTTTTGGGCTCATCTTGTTTGGCACTCTTTATGTGTGTGTGACATTTTTCTTCCCCAAGTCAGGGAAGATTTCTGTCATTATTTCTTCAAATAGGTTTTCTATTCCTTTTTTCCTCTCCTTGTCCTTCTGCCATCCCTATTATGCCTATTATGTGTATGTTGCTTCATTTAATGTTGTCCTAAAGCTCCTTTATATTCTCCTTTTTCTTTTTTCCATTTGCTCTTTAGCTTGTTTTTGTTGTTGTTGTTTTTTTGCCCTACCCTATCTTCTAACTCACTGATTTGGTTCTCTGCTTCTTCTAGTCTGCTGTTGAAACCTTCCATTGTGTTCTTTATTGCCACTATATCATTCTTCATGTCCTCTTGATTCTTAAATATGTTGGTGAATTTCTCATCCAGACGTTTGAGCATCTTCCTAACCATTACTCTGAATTCTTTCTTTGAGATATTTATTGCCTCCATTTCATTTAGTTCCTTTTCTGGTAATCTTCTTTTTCTTTCCTTTGGGGATTGTTTCTTTGTCTCCCCATTCTTTGTCTCTTTCTGTCCCTGGGCACCATGCTTGGGGTCCAATAGGTTGAAGCCCATATTGGTCCAATGGTTAGGGGACTGTTAGCCCAGAGACTGGGTCTGCCTTGAGTCTCATGCCTTTATTGTCTCTTCTCTGAGGCATACCCCCTTCTCCCATGGATCTGGTCCCTCAGTTGTCCAGTTCAGATGCTGGGGTTCAGCAGAGGTGCATGCTCAGTTCTTCTGTTGAGTGACTCCCCATGAGGGCCAGAACCCCCTGGCATGCAAAATTGCTGTGTGGCCCTGGAACCCAAGGCAGGGTGGAATCCTAGGTCACCCTGGCAGTGCACTTTCTGGGCACACTGGGTCGCACTGGCAACACAGTCCCAGGGCCCAGGGTGGGGCACATGCCAGGTGGCTCCAGCTCACAAAGGCAGTGTGAAGCTGTTGCCTAGTGCTAGGTGCACCCTGTTGCTCCAGGTCACAATGGCAGTGCTGTCCTGGAGCCCATGGTGGAGCATATGTTGGGTGGTGCTGGGTCACCCGAGCAACACTGTCCTGGGGTGGGGCGGTACCACCCTGGAAGCACAATGCTGGGCCTGGGGTGGAGGCAAGATGCAGGGTCCCCCTGGCTTGCACTCATATCATGGGGTCCTGGAGTATGGGATCCTGGGACACTTGGTCTGGGCATGTGGGCAAGGACACATTGTGCAGGAGGTCTTTATAGCATGTGCTCACTGCAGAAGTCTGGGAGCCCACAGGGTGGTACTGCGGCACTCACTTCCAGGGCACAGTGGTGGTCCCACACGGGTTATGGCTGGCAAGCAGCTCCCTGCACAGTTCCAGGATGGTGTCTGAGACCAGCCTGGTGTTGGTATGGCTGAGCTCCTGGCCTCCACTGCTCCCCTCTACAAGATAGCCTTGGCTCTGCACCAAAGCCGTACCCCACCAGGGAGTGCTGTGGTGGTAGCAGGTGCTCCCTTTCTTGGAGATCCTGATCTGCCGGTCCCTGAGACTCCTGAAAGTTCTAACTGTCCCTCACTGACCATCACACACACCACACATGTCCACACACTCCACTCTCGCTCCTTTACTCACTCACACTCTCCCCCTCCCTGCCATCCTGCCAGCTGCCATGTTGGGGTCCCAATGGGGATAATTCTGTTATCTACTTTCAAAGACTGTTGTGAAGATTAAAATTTATATATATTTAAAATTTATATATATTTTTAATATTTTTTATATATATACAAAATATGTGATGCAGTTTCTGGAGTAGCAGGTACTAATTAAATGGTAGCTGTTATTACTTGCCAATATGTATCTTTTGGACATTGCCCTTACCTTAAAACCCCTCTCTTTTCCTCCCCTGTTTTAGGCAGGCAACAAAGAAAATTTCCCTACACACATTGAGTCCAACTCTAGAAGAGGATTGCAACTAAAGATGGCTCTAGTACATTTTGGCTTTTAATGAAGCAGTCAAGGTGATACAGTAGTCCCTGAAAAAAGGAGGACTATAGGAGCCAGTGAGCAAGGCCCTGAGTCACTATTGACCACCTTAAGAAGCAGTTACCCGCCCAGCCAGCTTGGCTCAGTGGTTGAGCATTGACTTATGAACCAGGAGGTCATGGTTGGATTCCAGTCAGGGCACATGCCTGGGTTGTGTCTCAATTCCCAGTTGGGGGCATGCAGGAGGCAGTCCATCAGTGATTCTCTACCATCATTGCTGTTTCTATTTTTTTAAATATATTTTTATTGATTTCAGAGAGGAAGGGAGATGGAGAGAGAGATAAAAACATCAATGATGAGAGAGAATCATTGATCGGCTGCTTCTTGCACATCCCCTACTGGGGATCGAGCCTGCAACCCAGGCATGTGCCCTTGGCCAGAATTGAACCCAGAACCCTTCAGTCCGCAGGCAGATGCTCTATCCACTGAGCAAAACCAGCTAGGGTGCTGTTTCTATCTTTTATCTCTCTCTCTCTCTCTCTCTCTCTCTCTCTCTCTCTCTCTCTCTCTCCCTCTCTCTTAAGCAGCTACGCAATTCTGAGGACTTGCTTCTTTGGGCCCCTAGCGAATCAAAAACTTATATGAGACAATCAGGCTCTGTTTTTCATATATGTTTTAATTCTGAGGACTTGCTTCTTTGGGCCTCCAGAGAATCAAAAACATATGAGACAATCAGGCTCTGTTTTTCATACATGGTTTCCTATATTTGATTTTGGATCTCATTCTACTCTAAGACATTTTCCTTATCTTTAATATTCTCTCAAATCCGGAAAGATATCACTTTATTGACCTTGTCATAATTAAAAATACCTATTTCTTGCTAATGAGCTATTACCTGCAACTTTACATGATTCTTCTGACAGGCTGACAGGCTGACTAATTAACAAGGTTTGACCTCTTTCTAAAATCAGCTGGCAAGACTTTGGGCTTTGACACTAAAGAAGTTCTTTGAAGCTTACTTACCAATCATTCCTTCTGAATGTGAATAATACATATGGGTTTGCTGGATGTGGAACTTTGTCTTCAGCATGTACTTAACATACAAAGCCATCTTAAAATGTCTTTAATGGATTAATTGATAGAGATTAGATGCAGTCTCAACTACTTCCTCATGTATAAACACCTACTTAGAGCACTATCATTAAATAATTTTCATAAAGAACAACTGATTTTTTTAGAAACCAGTCAAAATTACTATTGATCAGACAAGTCTTTCCAAGAAGGTCTTAACCTGATTACTTTAAAGATTGCCTTTGCTTTTTATTAATATATGTATCAG
This sequence comes from Myotis lucifugus, assembly GCF_000147115.1. NCBI lineage: Eukaryota > Metazoa > Chordata > Mammalia > Chiroptera > Vespertilionidae > Myotis > Myotis lucifugus. Next base: position 30,387,738 of record NW_005871050.1, on the reverse strand, counting down.
TTTTACCCACACTTATTGTAATAAAAATAAACACACATGCACATACACATACACACATGCACCTATGCAGAAAGAACAAATAGAGAAAAAAGACTCTGAGAGGCCTCAGCTGAGAAGCATGATAGGAAATGGAATTTTCTGCTCAATAAACTCTCTGGTTAGGGAGGCAGTGAAGCATGGTAGAAAGAATGCTGGAGTTTAGAATCAAAGTAATAATTTAAGTCTCCTTTTCACTAGTTATTACCTGCATGACCTTGAGTTACCACCTCTCTGATCATGTTTGCTTATGTGAAAAAATTGGGATGGGAATGCCTAGCTATAGAGCCATTGAGAAAATTCAAATTCATAAAATTTTAATGTTCTACAATGCTAAGGGAATATCAGAGAATTACCCATTTAAGTCTGGAACCATACAGAAAAGGGGTTTCAATTAGGATATCAGTTGTGATGCACATGAGATCGCACTGTTCAGATTTCCCTTCAACAAGGCACTTTGTTGCCCCAACTACTGAAAGTGTGTTAGCAGTCTTCAGCTTTTAACCCATCCAGGCACTGCCTCATCTGCACAGAACTGCCTCATGCTCTTCCAAGGAGGACCACATTTAATAAGTGATTCATGCAAATATATGAAGTCCCAACATAGAAGTGGGAAGACCAATTAATATGCTTTAGTAGTTGTCCAGCTGAGAGATGATGGAGGCTTGGCCAAGAGTTGTAGCAGTTGAAATAGGTATATTGAGGATATGCTTTAATGTAGATTCAAAAAGATCCAAGAGTGAGAGGAAGAATAGAGTGAAAGATATGCCATAGATTTTTGGCTATATATGTGGTAAAGGTTTATTTTTAAAGTCATATTAATTTTGAGATACCCAGTAGACTTCCAGGTGGATATGTAAAGGAGATAGGTAAAAACTGTACATGAATTTGGAACTCAGAGGAGAAGTCAAGGCAGGAAATACAGATTTAGGAATTATCTGCAAAACTAAATTATATTGCATCCCTAGGATATGGGAACCTAAGTCTCTACATCACTTAGGTATGGAGAAAAGTGTTTGTTGATCTCACAGTTAATATCAATGCAGAAAGATAGCACTTAACCACCCATATGAATTAAATTCAGTAATCAGACTATTTAGAAAGAGGCCTCATTAAAATGAAGAGATTTTTGGTTTTCCTGTTGTATTCTTTAAACTAATAATTATAGAGCTCCTCCTATGTGGTGAGTGATGTACATTTATCATATTATTTAATCCTCACAACATATCTAGGTGAGCATTCCTATCATCCTGATGTTACAATGAGCAAACAGAAGTTCAAAGAAGTGTAGCAATTTGGGCCAGATTACATATTTAGTGAATGATGGAGGAGGTCTCATGGCTCTTTAGCCTCCACATGCAGTGCATTATAATAACAGTAATAGCAGCCATTAATAGAGTACCTAGTGTGCCCAGGTCCACTGCTAAAACACTTTACATATCTTATCTCATTCTCAAAAAAAACACCCCTATTTATTAGCCTCATTTTGCAGATGATGAAACCTAAACTTAGATATGTAACTAATGTGGCCAAAATCTTATGGTTATTAAATCTCAAAGTGGAATTTCAAATATATTTTTGTCTGTTTCCAGAGCTCATAATCTTAATTGCTATGTTATACTGCCTTTCATCACCTGTGACATAGGTAAGTAGAAGGGAAAATATTTCCTCCCAAAGGGAACATAACTATCCAAATGTCAAACCAACTGAACATGTAGCATTAAAAGTGATGACTATTGCTCCTGGGCCTTGGAGCAAGGTGAACTCACGAGGACCCACACTGGTCGCTGACCCGCCATGGGCCTGCCAGACCTCACGCTCCGAGCTATGCATGCAAGTACCATCCTAAAGCCAGATTGAAGCTACAAGATGGCTGACCAGGACCCTGGGGGCATCAGCCCCAATCCAACAGATGGTGGCCTCAGGTGCCAGAGCTGTGGTCACCTCCATCTTCATGACGCCCCTGGATGTGGTGGTCTGCCTGCAGTCTCAACACCCTTCAGTGACCAGCGAGCTGATACCTCCCTCCAGACTCTGGAGCCTCTCTTATACCAAATTGCCCTCCTCTCTCCAACCCGCAGGGAAGTGCTTCTTCTACTGCAATGGTGTCCTGGAACCCCTGTACCTGTGCACATATGGTGCCCACTGTGTCACCTGGTTTCAGGACCCCACTCACTTCACTGGCACTATGAATGTCTTTGTGAAGATTGTGAGACACAAGGGCACCAGGATCCTGTGGAGTGGTCTCCCAGCCACCCTGGTGATGACTGTGCCAGCAACGGCCATGTACTTCACGGCCTATGACCAACTCAGGGTCTTCCTGTGTGGTTGAGCCCTGACCTCTGACTTCTATGCACCCATGGTGGCTGGTGCACTGGCCCGCTTGGTCACCATGAGTGTAATAAGCCCCCTAGAGCTGGTACAGCATGTGTCATACCGGGAGTTGGGTGCCTGTATCTGAACCTCTGTAGCTCAGGGCGGCTGGCACTCACTGTGGCTCGGCTGGGGCCACACTGCTCTTTGGGATGTGCCTGTTCAGCCTTGCATGGGTTCAACTATGAACTGGTAAAGAGCTGGCTGAGTGGGCGCAGGCCAAAGGACCAGACATCAGTGGGCATCAGCTTTGTGGCTGGTGGCATCTCAGGGATGATGGCTGTCATCCTGACTCTAACTTTCGATGCGGTGAAGACTCAATGCCAGGTTGTGCTGGGAATGGTGGAGGCTGTGAGCGTGTCACCCGTGCACGCAGACTCTAGCTGGCTGCTGCTGTGGAGGATCCTGGCTGAATCCGGCACCAGGGGACTCTTCACAGGCTTCCTCCCAAGGATCATCAAGGCTGCCCCTTCCTGTGCCATCATGATCAGCACATATGAGTTGGGCATAAGCTTCTTTCAGAGGCTCAACCTGGAACAGCCTCTGAGCCAGTGAGATGAGCGAGGGGATGTGGGCCCCATCTCTTCCATGGATGGTGTGGGGCAGGAGGAGACTGAGCCAAGTGTCTTGTCCTCAGGGGAGGGAGCCTCATTTTTCTTCCCTCTCAGCTCAGCCCCAAGGGTACCAACCCATCCAGTTGGGCCTGCCCAGGCCCCCATCAGAGAGCTTTCTTCCTGCTGGTCCTCATCCCAAGCCCCAAGGATCATCACTTTTCCACCCAACTTCCCAAATTCAAGACCAAATCTGTTAATTCTCCTCCCCCTGCCCTCTACCCATTTTCATGTGTTTGTTGTAGCTGGGCCTGCCACCAAGGCCCACAGAGCCCTGGACCTGGCCAGCCTGAACCCACTGCTGTTAAGTCATTGAGTCTAAGATGATGAATTAAAAAAATGATGACTATTAAAAATACATTTTATTAGAAATAAGAAACTGAAGATGATTATTAAAAATCAAAATGATGACCTGGCTGGTGTCTCTAAGTGGTTAGATCATCAGCCCATGCACTAAAGGGTCATGGGTTTGATTCCCAGTCAAGGACATGTACCTGGGTTGCAGGTTCGATCCCTGGCCCTGGTCAAGGTGCATGTGGGAGGCAACCAATTGATGTGTCTCTCTCACACTGATGTCTCTCTTCTGTCTCTCTATCTCTATCTCACCCCCAACCCTCCTTCCCTCTCTCCCTTCCACTCTCTCTAAAAATCAATGGAAAAAATATCCTTGGGTGAGGATTAACAGCAACGATAATGAAATCAACAAGATATGGGTGTTTGAAAAGCATCTGTTCCAGCATTTTCTGAAGCTATCATCTTTAAATAAACAATGGTACAAATATTAATCTGATTTTGCTTCTTAATCTAAATTGTTTGGAACCATGAAACAGAATGAGTATCACTAAACAACATGGGATTGAACCCATATCCTTGGCTTGTGAGGACAGTGTTTTTAAACAATGGAATTCAAGATTATTATCTTAGCCATTTTGGAAAGATCAGGAGATGTTTTAAAGACAGGGAGACTTATTTGATTGGGTCAAAAATCCCTCAACATAATGGTATACATGTAGTTTCTCCTATCCTGCCACTGTTTTCTTTTGGGTTATTTTTAGCTATCAAGGAAAAGATTTTGAGACATATCATATATATAATCTTTGAGTGTGCTCCAGATTGGAAGATTTCATTTAATTCATTCCAAGTCCTTCACTTAGGAGCTTATGCACATTTTAAATATGTAGTCATACATATTTAATAATTATTACACATTAAATAATGCCAGTTTTATGAACTGAATTAAAAGTAATTAATAATTATAACAGCAATAATAATGACAGAACATATAGACTGCTTAGGATTTTCAAAATACCAGTTTAGCTAGCATGATGTTCTGTGAACAAATGTACAGCTAAATACACAGTAGCTGTCAGACACTAGTTAGAACAGCAGGAGCATGTTTCTCAGCAGAGATTTTTCTGTCTGCTGACATTTTGGTTCTGAAGTAAATGGGACGTGTTGTTATGTTTCTTTTATTATATTTCAATTATAGAATATAAATGTGCATAGAATTATTGTGTTGATCTTGTTCAGCTTCTCTCCCAATGAAATGATCCTTTCTATAACACCTATGACAAGTGGCCACTTGGTCTTTCTTTGAATGTGTTCAGTGACAAGTAAATTACATCCTTAAAAACCAGCCTTTTCCATTGTTGAAGCATGCTTATTTTTAAAAAAATCACTTTCTGGGTGGGTTATAACTCTAACCATCACTACTACTTTTACTTTCTTGACTAATATTGAATAAACATAATCCTTTTCTACTACAGGCATTAACCTTTTTTAATACAGCTACTATTGCCCAACTACCTGTGACAGCCCCCACCACCTTAAATTCTTCTCAGATTTTAAAACCCATAGATTCCAAACCTGTTTGTTAATGTGAGGTCATATTAAAACCTGCCCCCAATTCCTTTACAACTATGTAGATATGGGCTCAAATACTGACTCCCTACTATGTGAACCTCAAAATGGGGAAATGATTGCTACCACAAGATATTTTGTGAGAATTAAATTAACAGGTAATTTTTATGTAGTATTATTGGTTGAGCATTGTTCTACTTGTGTTATACATGTTAATTCATTTTATTTTAATAACAAACATATGAGATGGTTATTATTATTTCCCCATTTTGTATTTTACTTTATTTTATTTTTATTGTTTAAAATATCATATATGTCGCCTTTTTCCCCCATCAACCCCTCTTCAGCCACTCCCACCTCCCAGGTCTCTGTCCACTGGTTATGCTTATATACATGCATACAAGTCCTTTGGTTGATCTCTTAACACACACACACACACACACACACCCTCCCCTGCCTTCCCTATGAGGTTTGACTGTCTGTTCAATGCTTCTCTGCCTCTGGATCTATTTTTGTTCATCAGTTTATGTTGTTCATTACATTCCACAAATAAGTGAGATCATGTGATATCTTTCCTCGACTGACTTATTTCGCTTAGCATAATGCTCTCCAGGTCCATCCACACTGTTGCAAATGGTAAAAGTTCCTTCTTTTTTACAGCAGTATAGTATTTCATTGTGTAGATGTACCACAGTTTTCTAATCCACTCACCTGCTGATGGGCACATAGGCTGTTTCCAAATCTTAGCTATGGTAAATTGTGCTGCTATGAACATAGGGGTGCATATATACTTCCTGATTGGTGTTTCTGATTTTGTGGGATATATTCCTAGAAGTGGGATCACTGGGTCAAATGGGAGTTCCATTTTTAAATTGTTGAGGAAACTCCATACTGTTCTCCACAGTGGCTGCACCAGTCTGCATTCCCACCAGCAGTGCACAAGCGTTCCTTTTTCTCCACATCCTCGCCAGCACTTGTCCTTTGTTGATTTGTTGATAGCCATTCTGACAGGTGTAAGATGGTACCGCATTGTCGTTTGGATTTACATCTCTCGGATGATTAGTGACTTTGAGCATGTTTTCATATGTCTCTCGGCCTTCTGTATGTCCTCTTTTGAAAAGAATGTTGAGACCATATATACTTGTCAGAGGTCACATAACTAATTGTGGCAGTGTAAGGATTTGAACCCAGGCAATCTGGCTCTAGAGCTTTCAGCTTTATCCACCATTATTTACATTTACTAGTTTTATTAAATATTATTATATATATTTATTATATATTAAGGAGTGGCTCTAGGACAGCCGTGGGCAAACTACGGCCCGCGGGCCGGATCCGGCCCGTTTGAAATGAATAAAACTAAAAAAAAAAAAGACCGTACCCTTTTATGTAATGATGTTTACTTTGAATTTATATTAGTTCACACAAACACTCCATCCATGCTTTTGTTCCGGCCCTCCGGTCGGTCCAGTTTAAGAACCCATTGTGGCCCTCGAGTCAAAAAGTTTGCCCACCCCTGCTCTAGGATCAAGCCTTGGGCTCACCTGTGGCAGGGCCACAAACAAGTCCCAGCCTGGAGGGCAGAGCTCTCCAGGCATAATTAAGCCTGACCTTGTAGCCGTCCCTAATTCCTTCCTAAGTAGCTAATGGGCTGTGGGAGGTGCAGCAAGTGCTGCCAAAACAAGAACATTTGTATACATGATTATATATATATATATATATATATATATATATATATATATATATATATATGTGTGTGTATGTAGTATAGTGTGTGATATAGTAGTAGCTTGATAAATGTTTTCTTTTCCACTTACCATTCAGCTACCTCTCTTCTGAGTACTCTTCAGTTTTTCAAAATCCGAAATGTGGACCTGATACTTCAGATGTAATCTAATAAACTAAAACAGAGGGGAAATTTCTTCTAGTTCTAGGACCAGGTTTCATTTGGACACTAAATAAATTCTCCTGTCTCTGACAACTACATGAAGATTCTTACCTAAGTTGTGGTGATTCATTCATTTATTCAACAAACATGTATTGGGCATGTATCACAAATTAGGCACAGTATTATTTGTTAAGGATACAATAGATGATGACCAAACATATATAGCCCCTGCCTTTTTGGAGCTTAGAGTCTTGTTTTAAAGAAAAACATTAAACAAATAAATGCAAAAATAAGTACATGATGACTAATAGTAAAAGGTTATGAAGGAAAATAATAGGGCACAATAAGAGAGAATAGTGAGTTGAATGTATTCTAAATTGGGCCAATGGGTGCCTAAGGAAAGCTCTTTCCATGGAAGAAAATTTAAGCTGAGACTCAAAGGGTGCTTTAGAGTTAGCCAGGGTAACTCTAGGGGAAAAGCATTCCAGGAAGCACTTAAGAACAGGTTGAAGGCCCTGAAGAGGGAAAGAGTTTGGCTTGGTCAAAGACCTAAAAGAAGGCCATTGAAGTTGGAGAAGACTAAAGAGGAATCAGAAAGGCTCCAAATGAGGTTAGAATAGTAGACGGGAGCTACTGGTATATTACGCCAGATTATTGTCCTAAACTAATGCTGCCACTGTGACTAAGTGGGATAAAATTGTAGAGTCGCAGTCAGTGTTTAGAGAGGTTCCTTGAAAGGAGGCAGCTGAAAGGATTCAGCAAGGAATCTCCAAAGTTTTTTTTATAAGTTACCCAAGGCTTATGTATAAACATGCAATCAGTCTGTAAATAACTGGTAAATCCTTCTCATTAACACCTACACTAACCAATCACCTGCATTTACAACTTCCACTTTAAGTTGCTATTTTGTACCTAGTTTTTGCCCTCTAGTCTTCCTCAGATATTCTTCCTAATCAGAGATCAACTATATAGAAGTGTTGAAGAAAATAGTATTAATTGTGATTTGCACAAGTATTATTTACCCCTAGATATAAGGCTGTAATCTACATACTGAGAGGGAAGAGGCTAGTCATGTGCCAGATAATTTTGCCAGTAGCAATAATATCAAGTCCCAAAGTTAGGCTGTGAAGTCACACTAACAAGGTGTGAATTCAAAACCTTGGATTAGTTCTGCCACTAATTTCCTGTGTGACCTCAAACAAATAACCTTTCCGATCCTCAGTTTTTATATTTGAAGCATGGAACTAATGATACTTATCTAGGAGGGTGGTTGTGATAATTACATTATATAAGGTACTTAATGTGTGTGAAAACACCAGCCACAATGCCTGACATATAGTAGATAATAAATGATAATATTTCTTTTTATTATATGAAAGAGAATAAATACCTTCTACAAAGTCACCATAATATAATCCTTCACATCCAAATAATAAAAAACTGATTTATGTTTTATTATATTTGGATATAGATTTCTTATTTGAATTTTGCTAATTTCAATTTTTATAGTATTTTTATGGAACCATAGTACTAGCATCATAAAGGATCCTTAGGAAACTATTTTCATCCTCAGCTTTTAGTGAAAATAGTGTTGAACATCCCTAATCCTGAATCATACACAACACACATATACGTAAGTATCACAAAATACTCATTCATTGTTTCCTTTGTGCCAGACTGTGCTAAGTCCTAGAGATATTAAGCATTGATAGACTTGATTCATACCCTCAAGAAGTTCATGATCAAATATGTGTGACAGATATGTGTGAAATTATGTTCCAAGACAGGATCAAACAAATGTGAAATACATTCTCTGGTAGCACAGAGGAAGGAGCAATGGATTCTGCCTATAGATATGGCCACAGTGAATAGACCTCTTATTGTGTGTGTCTGACTTCAGTTAGATATGCTGATATCTCCCAGACTTGCTTCACAGCAACTTAATAGTTGCATTTCATCTTGTAAAATATTATGACTTGGAGTGTATTGTCCTCAGATCAATTGACAAGTATTTCCTGACTGTCTTTGCGCTAGGGGTTTTGGGGGATAGAGGAGAAGGAGGTTATTTGGTCCTTGCCTTCAATTGCCTACAGGCTGGACAGCTGAGAGTGAAAAGCCCTCTAAGATGGCAATTAGAGAACAATAAACTATTCACTGTGAAGCTGCCTTTGAGTACATTCAAAGAAAGAGCTCAGGGTTAGTTGGAATAGTTAGAAAAAAACCAAACAAATCATTGTTCTTTCGGATACACATCAGTTCAGACTTCTAGAAACTACCTACAAATGTTTAGAGAGCCATTCAAATATTATCCACTGAATAATTACTCAAAGAGAAAAATTAGTTCAGTGTATCAGAATCTCTGCCAATGCTTGTTAATCTGAATTTATAGCTCAGTGCTTTAGAAGTGCTTTATTTAAAGTATGTTAAAAACCTTAGCTGGAATATTCTTCGCTGGTCCAAAGACAGGTTGCTTAAACATGTATTAGCAAAGATAATAGGCAGATTTACAGACTTTCAGAGCTGTATATGTTTCAGAATTGGAGCAAACTGACAAAAAATGCAGGGATGCAATGAAATGATTTTAAAACTTGCTTCTTTGACAGATGAGCCTCTATAAAGAGAGTTTTGAATTATTAGGTGGTCACACAGCTTTTGTCAGTGAAATACCATGAGAAGTTGTATTTGGAGGAAAGAAGCTGACGGGGAGAAATGAGGAGAGATGCTGAAAGGCATTAATGAGTTGGAAGAAGGTCAACAACCCATTTAGAGCTCATTAAATCTATTATCTGAGTTTAGAGTGGTCCCAGGTGGAACTTGTGCTGACATACCCAGAACTCTCTCTCCAGCCAAGAGCAGTAGAGAAAAGAGGAAAGTAAATGTGATAGGGGTTTTCAGGCTACCTTTTACTTCTAAGTATAATGATTGGAAATTTCAGATTCCTCAGTTTTGGGGGAAGGCTTTAAATTTAAACATGGTCAATAGCAACTGTGCTTAAGAAGTGAAAAGTGTTATTAGGTTTTGAAATAAAAACACAAAAAACAAAATTTATCCACACTAATCATTTTAAATCCATTGAGATATTATTTTCACATGTCCTTGAAATCATTCCTGTCTTCTAAGCCTAGAAGTTCTAAAAGTTCGGTGTGCATGAGAAATACTTCCAGAAATTCAATAAAGGGAAAAAATAAAAAAAAGAAATTCTGTAAAATCCACTCTCCTGATCCCCCACTAATTCTCAGGTTTGGCCCAGGACTAGTGACAAGAAAACATTAAGTAATAACAAGAGAGAAACAGCTTTGTAATTCATCTTAGAAACTGTCTTTATATTTATTTAGCATTGTTTTTAATAGAATTAAATTGAAGTGCAAACCTGTCCTGTACTTTAAAAGACTTTTTTTTATGTAGTAAGAGCTGATGTGGCCTTTTAGAAAAATCTTGATTTTCCAAATTAAGACTGCATTTTTGGTCAGACTGGCATTTATTGCTTTATTTAAATTTTTAAAAAATGTGTCATGTTGTCAATAATGGCTTACATTTAAACATCATCTTCTAATGAACATCCTCCTTTTAAGATTGTAACTTTTTTTCCAATTAAGAACAAACATTATCCATTTTAAACTTATAACTCTAGTTTACAAGTAAAAAATATCAAAACTGCAGAGAAGCTAAGTGACAAGCCTAATATTGCAGTGTAACCATTGGCAGAGAAAAGGAGATAATCTGTATTTTTTTGAATCTCAATGCAGTGTTCTGCCAGGTAATGCTGCTTTAAGGTATAAAATATGGATGCAAGTCTCACAATTGACATTGGAGCCACAGACACTAAAATGTTTCCCTGCACCACCTGGTCAACCCTTACCCTATTATCCATTTCCCCGACCACATCTCATTGACCTTCATCCTGAAGTTCTCTTTCCATTCCTTAAGAATTAATTTTGTTCCTTCAAGACCTTAAAAAGTCAGAAAGTTGTTTTCTCCATAGTATCAAGTTGTGGTGATCACCATTTAAAAGCAGACCTATCCCAAAGCCCTGATTAAAAAACAAAAGAACAAAAAACAACAACAACAACAACAAAAAACACAACAACAATTTTACCACATCATTTGGTGGCTTAGGTGTGAATAGCCCCAAAGGTATGTGCTGAACACTCGTCCCAGAATACCGTTCTATAATTAAGGAAGCTAGTTGGCTTCACAAAGTCAGCTCTTTTCAACCATTCTACATATGGCAGGTTCAGGAATGGCACCTAAGTTGCTGAAATCATTGAGTACAGAATGTCTGTAAAAATTTACTTTCCCTGTTCAGGCAAGACAGTGTCAGCAGAATTTCTTTATTTTGCTATAGCTTGTGTATATGGGGATGAAGGGGTGGGGGTGGGGGTGGGGGGAAGAACATTTTCCTGGTGCTGACTGTTCCTTTTGCTCCTTTTGCAAATAGGCTTGCAGGCTGTCCTGGGGGGCTGATTTGATGCCATGGTACATTGGTCTTACTGTCCATTTCAAAAATGAAAAGAGCCAGCTTGCTTACTCTAGCTCAACAAAGAGATTAGTCCACCAAACATGAGGAAATCATAACTTGCTAATAACTACATCTGAAGGGTCTGAATTATTAGCCAAAACCTTCCTAATTTTTAAAATTGACTATCCACTGCATCTAGATACCCAAGGGAGAGAGGAGTTTTATATCCTTACTGTGGCTGTCGTTGAAAGATGATTTTACAAAAAAATGTAAAGTCACGACTCTCATATACATATAAAAATGAACAAGTGCTAAAGACTTCCTTTAACTCATTAATGCGGAACCTGATGAGGTATTACACAGCCAATTCGAGGGAGAATTCAAGAAAAAAAAGGACATATAGATCAGAAATATTAAAATGGATGTGCAAGTAGAGGCACAGTAGCCTCATTTAAAGTCTATGTATGGGGAGACCAGTGGATAGAATTTCATGTCTATGGACAATAATCATTTTGCAGTGCTGTCAGTTTTCTACATTTTACAGAGATGTAAAATTTCTCAGACAGTGAAAGAAGAGAACCATATATGGTGGAAGGGTGTGATCTAAACAATGCATGGTTTCCATGCAAAGTTATTTTTTTCCTTGCAATATGTTGTGAGAAATGGCCCAGGCCTTGGCAAGGCTAACCAATGGGCTAAAAGCCACAGGCTCTCTGCTACCAGGTCTCCTTGATCTAGAACTGGGCAACTAAAAAAAAACATTCTTTTTCTTTTTAAATTTATCTTTATTGTTGAAAGTATTACAGATGTTCCCATTGCCCCCCCCCCCCCATTAACACCCTTCACCCTGCATCCACCCCCTCCCCAGGCCTTCACAAAACTATTGTCTGTGTCCATGGGTCATACATATTCTAATATATAAAAACCCAGGGGCCTGAGTGAACAAAGGCTTGACCGACCAGCAGTCAGTCCTGCAGTCAGTGCTGGGTTGCTGTGGTGACCCAGCACTGACTGCCAAGGGAGCTGTGGATCAGGCCCAGAGAGAGGCCCAAAGAGAGGCCCGAAGAGAGAGTCAGGGTCTGATCTGCAGCCTCCGTGGCAGCTGTTGATCAGCTGTTGCCTCTCTCTTTCTCTCCAGGTTTCGTCAGCAGCCACGCCTCTGTTTCTCTCTAGTCTGTTTCTCTCCAGGCCTCAGGGGGGACTGCTGATAAGCCCCACCTCTCTGATCAGGCCTGGAGATAGCCCTGGAGATGCTGACTGGCATAGAAACCAAACAATCAGAACCAAATCTGGGTGAAGTGCAAGGAGCCAATGGCTGCCTAGGAGGCAGAGCTTTTGACGCAGACTGGCATAGAAACCGACCAATCAGAACCTAATCTGGGTGAAGTGTGAAGGCAGAACCTAAGGTGAGGGCTGAGAAGGGGTTTTAAGGGCAACAGCTGTTCGGTGTAAGGTATAAGAAAGCAGTTCAATTTTATAATGACTGGTTTGGCAGTATAGTGCATATGGCTGGCTATCAGTCCAAATACAGGGATTATGTATTTTTGTCTGCCAAGAGCATCTCCTCCCTGCTGAAAAAGGCTCCCCCCCCCATTTAAGCTATCCTATCCTATAAAGGGTAATATGCTAATTAGACCGGGTTGACCGGCCATCTTCTGGACATCTGACTTTCTTCTGGACAAAGCCATGGTGGTGGGGGCTGAGGCAGAGAGGGAAGTTGTGGGAAAGATCAGGCCGGCAGGGTAGGGCCATTGGGGGGTGAGATCAGGCCTGCAGAGGAGGGCAGTTGGGGGCGAAATCAGGCCAGCAGAGGAGAGCAGTTGGGGTCAAGATTAGGCCAGCAGGGGAGGGCAGTTGGGGGCGAGATCAGGCCAGCAGAGAGCAGTTGGGAGCAAGATTAGGCCAGCAATGGAGGGCAGTTAGGGGCGATCAGGCAGGCAGGCAGAGGCAGTTAGGGGCGATCAGGCAGGCAGGCAGGTGAGCAGTTAGGAGCCAGTGGTCCCAGATTGTGAGAGGGATCGGGCCTAAACCGGCAGTTGGATATCCCCCAAGGGGTCCCCGATTGTAGAGGATGAAGGCTGGGCTGAGGGAACGCCCCCTGTGCATGAATTTTGTGCACTGGGCCACTAGTGTGCATATAAGTGCTTTGGTTAATCTGTACCCACCCCTCAGCCTTCACTCTGACATTTGAAAGTTTGTTGCATCCTTCAATGTCTCTGGGTCTATTTTGTTCATCAGTTTATTTTGTTCACTAGACTCCATATATAAGTGAGATCATATACTTGTCTTTCTCTGAATGGCTTATTTCACTTATCATAATTCTCTCCAGGTCCCTCCATGCTGTCTCAAAGAGTAAGAGATCCTTCTTTTTTACAGCTGCATAGTATTCCATGGTGTACTAGTAAATGTTCCACAGCTTTTTTATTCACTCATCTACTGATGAGTACTTGGGCTAATTCCAGAACTTAGCTATTGTATATAACACCACTATGAACATAGGGGTGAATTTATTCTTTCTGATTTGTGTTTCAGGCTTCTTAGGATATATTCCAAGAAGTGGGATCACTGGGTCATAAGGCATTTTTAAATTTTGGAGGAAATTCCACACTGTTTTCCATAGTGGTTCTATCAGTCCGCATTTCACCAACTGTATATAAGGGTTGGTTTTTCTCCACATCCTCACCAGCAATTATTGTTTGTTGATTTATAGATGATAATCATTCTGGCAGATATGAGGTGATACCTCATTGCCATTTTAATTTGCATATCTCTGATGATTAGTGACATTGAGCATTTTTCATCTGTCTCTTGGCCATTTGTATGTCCTCTTTGGAGAAGTGTCTATTTAGGTATTCTGCCCATTTTTTAAATTAGATTGTTTGTCTTCCTCTTGTTGAGTTGTATGAGTACTTTATATATTTTGGAAATTAATCCCTTATCAGATGTATCATTGGCAAATATGTTTTCCCAAGCAGTGGGTTCATTTTTTTTTTTGAGGTTGGTTTCCTTTGCTGTGCAGAAGCTTTTGAGTTTGATGAGGTCCCATTTATTTATTTTTTCCTTTGTTTATCCTGCCTTAGGTGATGTATCTGTAAAAATTCTGCTACCTGAGATGTCTGATTCTTTGCTGCTTAAGTTTTCTTCTAGGGTTTTTATGGTTTCATGACTTACATTTGTCTTTTATCTGTTTTGAGTTTATCCTTGTTTATGGTATAAGTTGGTGGCCTAGTTTCATTTTTTTTTGCATGTACCTGTCCAAATTTCTCAATACCACTTATTGAAGAGACTGTCTTGATCCCATTGTATGCTCTTGCCTCCTTTGTCAAATATTAATTGAGTATAGTGGCTTGGGTCAATTTCTGAGTTCTTTGTTCTGTTCCTTCCTGTTGGATTTTTTGGAATAGTTCTTCTTTGAATGGTTGGTAAAACTTCCCTGTGAAACCATCCAAACCAAGGGTTTTGTTTTCTTGGAGTTTTAAAATTATTTCTTCAATTTCATCAGCTGTTCTTGGCCTATTCAGGCTTTCTGACTCTTCCTGGTTGAGTTTTGGAAGGTTGCATTGTTCTAGAAATTTGTCCACCTCGTCCAGATTGTCTAGCTTGTTGGAATATAGTTGTTCAGAGTATTTTCTTACATTCATATGTATTTCTGTGGTGTCAGTTGTTACTTCACCTCTTTCATTTCTAATTTTATTTGTTTGCATCCTCTCTCTTTGTTTCTTGATAAGTCTGGCTAAATGTTTATAAATCTTGTTTATTTTTCCAAAGAACCTGCTCTTGATTTTATTGATTTTTGTATTGTTTATTTTTTTTTACTCTCTATATCTTTTATGTCTGCTCTGATCTTTATTATTTCATTCCTTCCATTTACTCTGGTCTATTCTTATTTTTCTTCTTCTAATTATTTTAGTTGTGGTATCAAATAGCTTATTAGAGCTTTTCTTGTTTGTTGAGGTAAGCCTGTAATGCTATGATTTTCCCTCTCAGGACTGCTTTTGCTATGTCCCATAAGTTTTTGGTTTGTTGTGTGTTCATTGTCTGTTGTCTCCAGGAATTTTATAATTTCTTCCTTGATTTCATTGGTAACCCATTTATTATTTAATACCATTTTATTTAGCCTCCATGTGTTTGAATGTTTTTGAGTGTTTTTACTGTAATTGATTTTTAGTTTCATGCAATTGTGATCTGAGAAGATGCTTGATATGATTTCAATCCTCTTGAACTTGTAGAGACTTGTTTTGTGTTCTAACATGTGGTCTGTCTTTGAAAATATCCCATGTACACTTGAGAAAAATCTATATTCTGCAACTTTGTGGTAGAATGTTCTGTAAATGTAAATTAAATCCATCTGGTCTACTTTGTCTTTTAAGGTCTCTGTTTCCTTGTCAATTTATTGTCTGGAAGATCAATCCAATGATGTCAGTGGGGTGTTAAACTCTCTTACTATGGTTGTATTATTGTCACTCTCTCCCTTAAAGTCCTCCAAGAGCTTTTTTATATATTTAGGTGCTGCTATATTAGGTGCATATATGTTTACCAGTGCTATATCCTCCTGTTTTATCGATTCCTTTAGTATTATGTATTGTCATTCTTTATCAATTTTTACGGCCATTGCTATGAAGTCTATTTTGTCAGATATAAGTATTGCTACTATCTCTTTATACTCAAGTATGTAGGTGCAACATCACCACATTTGTTCATTTAATTCACTTCCTAGTCAGGGAAACTTCTGTCACCTCTCAGAGAGAAAAGAGAAATACTGGCTACAGGCCAAGCATATAAGACAGATCAAATGGATTGATCCTTGAGATGCTGCTTCTCTACTACCATTTTTATTATTTCATTACTTGATAAATATTTTTTACTGTTATGTAGGCATTGGGATAAAGAGATGTTGTAGATAAAGGGGGAAACTGAGAACTAGGTCAGCTAGGCCTTTATGAAACCTGTTATGAACCTAAACGGGAATGAACACATTCATAAATTTATAAATATTTATTTAAGATATTTTTGATAATTTTTGTTTGCTTTATTTTTCCTCAGGGAGATATGATAACCCCAATGTGACCTCTGGTAAACATCTTAGTTGAGCTTATCTGAGTGCATACTAATTTTCTCTTTGCTTATTTATCTTCATAGAATATAAACACAGGAACAAAAGCTTACTTTGAGTCTTGAAATTTCAAAATAAAAGGAGAAAACTAATATTTTGTTATTGAGCCTTATACCAATTTGACAGTAAGTTTCCAAGGAGGGACATTATATGTAGGCAGAATAAGTGAACAAGTGATCTATGTGATGTGGACTCAAAAGCCCTAGGAAAACTTTTCCTCTATCCCTTGAGTTCCTACTACTACTCCCACCTATTAACTAATGTTTAAAATATAACCAATAAGATCATATTTTTAAGCCTCAAAGTTTTGATTTATGTTTAAAATATGATATACTCCTATATTCACGCATGCCCACTGAAACTTCCTAAGTTGTTTTCAGTCATTTATTCCTGAATGTGAATGAGGGATAAATACTTGGTATTGAATTTGATTCTGGGGAGAAAATATTTGGTGCTCAGCACCTGAACAGGGCTGCAAAAGGGGTTACATTAAAGGACCAGGGAAAAAGTATATACACACATGACAAATGCCTTTGTTTCTCAATTTTGCCTAGATTTGATGCTAATAATGCTCCCAATGAAAGTATTTTTCACTCTTTCCTTCATCTTTTAGGGTTTTGTGTGACAGTTCAGGAAAAAGATTATGTAGCTAAACTGAGCTCTTTTTAGGATTGACAGTGTGTCTTCTACTTCTCTTATATGCTATTCAGTGTATAAGGGTGTGTACACCAAAATAAATCAATGAATAATATTGACTGACTTTCTTAGTTCAAAAAGAGAGCACAAATGATAATGTTTAAAAGGAGTAAGAGAAAGGAAATGTAAGATTTTCCCTCCTTATAATGAGACCTGCAATTTCTCCCATTAACTCCAAGGTTAAGCCCCTACCCACTTACTCCCAGTGAACACAATCCCTAAGTAAATAGTTAGCTTTGAGAGAACAAGCAAAGGAAAGCCAGAATATATTCAAAGGTAGAAGGAAAATACTATAATGAAATTTCTAATGTTCTTACACTAATCACTACTGCTTCATTTAAAAGTGAACAAAAGAGGGGGGACAAATAAAAATGCCAAAAGGGGCCAGCAGGAAGTAAGATTATTTCGTTTACTTAAATTAAACAAAAGCATGTTGAGACACCACACAGTAAGATAAGTAATATATGGTTCTTGTGCTCATATTCTAATAGTTGGGGAAGGTTAACAACAGGTTTCAACCATGTACATAAATAGTCCTAACAAAAATTAGAATTAGAAAAGCTTGATAAAAGAGACATAACTCAATTGCTCTGAGTTCAAAATAAATATATGGTAATAGTATTAGTGGTAGTAGAATTAACAGCAGTGGTACTAACAATAACTACTGGCACCTATTGAGATAATTATACTTAAGATTCTGTGCAAAGCACTTTTTCCCCCTTTACCCCCAGCCCCCAAAAGGCTCCCTCACAAAGCACTTTTATAATAATTATTTTTTCATTTAATCCTCATAGTAACTTGATCAGTTAGGGACAATGATTATCCTTGTTGTTTGAATGAATAAATTGAAGCTGAGAGATAAAATAATTTTCACATGGTCACACAGCTAGAAAGTATTAAACCTAGAATTATTATTCTAGAATTTATGTTGATAGAAAACATTTCTCAGAGGAGGTAATATTTAAGATGGTCTTTGAATAATGGGTAGGATTTTAACTAAGCCAATACATGCTAAACTCTGGCAGTTTTAAAGCATTTGTGACATGTTTAGAGGGTTGCAAATGGTACAATTTAGCTACAGCAAAGCCAAATCTGTGACAAAAAGAGCCAAGTCCTGAGGAAAACCAGTTCAGAAGAAAAGATGATGAGTGTGGCTGTGGATTTGCAATAACCTTGCTCCCAAATTCAAGACACATTTTTTTCATCTTCATGTAGGGAGAGATTGATAAAGAAAAAAAAAAAGGTCAAGAACAAAATCTTAGGACACAATTACACTGATGAAGTAGGAGGAGGAAACAAAGCAGTTAGATTTGTAAGAGGAAAACCAGAAGGTTTCAGTATGGTAGATGCCATGGAAGGTAATGGTGCCAGAAGAAGGCATTTAATTCCCAGTGTCAAATGCTATAAAAATTGAGGGAATTGGGACTTATGGTAGGCTAAATTGCTACCACTTGTTAGTAATTTTGTATGCTTCAGATACTGTACTAAGCACTTTACAGGATTTGTTCCATTTAATCCTCAGAACTGCTTGTAAGAGATAGGGACCACTATGAGAAACAGCTTTATAGATGAGGAAACTAAAGTTTAGAAAGATTAAAAAACTTTATCAAGACCTCATTGTTAGTTAGGAGGCTGGACTTAAACCTAAATTTGTTTAACTCTGAAACTCATGTTCTTAATCTCTACGATCTACTACCATTGAATTTATGATCACCTTTGAGAGAGGTTTTGGCAGAGTAATAAGGATAGGAGTCAAATAGCAAAGATTGATTGGAAAGGAGAGGACAGATGTGAGAATGATTGTGGAATGAGTGGGTGGTAAAAGTGGAGGGTATAGGTATCAACTTATTCTCTCTCAAGTCTAGAAGTGTTGGCAAAGGAAGATAAATAGTGCAGGAGGGTATTTTGAGGGGATAGAATAGTCAAGGAATTTTTATTTAATGTTAAGGGAAGCCAGTGGAGAGAGAAAGAGAGGGCATAATTTATGAAACAGGAATGTGGAAGGGAAATGAAGGGTAAGATTAAGAGGACAATGGCAAAGGTTTAATTTAGAATGAAGAGAGAATCTTATTAGGTAACCTATTTTCTTATTTTTTTCTGATCCTATCAAAATGTGACTTCTCTATATCTGATTCAGTTAACACCTTACTTGGCTAAGCTAAATTACTTATTATTATTGGTGTATATTATATGAACTTGTATTCATATAAATATAATCAAAATGGGAAATTAATATGAAATTCTAAAGCAATTAATTAGGAATTGAAAGTAATGAATAAATTAGAGATACCAAGGTGTTAGATAATAATATGTTAACTCTGTGATAGTTGAATTTTTGTACAAATGTTGGAAACAAAAGAAATTTACATCCCCCCAGGTGACCCTCAGAGAATATGTTAGAGTGACCCTGGCATTCATTCAGCATTTATTGAAAGTCTATATGTGCCAGACTCTATGCTAGGCATCAGAGATACAGAAATTAAAAGATTTTGCATCCTCAAATTCTCACAGCCTAGTGGAGGAGGCAGAGAAATCAACACAGTATAGTATAGCATGATGAATGCTGTGATAGAGACAAAAACCATGAATCACTGGAACACTGGGTAAAGAGTCAGGGGGTGGCATGCAGGGAGGCTTCCCAAAGGAGGTGATATTTGAGATGAGTTTTGACCTTGTACTGTTGCTTTTATAGGGACCTGCAGAAAGGGCCAGGCATTCCCTAAGGGATCATGTTACAGGCAACAGCTGCAACTCGCCCCTCTGGCTTCATCCTCAATATCTGACATCAAGGTCACTGAGCTAAAAGTTTAAGGGGGCTGGTGTACAAAATGACTCTAAATATAACTTCTGGACTATTGAGTAGTAGGATAAGATGAAAGCTATAAGTTCCAAATTATAATCTAAATGAGTAGCTTTCCATTTTCCAGGGTTGGGATAATGAGAAAGCAGAAAGGGAAAGTGGTTAAGGGTGGAAGAAGGAGGGAAGAAATAGTTACCTTGTTATTAGATCTTTCAGCCTATTGGGAGGAAAACTTTCTCTCTGCATATATACCATTGGTCTTGTTTCTCTCTTTATGTTTGTACCTTTCCCACATGAAAAGGGAAGTGTGTATATCTCACCTTAGTGCAGAAATTTACAAATGTAAAACAACCTCAACCAAGCTCTATTTCTCCTTCCCTTGAAACTAGAGAGTGATTGTAGGTCAGTTTCTATTTTATCGGAACCACTTGGCCCATCTGGAATAGTCACTCTAGGAAACTGAAAATTAAACTTAAATTTTATATAGAGGGAATTCTGAAATTACTCCCTAAGTCTGATCAGACACTCTCTATTGCATCCCTCTGTCTAGGCATTATGCCCAGCCTCTGAACAAATTGAATGGCAATTGCCTATTCATAGTATTAAATTATGTGGAATTTCCCCCATATCTATTAATTTGCAGATCCAGAAATACTATAGAAATAACTCAGCTTGAATCATTTGCCTTTTTTAATTTCTTTTTTTATATTTTGTTTTATTGCTTAAAGTATTACAAAGAGTATTACATATGTCTCCTTTTTTTCCCCTTGGCATTCCCCCGGCCTCCCCTACCCCCCAGTGTCTTGTATCCATTGGTGATGCTTATATGCATGCATACAAGTCCTTAGGTTGATCTCTTACCACCCCCCTCCCACCCCCGAACCCTTCCTGGCCTTCCCACTGAAGTTTGACAGTCTGGACGATGCTGCTCTGCCTCTGTATCTATTTTTGTTCATCAGTTTATTATGGTCTTTATTATCCATAAATGAGTGAGATCATGTGGTATTTTTCTTTCATTGACTGGCTTATTTCACTTAGCATAATGCTCTCCAGTTCCATCCATGCTGTTGCAAATGGTAAGAATTCCTTCTTTTTTACAGCAGCATAGAATTGTTTGCCTTTTAAATTTGCCAATTATTTCCCCTTTCTTAACAAGGAGACATAACAATAAATTGAAGTAGGAGACTATGGTTAGACATAAGGAAGAACATTAGGCAAATAAAATACTGGGCTAAGCAGTATTGGAAGACATGAATTTTGTACTCCTGAAGATTCCTGTTTGTTTGTTTGTTTGTTTTCTTTTATGTTTTAATTTTTTATTTGATGTTTTTCTTGCTATTTCGGTAATGGATTTTTAATAAAAGAAAATTTGCTTACTAAAGACAATTTGAAATGGGAAAGACACAGCCATATATCCTGGATGGTGCATCAGTCTGGAGGGGGTATGAAGAGTTTCACCCTGAAAATTCTAGGATTCTATTTGGTGATCATCAGGTGACCTACAGATTCATCAGCCCTGCAACACTGACAATTTCCTCTTGTGTCTGGGAAGATTTCCTGCTTTAGAAACCCCTTTAATGGTGCAGAAAAAGCATAACTATAATCAAAGTTTATCAAGCCCAAGCAGACCAAGATTTGGCTGCGTGAAAGGTGAGCTCTGCACTGGTCTGGCATGGAAATGAAAAATAGCCCTCTCCTAGAGCCTCACAACTCAGCATGTCCTAGATTTTGCCCAGATTTCCTGGACAGCTTGATCTCATTGGGGATGGAGTGCTGGGAGTCAGGAGTGTGAGGCTAATGGATCTATCCTGGGGGTGGTGCCAATAAGGCTTACAGGAAGGTGAGGGGAACAGCTTCTTACCCAGAGCCACACAAATCTGGCTTTGACACCCCCTACTCAAGCCTCTACTCTCCAGGCCCATGCAGCTGACTCATCTGTATAATGTGATCTCTCCAAGGCTGGGTAATAGGAAGCCAGGATTGTGTGGCTATTGCATTCCCACAGGATGATGCCAAATGGAGGGGAGTGCTTGACCCAAGAAAAATGGAGTCCGTAATGTGGGAGAGTGACTTAGCACAGGGACCCTGGTGGCTGTCTCTTCAGCTCTCTCCGCAGAGTCTCACAGTGCAGTCTCTTTTCGCAGGACTCTAGTCCCTTCCAAGTTGCCCTCCCTCTGTTGGAGCCCAGGATGAGTGACTGTGAATGAAATTTTGTGCATTGGCCCTTTAAGAGGGTGACTGTGTCTCTAGCATTCCCCTGTTTCTCCCTGGAGGACAGTATTCCTGCTGATTTTCATAGCCAAATGTTATGTGGGTGCCTCTTCCCAGCTATGCTGCTCTGAGATGGGGAGCCTAGCATGAGTGAAACCGAATGCTTCTCAGGGGGTACCATTGCAGCTGAGGTATCCCTCCAGATTGTCAGCTGCAGTAAGTGGGAGCGGATTCACCCCTTTTCATGTTTCCACCCTTCCTTCCAGTCTGGGTGTGTCTTTTTCTGTAAATTTTTGCTTATAAGACTTTTCTTCAGCTACTCTTCAGTTGCTTATTCAGGTTGACTGTTCTAATATTTAAGGAGTAATTCCAGTTTGGTCCTGTGAGAAGGTGAGTGTAACTTCAACCTACTCCCCTGCCATTGTGGATTCCTGGCTTGGACCTTTATGTTTTTTGTGTGCCTATAACTGATATTTAAAAAGCATATATGTCTTTCAGTTTCTGTGCATTTCCCTCTCCAAAGCCACAAGTTTCTTAGAAGTTCCTTATAGCTTCACATTATTTAGTCACTGCCTAGGGATCCCAACTAAGGAAGAAGGACAGAATACATTACCTGATCTCTACTCCCAAATAACCTCACACTTTCTAGGCCATTTTCACTTTTATACCCTGACTTCTTCCCCCACTTCCCTCACTCATTTTCCCATCAATATTTACCTATCTTGCATTCCATGCGCTCAGAGTCCTGCTAAGTGGTTGGCTAATCTGAAGAAATTAGTTTGTGCTGATGTATAAATGATGAATTCTGGGTTTATGTACCATATTTTTCTAGTAATATACTTACTTTCTATCAGACACAAAGAATGTGGGAATTACAATGTAATGGTAGATTGGTGAAGGCATTGAGCATCAATTGGGCCCCTTCAGTGTTCCTCAACATTGTCACTTAAACATCATTACTCACATATATTCCAGCTTCATTTAAACCCTGCTTTGGAAGTCTTTGCTTCAAATTAATTACTCCTTACCAACTGTGTCCCTCTGCCTTGGATGGACCCACAACATATAATCTATGACCAATTCTTGGTCCCTCTTTTTTAACCTATTTATTGCTCTTTTTCCCCAACGATAAAACTGTCTCATTGATGATCAAGCTTCAGGATGTTTAGAGTTTAGGGTGTTTTAAAAGTGATTTGTGCCCTTCACTTGCCCATTAAGCAATCAATTAGTCCTAGATGATGAGAAGTAGAATTGACCTCAGAAGGTCATTTAATCAGTTACTGTCTATGTTAGATAAGAGAAGCAAGGCCCAGAGAGGGGTGAGGATTGATCCAATCCTGATACCTAGGCTAGTTTTATTTCCACTATATCACAACGGCCTTTGTGGGCATGCTGCCATCACCTATTCTGCATGAAATGCAATCCCCTCTCACAGTTTCAAATTAAACATTTTCACTGACAAGGCTCTGCACCCTATAATTCCACTTTGGGCCTTTGAACCCTGAGCATGCCACCAAATACAACTTCTGAATACTTAAACCTTTTCAGTGGAGAAATATTTATCTATATACTATTTCCTATCTTGGAAAGGATTCCAAACAAGATGGCATAACTAATGTGGGATCTACATAGCTAAGGCGGTGGTAGGATTGTCTCTTGCCCACAGCTGAAGGTGTTTGTGATGCTGATGGTATGTAAAAAATGGGAAATTGTTTCCAGAGAGCTGAGGTTAATAAACCAGACAAATAAGTCTAAATAGATTTTCAAAGCAAGGGAGACCTAAGGCAAGAATTAGTAGTGAAAGTATAGAGCCGTTAGGGTCTGAGAGTTAGAAAAATAGATCTGGTTGAATGGGCAAGTAAGAGAGTAAGAGGATAAAGATCTGATGCAGAGTGTTGTTGCTACATTTGGGCTTCTGTATGTTCCTTTTAGTATGTTACAGAGATGGACCAGGTTCATGTAAAGGGTAAGGGAAAGGAACAGAAACACCACCATAGGATAATAGAAAACAGTTCAAACGTGTGCTCTCCCCAGGTCATGCTTCTGGCTCTTTGCTTCTTTGCAAGTAAATTGGACTCAAATTGATGGTCCAAGGATTTTACCTACTCTGGCCCAGAAAAAGTTTCACAGCTGGACAAAGTTTTACACAGTTTTGGCAGCTGGGCAAATTCCTTTACTGCGCTGTCCATCTGCCACCTTTCATGCCAAGTCATCCTTTGGCATCTTGGTTGAAACTGCTCAAGAGGGTGCCATTTGTGCTGGTGATTTGATCCCACCCAGTGGTAACACTTTCTGATGATGACTCATCTGGCTTATATTGATAATGTTGTCTTGTGGTACAATATTATATTCAAGCAAGCCCTGTCAACCCCAAGATTGTTATTATAGATATGCTACTATCTCCAGCATAAATTCAGCTTTCATATTCCTTTCTCTCTCTTTTTTCCCTCTCTCTTACCCTTCCTTACCACAAATCCCTCAGAAACCTTATTCCTCTCACCCTGTTTTCTTTTCCTATCCTGTCCATGACAAGGACTTGATTCCACCCTAGGTACCCAGGAGTTTTCCTAAGCTCTCTCTTTCTTTAATGGTGATCCTGAGGTGAAGGAATCTATTCTGTGTATTCAGAGTTGCTTTGCACTCCAGAGTGAAGGCATGACGATATCATATGAAGTTGAAATTGGATCACAGCAATGTGTGGAGAGTTGAGTTTGTGCATATGTGCAAGTCTGTCTGGGTTTATGTGCATTTATCATGGATTTTGTCCAATAGTTCAAATCCTGAGGCTTTTCACTCCGTAAAAAGTGCATTGATTAGGAAGGGCAAAGGATTATAATTACAGATCTTATTATTAACTAGAGGCCTGGTGCATGAAATTTGTGCACTGGGAGGTGGGGTCCCCTCAGCCCAGCCTGCCCCTCTCACAGTCCGGGAGTCCTCAGTGGATGTCTTACTGACGGCCACAGTCTGGCAGCAGAGGCTTGGAGCAGGCGTCCCGTGTGTGTGTGTGTGTGTGTGTGTGTGTGTGTGTGTGTCCCCACTGGGGGCCTGCCCCCAGCCATGTCAGAGGCTCAGAGCAGGCACTGTGTGTGTGTGTGTGTGTGTGTGTGTGTCCACTGGGGGCCTACCCCCAGCTGCATTGGAGGCTCAGAAAAGGCACCCCGTGTGTGTGTGTGTGTGTGTGTGTGTGTGTGTGTTTGTGTGTGTCTGCTGGGGGCCTGCCTCCAGCCACACTGTGGAGGCTTGGAGCAGGCACCCCTCTGTGTTGATCTCTCAGGCTCCTGGCCTCCACTGAGTGTTGTTCTCTCCCTTGAGCTGTGGCCAGGGTGGGGTGCTGCCTGCAGGCTGTGCTTTCCTACTCACGGATCACCACAGAGACCCTGGGGCAGGGCCTGCTGGGTGCTGCCTGCAGACAATGCTTTCCTGCTCAGGGATCACTGCAGCGAGCCGAGAGCAGGCCCTCCTGGGTGCTGCCTGCGGGCTGAGCTTTTCTGCTCACAGATCGCCACAGCGACCCAGGAGCAGACCCTGCTGGGTGCTGCCTGCTGGGTGCTGCCTGCAGGCTGCACTTTCCTGCTCTGGCATCGCCATGACGACTGGGGAGCAGGCCCCATTGGGGGCTGCCTGCAGCTGCACTTTCCTCACATTCCTGCTCTAGGATCACCACAACAACCCAGGAACAGGCCCTGCAGTGTGCTGCCTGTGGCCGCACTTTTCTGCTCTCAGATTGCCACGGCAACCCAGGAGCAGGCCCTCCTGGGGGCTGCCTGTGGGCCACACTTTCCTGCTCTCGGATCGCCAAGGCAACCCAGGAGCAGGTCCTTTTGCGAGGCCTGGATGGTGACAGGGCGGCAGATCCTGCCCCGCATGCAGTATGCAAATTTAATGGCCATCTTTGTTGGGTTAATTTGCATAGTCTTCTGATTGGCTGATGGGCATAGTGAAGGTACGTACGTCAATTAGCATCTTTGTCTTTTATTAGTGTAGATGACTAGTGACCCAGTGCATGAAATTCATGCACGGGGATGGGGTCCCTCAGCCCAGCCTTCATCCTCTCCAATCGGGGACCCCTTGGGGGATGTCTGACTGCCAGTTTAGGCCCGATCCCACAAGACCGCTGGCTCCTAACTGCTCACCTGCCTGCCTGCCTGCCTGATCACCCTTAACTGCCTCTGCCTGCCTGCCTGATTGCCCCTAAACCCTCTGCCTGACAGCCTGATTGCTCCCCCAACAGCCCTCCCCTGCTGATCTGATCTCACCTCTAACTGCCCTCCCCTGCAGGCCTGATTGCCCCTAAACCCCTGCCGACCTGATCTTGCACCTAACTGCCCTCCCTTGCTGGCCTGATCACCGCTAACTGCCTCTGCCTCAACTCCCCCCCCCCCCACCATGGCTTTGTCCAGAAGGAAGTCGGATGTCCAGAAGATGGCCGGTTGACCTGGTCTAATTAGCATATTACCCTTTTATTAGTATAGATAGATTATATAGGATAGGATTGCTTAAATGGGGGGGTAAAAGCCTTTTTCAGCAGGAGGAAACACTCTTGGCAGACAAAAATACATAACCCCTATATCTGGACTGATAGCCAGCCATATGCACTATACTGCCAAAGCTGTGATTAAAAAATTGAACCACTTTCTTACACCTTACACCAAACAGCTGTTGCCCTTAAAACCCCTCCTCAGGCCCCACCTTAGCTTCTGCCTTCACAGTTCACCCAGATTAAGTTTTGATTGGTTGATTTCTATGCCAGTCAGTGTCAAAAGCTCCGCCTCTTCGGCAGCCATTTGCTCCTCACAGTTCACCCAGATTTGGTTCTGATTGGAAAGTTTATATGCCAGTAAGTGTCTCCAGGCCTATCACCAGGCCTGATCAGAGAGGCAGGGCTATTCAGCAGCCCCCATGGCTGCTGGTGATGCCCAGAGAGAAAGACAGGCACGGCTGCTGCAGAGAGAGAGAGAGAGAGAGAGAGAGGCAAGGACTGATCAACAGCTGCCACGGAGGCTGCGGATCAGACCCTCCTTCTGTTTCCAGGCCTCTCTCTGGGCCTGATCTGCAGCCCCCTTGGAAGTGGTGACCCAGCACTGACTGTAGGACTGACTACCAGTCATTTGTTCGGTCATTTTGGACGTTACAGACCCTGGCCCTTCATATATATAGATGGTAATTATAATTATAATTATCTCAAAGAAAGACACCACAAAGAAAGAGAACTACAGGCCAATATCCTTGATGAACATAGATGCTAATATCCTCAACAAAATTCTAGCAAATCGGATCCAGCATTAGATTAGAAAGATCATATACCATAACCAAGTGGGATTTATTCTGGGGATGCGAGGATGGTACCATATCTGCAAATCAATTAATATGATACATCACATAAACAAATTGAGAGAAAAAATCATATAATCATGTCAATCGATGCACAAAAAGCATTTGACAAAATCTAACACCCTTTCTTAATAAAAACTCTCAGCAAAGTTGGAATACAGGGATCATACCTCAATGTAATAAAAGCTTTATATGACAAACCTACAGCCAATATCATACTCAATGGGCAAAAACTAAACTCATTTCCCCTAAGTTTGGGAACAAGACAGGGATGCCCACTGTCACCACAACTGTTCGATATAGTACTGAAAGTGTTTGCCGTAGCGATCAGACAAGAAGAAGAAATAAAAGGCATACAAATTGGAAAAGAAGTAAAAATGTCCTTATTCACAGATGACATGAGACTGTACATAGGAAACCCCAAAAAACTCCATCAAAAAACTAGTAGACCTAATAAATGAATTCAGCAATGTAACATGATACAAAATTAACACCCGGAAATCTATGGCTCTTTTATATACCAACAATGAACTCACAGAAAGAAAAACTAAAAAAAAAAAAAATTCCCATTTACCATTGCACCAGAAAAAAAAATAAGGTACCTAGGAATAAACTTAACTAAGGAAGTAAAAGACTTATATGCAGAAAAATTTAAGACATTGAAAAAAGAGATAGAGGAAGACATAAACAAATGAAAGAACATACTATGTTCATGGTAGAATTAACATCATTAAAATGTCCATACTACCCAAAGCAATCTACAGATTCAATGCAATCTCCGTTAAAATACCAATGGCATATTTCAAAGATCTAGAACAAACTCTCCAAAAATTCATCTGGAATAAAAAAAGATCAGAACAGCCACAGAAATCCTGAAAAACAAGAAAAAAAGTTGGAGAGATCACAATACCAGCTATCAAGCTATATTAAAAAGCCATGGTTCTCAAAACTGCCTGGTACTGGCACAAGAACAGACATATAGACCAGTGGAGCAGAACAGATAACTCAGAAATTGACCCAAGCCATTATGCTTAATTAATATTTGACAAAGGAGGCAAGAGCATACATTGGAGTCAAGATAGTCTCTTCAATAAATGGTACTGGGAAATTTAGTCAGATACAAGCAAAAAAAATGAACCTAGATAACCAACTTACAACATACACAAAATAAACTCAACATGGATAAAGGACTTATATGTAAGATGGGAAACCATAAAAATCCTACAAGACTCCATAGACAGCAAAATATCAGACATATGTTGTAGCAATATCTTTACCAACACAGCTCCTAGGGCAATGGAGACTAAGGAGAAAATAAACAATTGGGACTACATCAAAATAAAAAGCTTCTGCACAACAAAAGAAATCATCAGCAAAACAACAAGAAAGCTCACTGCAAGGGAGAACATATTTGCCAATGATATTTCTGATAAGGGTTTAATCTCCAAAATTTACAGAGAACTCATACAACTTAACAAAACAGTCCAATCAAAAAATGGTCAATGGACCTATATAGACACCTTTTGAAAGAGGACATACAGGAGGATGAGAGACATATGAAAACATGCTCAAAGTCACTAATCATCTGAGAGATGCAAATCAAAATAACAAGGAGATACCATCTCACACCTGTCAGAATAACTATCATCAACAAATCAACAAACAACAAGTGCTGACGAGGATGTGGAGAAAAAGGAACCCTCATGCACTACTGGTGGGAATGCAGACTGGTGCAGCCACTGTGGAAAACAGTGTGGAGTTTCCTCAAGAAGATAAAAATGTAACTCTCATTTGACCTAATAATCCCACTTCTAGGACTATATCCCAATAAACCAGAAACACCAATCAGAAAGGATATATGCCTGCTTATGTTCATAGCAGCACAATTCCCAATAGCTAAGATTTGGAAACAACCTAAGTGCCCATCAGCCAATGAGTGGTGAAAAATTTGTGGTACATCTACACAATGGAATACTATGCCGCTATAAAAAAGAAGGACCTTTTTCCATTTGCAACAGCATGGATTGAACTGGAGAGCATTATGCTAAGCAAAATAAGCCAGTCAGAGAAAGATAAATATCACATGATGTCACTCATTTAGGATATAATGGTCAACATAAACTGATGAACAAAAACAGATCCACAGAAAATGGTAGGGGAGGTGTGGGGGTTAGAGAGCAATCAAAGGACTTGTATGCATACATATTAGCATAACCAATGGACACAGACACTGGGGCGGTGTGGGCTTGCCTGGTGTGGGAATGGCGGTGGGGTGTCCAATGGGAAAAAAGGTGACATATGTAAAACTTTAGACAATAAAAAACAACAACAAAAAAAAACAACCCCCAAAAAACCAAACAAACAGGATTTCCTTGCACACTTTCCTCTTCTTCTGGAACCCCTATTATGCGGATATTGTTTCTTTTTCTGTTGTCCTAAAGATCCCTTAGGCTTTCCTGTTTTTACAGTTTGTTTGTTTTCCAGTTGATGCTCTGCTTGGGTGTTTTCTCCTACCTTGCCTTCTATCTCACTGATGAGGTCCTCAGCTTCTCTAGTCTACTGATGATGGTTTCTATTGTTTTCTTTATTGCAGCTATGTCATTCTTCATTTCTTCTTGGTTCTTACACATGTTGTTGAATTTGTCTTCCATCCTTTTTAGTGTCCTTATGACGATTGCTCTGAATTCTTTCTGTGACAAATTGCTTGCCTCCATTTTGTTTACTTCCTTTTCTGGTAATTCCTTCTTTTCTTTCGTATGGGTGCTATTTCTTTGTCTCCCCATTTTTACTCCTCTCAGGGTGTCTGGTTATGTGGCTCACTCTCTACCACATTGACCAAAAGGCACAAAATACAACTTGACAAGACACGACACAGAGGGAACAAAACACAAATGTATTCACTACTTCAATAACCCCAAATAAAAGTGACCACCAGAGAAAAGAGAATTTGGGGAGAGAAAAGAGCACAAAAATGATATTGAGAAAAGGAAAAAAAAGTAAGAGAGAAAATAAAAAGAAGAAAAAAGAAGGGATAAAAATATAGATATATAGGGAGAAAAATCCAGAAAACTAACAACTAATCCAACAATGCAAACAACAAAAACACAGAAAAAAAAAAGAGGGGAGCTGAATCTGAAGAGGCAGAGCTTATTTCCAGAAGGTAAAGTAAAGAAATTGAATCAATGGGGGAATGGCCACAATTCAGAATAGAGGAGGTAGAAAGAGAATGAGTATATAAGAAAAGTAACAAAATACTCAATTAAAAAATAATAAGTAATAATAAAAATAATAATAATTGAAATATATATATACATATATATGTGTGTGTATATATGAAAATTTATATATAAAAATAAAATATTGCCCCCTTTCTTTAATCTATCTATATATTAATTTATTTTTGGAAAAGGTGAATAGAGTAGAGAGCAGATAGGCCTGAGTTTGGTGAGTGAAACTAATTAGGCTCTTAGTAGAAGAAAAGAACAAATGACGAAAGGAAAAACAAAAGCATAAAAAAAAGCCCTAACCAGTTTGGCTCAGTGGATAGAGTGTCGGCCTGCTGACTGAAAGGTTCCAGGTTCGATTCCAGTCAAGGGCGTGTACCTTGGTTGAGGGCACATCCCCAGTAGGAGGTGTGCAGGAGGCAGCTGATCAACGGTTCTCTCTCATTGATGTCTCTAACTCTCTATCCCTCTCACTTCCTCTCTGTAAAAAAACAATAATATATACATATATACATATATACATATATATATATATATATTTAAAAAGGCAAACTAACAAACAATCAAATAAACAACAACAAGAAAGAAAAAAATTGGCTAGAGAAGAAAGGGAAAAGAGAAGGGCCATTGATTTGGAGCATGGGAGAGGAAATTAGTTATACGAGTAAGCCAACAGAGACAATTATAATAGTAATGCGTCAATAAAGCAGATAAAGAAGATCAATTTTTAATAAGGAATAAAAAGAAAGGAAAGAGAAAAACTAAAGCAAGAACAGAAGAAAAACAGGATGAAAAAGAGGGAAGTGAGGAGAAAGTGTTAGCATAAAGGAAAAAATGACATAGAGTAAAATAATGATAAAAAGAATAAAAATAAGAATAGAATGTAGAACACTAATCCAAAATAAATAAATAAATAAATAAATGTTAAAATAATAATAAATAAATAAAAATAATGAAGAAAAATAAAATAAGAGAAAAATAGTTTCTTAAGTAAAAGATAGCAAAATAAAAATTTGAAGTAGTGCAGTTTGTTCATAGTCAGCACCGTGTTGAAGCTCTCAGCAATCCAATGCTCCACTGTGTTAGACGCCACAATCTTGGTTTCAGGCAGGCAGGATCAATCTGCCCACTTTTTTTTCTGCCTGCTTTCAGTCATTTTTACATAAGCATCTATTTCTGACATGGCCTCTAGGTGGCGGTGTTTCAGTATTTGTTTCTGGGACCAAATAGTCCCTCAACCCAGTCCCTGAGGGCTCCCTGGGGGTATTTAGAATCTTCCTTTTCCTGCTGCTCAAGACTGTGTGCGGCTGCACTGCTAGGAGGAGCCTGGTCTTCAGAGGAAAAAAAAAATGTTTGTGCAGAGTTGGAGGGACAGACTGTCCCAGAGCTTACTTCCTGATCAACTCTCCCTATTCTGCTCCCCAGTTTCCACATAAACTACCTTCCCCTGCAGTCTAGGTGAGTGTTTTTAATTGAAAGATCCTATGCACTGGGTTTAGTGAGTAAAAGCAAGGAACGTATAAAGACAGAGCAACCATGCACTGTGCATCTCTCTCCTCTGGCACTGTGCAGCCGGTGCAGAACTTCAAGCTGCCTTTCTGGGTGCAGCCTCCCACGCCTGTGGGCTTAGATCTAGAGTCCCATGCTGCCAGCAGTCCTGTGGACCCAATTCCACGGTCAAGTGCTACACTGTCCCCAAGGGATGTCGATATGGTGCAGAGCAGTATCCCTCTGATACTCTACTCCCAGCTGCACCTGTTTCTCCCTCCAGCCCAGATCCCCAATCCCACCTCTCTCCAGGGAACTCTCTTCTTTCCGTCCACAGATTGTCTCACCAGCTGTGTTTAAGTCGCCAATTCCAGGTGGATGTTTTTGATTCAGCTGTTTCTTCTATCTCTTCCATGAGAAGACCCATCTGCCTATTCAGCCATCATTTTGTCTCCCCCTGGACAAGCTTTTTAGGCCCCCACAGCCAGGGTGGCTGGAGTCTCGGTGTTTGTGGGTTCACAGCCAAGGCAGCTGATCCCTGGCCGGTGGGGCTGTAGGGTCCCGGGTGGTGTCCGAGGTCTCCCTGAATGGAGGTGAGGCTGGGTTCCCAGTCAGAGCCACTCTCCCTTTCAATATGGCAAGGTCTCTGTGGCAGAGCCGGCCACCCCAGGAGAGATTTCAGCGGTAGTGAAGGCCACCCATCTCGGAGAGCCTGGTCCGCCAGTCCTCAACAGTCCAATGGAATATAACAGTCCCTCACTCACATACACACTCAGGTCCCACATGTCCATGCACTCCCCTTTCACTCCCTCATTCACACTCTCTTTCTCTCTGCTGTCCTGTCAGCCATCATGTTGGATCTCCTCAGCACTATTGAAATTTAGAGCCTGAAGATTCTTTAATGGCGAGGGGGCTCTCCTGTGCTGTTTAGTAGCATCCCCTAATTTCTTCAGGTAAATTCCAGTAGTACTCCCCATCAGTTGGGACAACTTAAAATTGCTCCAGAGATTGCTAAATGTTTTCTATGGGACAAAATTACTCCCAGTACTATGGTATTATACATACTCTGTGAGAAGTTTAAATAGAAGTTAAAAAGTAATTTTCTCATGGAGAGTATGGTATAGTCAAACCCTAGTACAGATCACAGCCTATTAGGAGAATGAAATTAAGCTATTCCAGGAAAAAAAATCTTGAGTGGAAAACTCAATGCCCTTTACTAGTGAAGTGCAAATTGGGAGTCATCTCTGGAAGGTCTGATTCCTTACTTGATATCAAAATTATGGATCCATTATCTTCTAATTTGTGACCCAAACCAAGAGATGTCAATTAACATATAGGGAATGGAGCTGGACAATAAAAGGAAAGAAGGTAAATACAAATATCACACAAACATTTTAATCTATAAAATTCAGCACTATTTTTATGCATGGCTAATAGAGGAACAATAGATTCAATGAGAGTAAGAAATAGTAACTCCACATTTTATAGGAAGACATAAAGTTGATAGCTGCTGTTCAGGTTATGGAATCAACCAGCATTGATTTCCTTGTTTTTTTTAAAATATATTTTATTGATTTTTTTACAGAGAGGAAGGGAGAGGGATAGAGAGTTAGAAACATCGATGAGAGAGAAACATTGATCAGCTGCCTCCTGCACACTCCCCACTGGGGATGTGCCCGCAACCAAGGCACATGCCCTTGACTGGAATCGAACCTGGGACCCTTGAGTCCGCAGGCTGACGCTCTATCCATTGAGCCAAACCGGTCAGGGCTGATTTCCTTGTTATATTCTGTCTTTGGAATGGCTCATACTGGAAGTGAACAGGGTAATAGCCTCAGTGACAAGAGTAAGTCCAAGAGTCTCCATTACTTAACACACACACACACACACACACACACACACACACACACACTCCATATGGATAGTCCTAAGGAGATACTTAAATCTTATCAAAAAGTAACAACCCACTTAAGTCTTCCTTTAACAAACTAGAAGGTAATGAAAGTTAATTTATATTGCATATGACTAATAAAATAGAAACAGAGATACTTTTTTCTAGACTAAGCAGAACCATTAGTTTTAAAATATGAATACACAACCAGGAAAAGAGGAAATGGGTCATAAATAAAGGAAGAAAAATATGATTTGCTTAGGGGACAAATTACATCTTACAAATATGTCAAAAGGTGGCTTCCAGAAAAGTCTGTCAACTAGCATGTGATAGAAAAAGTCATTCATTAATTACTCTCCACAGCTTCTGATATCTTAGACTTGTTTTCTATATCAAATCACAGTAAAAAATGGATGAAAAACATACTCTGGAACTACAACCGTACTTGGGCTTTATTTAAATTGTCACCCAAGTTTATGCCATGGCAAGCCAAGTGCTTCCTTTTATAAATTCTTTTTGTTAAGTCATAAAATTCTTGATAGAGAGTACACAGTCAACTCTATAATCTAAACTCAGAAAGGTAACCAAGAATCGCACCTACTGTTAAAACATAATTTATTAAAATAAGGTAAGACCATGATTTTCATACAGATATAAAATTAAATGTGGGTTAAACTTTAATTTTACTTTTATAATATGAGGGAACCAAGCTGATATTATTACTGGTTCAAAAGAAAAGTCACAAGAGCAAATGTTTTTATGGAGTAAATGAATGTTTAACAATTACAAATGGAGACAAAATTGGTCTTTCCAGATGAGTCAGGGGAGTCTATAAAACTTTTATCACACAGGCCTAAAGGGTATGCTAATAGATGATGCATAATTTTCCAATTCAACACAATTTTTAAATTATAATTCCTCTCTTGATCTAAAACAATCTCAAAGAAAGATTCTCTTGATCTCAAAAGATTATTTTTCTCATTAGTTTGACCTGATTATTTACATAGTGCAGCAAGTGTATTAATTTGCCATATGGCTTTCTGAAGTTTGCTTTGAAGGAAACTTGCATGAGGAATTTGAGATTGGACTTGTAAAATCCTCTTATTATTTGCAATTCTGATGCTGAGAAGCAAGCTAGATTGCACCTGTAGTATCTATACATTTGGACGAATTCCTTTCTTCCTGAGATCTTCAAAATATTCTAGGTTACTGTCCTGCCAAGAAATGACCTTTCTTTCTTATCTGTGTCAACAAAAGTCGCAAATCTGAGGTGCAGAAAGAGGAGAAACTTGAACTGACCAATTTGCAAACTGAGGAAAAACAGCCTCCAGAGGAGAGCAAAAGTATACTTCACTGAGAAAAAGAGAAGGCTGCATTTTATTTTAATTTTTAAATATTTATTGTTGGGATTATTAAAGATATCCCTCTACTCCCCCTCAACCCCCTCCACCCAGTTCCTGCCCCAACTCAGGCCTTCAACACCCTATTGTCTGTGTGCATTAGGTAATGCATATATGCATATAAGATCTTGGATTAATCACTTCCCACCCCCTCAACCCCCTTCCCTCTGAAAATCATCAGTCTGTTCTATTTCCATGCCTCTGGTTCTATTTTACTCATCAGCTTATTCTGATCATTAGATTTCATATTCATCATATTCATTTATTTTGATTTTTAGATTCAATTGTTCATAGTTATGTATTTGTTGTCATTTTGTTGTTCATATTTTTTCTTCCTCTTCTTAAAGAATACCTTTCAATATTTCATATAATACTGGTTTGGTGGTAATGAACTCCTTTAGATTTTTCTTGTCTATGAAGCTCTATATCTGATCTTCAATCCTAAATGATAGCTTTGCTGGGTAGAGTAATCTTGGTTGTAGGTCCTTGCTACTCATCACTTTGAATATTTCTTGCCATTCCCTTCTGGCCTTCATAGTTTCTGTTGAGAAATAAACTGACAGTCATATGAGCATTCCCTTGTTGGTAACTAAGTGGTTTTCTCTTGCTGCTTTTAAGATTCTCTCTTTGTCTTTAGCCCTTGGCATTTTAATTATGATGTGTCTTGGTGTGATCCTCTTTGGATTCCTCTTGTTTGGGACTCTCTGTGCTTCCTGGACTTGTAAGTCTATTTCTTTCATCAGGTTGGGGAAGTTTTCTGTCATTAATTCTTCAAATAGTTTTCCAATATCTGTCTCCCTCTCTTCTTCCTGCACCCCCATAATGTGAATGGTGGAACATTTGAAGTTGTCCCAGAGGCTCCTTACACTATCTTCATATTTTGGATTCTTTTTCTATTTTTATTTTAGCTCTTCTGTTTGGGTGTTTTTGCTTCCTTGTATTTTAAATCATTGATTTGATTCTCAGAATTCTCTATGGTTGAATCCCTGTATATTATTCTTTATTTCAGTCAGTGTATGCTTAATTTCTAACTGGTCCTTTTCAATTTTTTTGGAGGTTTCTAGAAGATTCTTGAGTAACCTTATAACTATGGTTTTGACCTCTATTTCTAGTAGTTTGTTTTCTTCCATTTCTTTCATTTGTGGCATGTTTCTTTGTCTCCACATTTTGGCTGCTTCCATGTATTTGTTTCTATGTATTGGGTAGAGCGGCTATGTCTCCTTGATTTGGTAGAGTGGCCTTGTGTAGTAGGTGTTCTATAGGGCCCAGTGGCTGACCCACCCAAGTCACCTGAGCTGGGAGCTCTAGGTGCAACCCTTTGTGGGCTGTGAGCACAGTCTTGCTGCAGTTGAGCCTTGATTATTGTTGGTATCACTGGGAGGAATTGATCTCCAGGCCAATTTTCTGTGAGGACCAGCTGCAACTACAATGGGAAAGCTGCTGTGGAGGAGACACCCCTATGGAGCAGGAATTGATTCAGTGGAGATTTGGTGCTCACTGAGTCTTCTCCTTGAGTGTGTTGCTTATGGATGTATAGAGTTGTAATCTGATATGGCCTCACACTGACCACTGGGTACACTGGCTCCTGGGTCTCTGGGGAGGTGCAAAGTCAGCCACTTCCTGGGGCCACCCAGCAGGAGCTACACAGAGGTCTTCAGATTCCTCCTCTTTGTACTGGGTTTGGAAGTGCCCAGAAGAGGCCCAGCTATGAAGCAAGGCAGGCTGGTGCTGGTGCTGGGTCTTGTGCCTTTTATTGATAGGTTTGGGGCTCCCTGGACCAGCTGCAGCTTGTTTGAGATATGTTAGCCTGAGTAAGGACAGACCATTCATATGAAAAAGCCAGTGTACACAGCTTGGTTGGAGTTGTAAATTGGATGAGGTGAGATTTTAGGGAATCACCAGAGCAGAGCAAACAGAAATGGCTGCCAGTTAGCCCTGTAACAGGGAGTTCCCAGCAATAAAACAATGATCCCTGTGAGTACCTCTGTCAGGGAGAAAGCCACGCCCGAGTTCCTGCCCTGATGCCAGATAATCCAATTCCTCTCCTATGTGTCGGTGTTCCCCAGAGCCTCACCCTGGGACTGGAGCTCAGAGGAAGTGGGACCTTGTAAGTTCAGTTCATAGTGCTGGCCTTTTAAGAGGAACAGCTGGCTCTGCAGCAGTCTCTGTGTCACTGATCCCCACAGAGACTTCCCACAGAGACTTCATTTCCCAACTCTGGAACCCTGGGCTGGGACCCCTTCCTCCTCCGGGTGGCCTTCGCAGAGATGATCTTCTCCTATTTAGAAAACCAGCATACGTTGGTGCTGGCCCACCCCATTGTGTGCCTCTGTGCCTCCTATCAGTCTCAGTGTGGTTTCTTCTTTACTTCTCTAGTTGTAAGACTTCCATTAAGCCATCTTTCCAGTGGTTCTGGATGATGGATGTTCTGTATTTTAGTTGTAATTTTGATGTGGTTGTGGAAGGCGATGAGTACAGGCATTTACCTACACCACCATCTGAGAAGGCTGCATTTTATAATGAAATTTCTAGCCCAGGTTTCAGATTCATCCATATTTATGCAAATTAGGAATCCAAATTTGAACAGTCTGATTGGTCCAAATACCACTGTCCTGATTATTTGGCTTTACATGTTCTGATGAGTTGTTATGGAACCTCTCCAATTGGTTATTATAGATGCAAATGAAGTTCTTGTTGTACATTTTTTATTGGACAAGGCACCTATGTAATCAGTCCAATGGTTGAAATATGATTTCAGGAACTCCTTTTTAAGAATGAGATCAAATGGCAGGAACACAATATAGGAGGCTTGGTAACTCAGTCTGTGACTTCTCCCTGAAGTGTAGTGTGTGTCAGAGGCCTCCATCAGCAATGGTTGCTAGATCCTGGTTTGTAATTTGGGCCCAATTAACCAGGAGAAGTCCTTAGAAGATATATTCTTTCTCTATGCCCATATGTGTAAGTCAAAGAATGCTGGAAATGAGTTTCCAGGTTAGTGTTTGCAAGAGGGCTCTTTAAGCCTTGGCTTCATAAAGTCAGCCTTAGTTCCTTAGAAGTTTCTGGTCACATCTCACCAAATGAACTGAATATTTATCCTGGCCAAGTAGCTCAATTGGTTAGAGCATTGTTCAGATACCACCAAGGTTGTGGGTTCAATACCCTGACAAGGCACATACAACATCATCCAACAAATGCATAAATAAGCAGAACATCAAACTGATGTTCTCTCTCTCTCTCTCTCTCTCTCTCTCTCTCTCTAACAAGCAATTGATAAATAAAAATAAGCTGAATTCTCAAATATAACACCCCAGGCAAGTACTTGGTTGTATAACCAATGTTTTGAATTATGTCCTAGTAAAAGGAGAACATACACTTACTGAACCTATGTAAATAACCACATTAAGAAGAATATTTAATAAGAGTTTCTAAATTCTGAAGGGGTTAGATAAGAGGAATAAGGTAACATTTATAAATTATTTCATTTTAGTTTACAAAATCAGAGTCTACTAAATTGTTATGAGTTATAGATAGTTTAAAAAGAGAAAGGGCTTCTTTATATATCCAGAAAATAGAACAATAAAGCATCAAGAATATTCTTAAAATCACATCATTTAATTCTTATAATTAATTCTTGTTCTACAAGGTCTTGTGTTAGCATAAGCTTGTACCAAAAAGTACTTGGTGTAATCCTTTCCTTGGGGCTCTCAGTCTCTTTTTGTTGAAGATGAAGCACTTAGACCTGTAGCTGATTGCAAGTACTTTCATGGAAGCATCAGTGTAAAACAAACAAACAAAATCATATATACCTGACAAAAGACTTAAAATGACTGTGGCTAATTTATTACAGATAACTTTCAAAAGCGAAAGATCTTATTTCAGTTCATTTCAAGAATAATGCAACTGACAAGGAAATTTGTTTATTTCTTTGACAGGCAAAATAGGTAGTAAAGTCTGTCAAAATAAAGTTTTAAACAAAATAATTATAAATATAGTGATTAACCCTATTTTCTTTTTTAAAAAATTTGGTTGAATTTATTGGGGTGACATTGGTTAGTAAAATTATATAGATTTCAGGTATACAATTCTATAATGTATCACCTGTATATTATGTTGTGTGTTCACCACACAAAGTTAAATCTCCTTCCATCACAATGTATCTACCTTTTACCCTCTTCTACCTCCCCGATCCCACTTTCCCTCTGGTAATAACCATACTGTTGTCTATGTCTGAGTTTTTTCCTTGCTTAAATCCCTTCACCTTTTTCACTCATCCCCCCAACTTCCCTCTCTCTAACAGCTGTCAGTCTGTTCTCTGTATCTATGAGTCTGTTTTGATTTTGTTTGTTAGCTTATTTTCTAACCTTATTTTCAAAAGTGACAGTGAATATTACATCTAATTAAAAAAATGGATGAACATAATTTTTACTAAGAATCTTTATATATAACATATAATAATCCTGACATAATATAAAATTAATATTCCAAGATTATAATAAGGATGTACCAAGAATGTATCAATATCAAGGAAAGTGATTCTGTGTGAAGTATATCCTAAACATCTCTATATTAATAAAACTCCATAGATAAGTGCTGTGAATCCACACTTGAAACTCACTGGCAAAGAATATGTTAGATTAAGATAAAAGAACCAAATTTTGACAAAGTTAATAGTTTTTGAATAACTGAAATTTGATTGATAGCTCGGTACTGCTATCATCTAATAATAGGCAAAACAACACTATGATTGATAAATAGAAACATATTATGAACAGCAAGGACTTTGACAAATCTCTTGGGACTCCCCACACTATATATGATATCTGAAATATTTATACTAATAACATTTTATCTACACAAATTTAACATGGAGAAGACTAAGTGTCTCTTCTGATTTGAACACTCTCCCCATGTAATGTATAATAACATAGCAAATAAACTTAATTCCTTCTAGTACCTCTCTTTTTACCAAAACAAACAAACAATCCCACACAAATCTGTGTGCCTTTCCAGGGATC
This sequence comes from Myotis lucifugus, assembly GCF_000147115.1. Taxonomy (NCBI): domain Eukaryota; kingdom Metazoa; phylum Chordata; class Mammalia; order Chiroptera; family Vespertilionidae; genus Myotis; species Myotis lucifugus. The sequence continues at coordinate 30,347,342 of NW_005871050.1, read as the reverse complement.
CTAAAAAGACGAAGACAGTTTTAGGTGTAAAAGATAACTCAGAAATTTTATTTTATTTTACATCTAGAATTTGATTTTATGAAGGCAAAATTGGAGGAGATTGATATTTCTCATCTCTTCTTTAAAGGTCATAATCCTATCAGATTAAGACCCACCCTTATGACTTCATTTAATCTTAATTATATTCTAAACACCCTATTTCCAGTTATACACACATTGAGGATTGGAGCTTCCACATATGAATTTTAAAAGGATACAATTCAGTCTATAGCATACCATCACACATACAGAGAGAACTCCTAGCTTCAATTCTAAAATTTCAGCCAAGGATCAACAGTAAACACAGAAGCATATAACTCACTGTTATACATCAAAAGCTATTCTACTATCAGTGGGTAAAAATACTTAACTAACACCCAGGTTTAGTTTGTTGGAGCACTATCCTATACATCAAAAGGTGGCAGGTTCAATTCCCTGTCAGGGCACATACCCAGGTTGTGGGTTCCATCCCCAGTAGGGATCTGTACTGCGGGAGCCAACCTATCAATATTTCTCATATAGATGCCTCTCACTCTTTCTCTCTCCCTCTCCCTTCTAGTTTCTAAAAACAAAACAAACAAACAAAAAATTCAAAATAGACAATCAGAAAATATTAACAAACCAGATTCTTTCATCAGAAAGGCACAAGGTCTCTTTACAACTCTTAATCAACTTACAGGAATCACCAAATGATCAAACCATAAAACCAAATTTCCAATAAAAATTTAATAAAATTCATTCTCTGTTGTCATTCACCTATTAAATGATGGATATCTATAAAAAATTCAAGTCTATATTGAATAAAATAGTATTTATATGAATTTCAAATGGAGACAAAAGTGGCTTTTCCATGAGGGTGAAGGGGGAGAAATCAATTGAAGCTCTACTAAGAGGAAAGAATTTACAAAAAGTAAAAAAAAAAAAATACCTCAAAGAAAATGAAGCTCTACTAAGAGGAAAGAATTTACAAAAAGTAAAAAAAAAATACCTCAGAGAAAATGAGTAGGGCTAGAAGACAGGCCACAAGTGTTTCACTGAAACATAGATTTTCACTGAAACACAGTATTTGTTCTACAAATACAAATAATTGAGAACTGTTTTGTTTCAAATGCATCCTATAATTAGTTTTGTTGGGAATATTACAGATTACACTTCTAACAGAGTTTTGTTCCAGATATGAGAGTTCACACACTCTCATAGAATGTGGTGGTAACAATCACCACCATCACTACCCACCACCACCATCACAATCATCATCATAATAATTAGTCCTTACATAAATTTACTCTATGCATGCTTGTAAGCACTTTAAATAAATGAAGTAGATACTAATATTATCCCCATTTTACAGATGAAGAAACTAATACCCAGAAAATTGAGATAATATGTCTATGGTGGCAGAACTAGAAAATGCCAGTAGGTAAGTCACTGAGATGTGAGCTACTAATTTGAAGATTCTCACTTGGATTTTATTAAGTTGTTTGATATAATCTGCAAAGTGCTGAAAAACTGAACATTTCTGAAAACCCAATGATCATTCATTCTTTTATCAGTTCATTGAATAATTATTGAGTGCTACTATATCCCAGTTGCTGTGCTAAGTGATGCAAAAACATAATGAGGTTCAGGACATGTTAACCCAAACTATGGCACCTTGGCATATTGAATATTTTAACTTGAAGGAATTAGAAAAAAATGGCAGAAGCAGGAAAATAACTCTGACCTCCTCCACCACTTGCCCTTCTTCCCTGAAAGAGGTCATAAAACCCTTCTGTGAGAGATGTCCTTACTATATACCTTGAGGAAAGGAGTGCCCTTATCTCCAAAGACAAAGAGTCACCTAGCAGAATCTGAACAGACTGGGCCTTGCTAAGTTTCTCCCAGTTTATTACACTTACCTTGTACACCTTAGTCTACCACATTTCTAAATGACTGCCCACTCTTCATCAAACATAGCATAAAAATACACAAATCTAACCATTTATTTGGGTCTTCATTTTCTTATGATGTCATGTCGCATAAAAATTATATTAAACTGGTATTCTTTTCTCCTCTTGATATGTCTTTGTCAGTTTATTTTCAAACCCAGTTTGGGGCCCTAAGAGGGTTGAGGAAAACATTTTCCTTCCCTAAAATATACAAGTGAAGCAATATCCATGGTGTTGGCAGGAAGACAGACACGAACTCAGACAATCAGAAAGCAATATGCAGTAGCAGGAAATAGCAGTTCGCTGATGCAAGAACTCACATTGCAAATAATGAATGAAATTGAATTAGTGAATGAAAAAAAAAGGTTGAAGAAATGGTCAGGGGTGAGGTTGGGTAGGGCCTTGAATACCATGCGAAATAACTGACTTTATGGAAAAGGTATTGAAAATCCAGTAAATCTGGATCCAGACAGATGGATATATCAGTTATCTGGTGGGGGGCAGGGGAGTAACCCTCAAAATTTAGTGGACTATTTATTTGCTCAAGATTCTGTACATCAGCAATTTGGCCTGTGCTCAACTGGGCTGTTCTACAGATTTCTCCTAGGGCTTCCTCCAGACATCTAATGATTTGTACTAGCTGTTTTCTGGGCCTCACTATGCCTGTTATTTTTTATCTTTAAGATGGATAAAACTTCTTTACATGGTATGGTAGGCAGAATAATGCCCCCAAATGTGCCATGATCTTATCCACAGAACCTGTACTAGTATTTCTATTACCTTATGTGTCAAAAGAGATGTTGCAGATATGATTGAATTAAGCATCTTGTAATGGATAGATTATCCTGGATTGCCCAGGTGGTCCCATTCTAATCACAAGGGCTTTTTAGAAGAGAGAGGCAAGAGGATCTGTCAGTAAAATAGATGTAATGACAGAAGCAGAGGTGAGAGAGTTGGAGATAAATTTGAGGATGTTACACTGCTGCCTTTGAAGTTGAAGAAAGGGGCCATGAGCCAAGGAATGCAGGTGGTCTATAGAAACTTGAAAACACAAGAAAACAGACTACTCCCTAAGTCTGTGAGACTGATTGTGTACTTCTGACCTTCAGAACTATATTATACATTTGTATTATATTAATCCACAAAATTTGTGGTAATTTATTACAGCAGCAATAAGAAATGAATATATATGACAATCTCAGAGCAGCAAGAGATTAAATATAAGCAGAAGCAACAAGGCCTCCAGAAACCTTGCTCAGAAGTTGCACAATGTCATTTTTTTAAAAAAAAAATATATATATATTATTGACTTTTTACAGAGAGGAAGGGAGAGGGGTAGAGAATTAGAAACATAGATGAGAGAGAAACATCGATCAGCTGCTTCCTGCACACCTCCTGCTGGGGATGTGCCCGCAACCAATGCCCTTGACCAGAATCAAACCTGGGACCCTTCAGTCTGCAGGCCGATGCTCTATCCACTGAGCCAAACTGGTTAAGGCAACGCAATGTCACTTTTGCTCCATTTTGTTGGTCAAAGAAAATGACAAGTCCAGCCCAGATGCAAGAATAATTAAATAGAATTCATCTTTTGATGGGAAGAGCTATAAATAATTTGTTGTCTTTTTTAATCCACTGAAAGTAGTTAGAAATAGTAATCCAGGTTAAGAAGTGAAAAGAAATGTAAATTGCTATAGGAGAAATGGAAAGGAAGAAAGCGGTTCAAGATACACAATTTATAATAGCTAAGATTTGGAAACAGCCTAAGTGCCCATCAGCAGATGAGTGGATTAAAAAACTGTGGTAGAGCCCTAACCAGTTTGCCTCAGTAGATAGAGCGTAGGCCTGTGGACTGAAAGGTCCCAGGTTTGATTCCAGTCAAGGGCATGTACCTTGGTTGCGGGTGCATCCCCAGTAGGGGGTGTGCAGGAGGCAGCTGATTGATGTTTCTCTCTCATCGATGTTTCTAACTCTCTATCCCTCTCCCTTCCTCTCTGTAAAAATATCAATAAATATATTTAAAAAAAACTGTGGTACACCTACACAATGGAATACTACGCTTCTGTAAAAAAGAAGGAAATTTTGCCGTTTGCAACAGCATGGATGGAACTGGAGACCATTATGCTAAGCAAAATAAGCCAGTCAGAGAAAGATATATATCACATGATCTCACTCATATATGGGATATAATAATCAACATAAACTAATGAACAAAAATGGATCCAGAGACAAGGTGGCACTGAGCAGACCGTCCAACCTCAGGGAGAAGGCAGAGGAGGGGGGGTTAGAGATCAACCAAAGGACTTGTATGCATGCATATTAGCATGACCAGTGGACACAGACACTGGGGCGGTAGGGGCTTGCCCTCAGGGGTGGGAGTGGCCAGTGGGGGTTAATCTGGGAAAAAGGAGACAGGTAATACTTTAAACAATAAAAAAAAGATATTTAGTAGGTAAAATCACGGAAATTTAATAATTAATTGAATGTGAAGGATGAGAGAAATGAAACATATTTGATACTCAAATGAAGTTAAGTTATTATTATCTCCCTACTTTTAGCACAGGAAGAAAAATTATCACCTACATTTACCCCAGAGGGAATAAATGATTTGTCTGATGTCCCATAGATTGAACTAGAACAAAAGACTCCTAACCTTTTGATCTTTACTCCTGGTTGAACTATGTTGCTTACATATCCCTGCCTTTACCTCATCCCTTCCTAATATCCCAGATTAATGGAAATATTTCCCTGTTATTCTTGTTTATAGAATGTCTTCCCATGTTTACTTTCACTTGAGGTTTTATATACCTGGTACAGCAGGACCAACAATTTCCAAGCCAGATAATGGGAACATCAATAGAGAAGCCAATAATGAAAATGAAAATCCAAATAAAGCCATTTTTAATAATCATAGCAATAGGACAGCAGTTATAAGATGCTGAGTTGACTAAGATTTAATTTTGGGGAGGGGGGTTATAAAAGGAAGAAATGCCCTTTATGGCTTCTTTCTCTGGAAGTGAGGAGTTATTGTTTATTTTTTCTTTTCTTCTATTACTCGTTCTCCTTAGGAATCATTAGTGAGCTGTGGAAGCAACAAATACCAAAAGTTGAGGAAGGTTAGTTTCATTTATTAAGAGCTATTACATTATGTAACTAGTTTCCTTAGCAAGTATACATATCTTCCCATAGTATCTTGAAAATTGCAAAGACAAATATGGCAAGCAATATTATTCTTGAATTTATTAAAATGCTTCTAAATATTCTTACTTTGAATATCCATGCAAAAAGCTACATTTTAACTTTTGGTCTCAATCCTGGTAGAAAATTATTCTAATATCATTTTGTGAACCAATAGATAAGCGAGATGGTGAAGAAACAAGAAATTGCCATATTTTCAGGGACTAACAATGTCAGATAAAAAGTAAACTTTCATTATGAATACACCTTTGCCACCAAATATTCTCATGCATTGTAGAACATCTACATTACTTCCATGAGACTTACAGCTGAATAGTATTACCTAGGGACTTTTTCCTACAGCAGGAAATCTAACCAGCATAGGATAATGTCCAATAAATGTTAGATGCTACTATAGTTATTATTATATTAGAAGTTTATAGAAAAGTATCTTTAAAAAATAAATGTATCTGCCTCCTTGGTACATAATATCTCTATACAAAAAATCATGGCCTTGCCCAGCAGGTGAAGCTCAGTAATTGAGTGTCGACCTATGAACCAGGAGGTCATGGTTGAATTCCCAGTCAGGGCACATACTCAGGTTGCAGGCTTGATTCCCAATAGGGAGTGTGCAGTTGGCAGTTGATAGATGATTCTCTCTACCATTGATGTTTCTATCTCTCTCTCTCTCCCTCTTCCTTTCTCTCTGAAATCAATAAAAATATATTTTTAAAAAAGTCATGGTCTTATTTAAACCTAAGATTACAAAACAATGAACTATAGTAGCAATATAAAAGATACTCTTTATTGAGCATTACTATGTATCAAGACACTGCTAGGCATTTAAATGTACCATTTTATTTAATCATCACAAAAGCATTATGTTGAAAATGTTTATACTATTATCTACATAATTTTATAAATGAGGATGTTGAAATAGAAAGAATATGTGACTTACTTGACCAAATACTCACAACTGGGACGTGACAAAGCTGGGAATTGAATCAATGATTAAAATCCTTTCTGACTGCCCTGGCCAGGTTTGCTCAGTAAATAGAAGATTGGCCCGTGGACTGAAGGGTCCCAGGTTTGATTCTAGTCAAAGCCACATACCTCAGTTGTGGGCTGGATAGATCATCTCTCTGTCTCTCTCCCTCCCTTCCACTCTCTCTAAAAATCAATAGAAAAATATCCTCGGGTGAGGATTAACACACACACACACACAAAATCCTTTTCTGCCTAACTCCAAAGCCATGTAATTAATCAATTGCTCTTTTGAATGTACTACAATGTCTCATAAAATCTTCTCTAATTATGTCCCTTTAAGTCTAGAAAGAGAATTAGAGGACTGGAAGTGGGATTCCCATTTGACTATCACTTCTCCCCTAATTCTATTACCTTATCAACTCATGTATCTTCACTCTGCTTTGGAAAATTCAAACACAATCTGTTAATACTCATGTATCTAGGACCATGGAAAGATATAAGCATAAGGCATGGTTCCTTTCCTTAAGAAGTTCATAATCTAGTTGGAGAAATAAAGAAAACAAATGAAATAACTGGAAATATCATAGGTAATTGATTAAAAGCAAGTGTCTGATTCCATCATGTTTTATCAAAGGCATGTGGGGCTTCAGCTACATAAGTCAGTAAAAAAGGAACATAGGCCAGCCATAGACTAAAGTTAGTGGAACTGAACTATCTGGAGGCCTTCATTCTAGGGAGTTAATTATCATCCCAGTGTGACATATCTAAAGACATATAGTTTCTAAATCCATGTGATCTATCTGGACTACAGTTAATAAATAACCAAGGAGCCTCTCAATCTGGTGTTTAGGCTAGTAATAATTAAAAGCAATTAAGTGCTAACAATCTGGTTCTTGATGATGAGTGATTATGGAGGACAACATCCAGCCCCCAGCAAGTAAGGATTGAAGGACAGGCAAAAATTAAGCAGAAGATCATGGTTCTAGCAAAATGGGCTAGAGTTCAAGGACAGTGACCAATCTCATCAAGGAAGTTGTAAGAACTGGGTAAACATTACAAGGATAAGAAGGAACATGACAGTGACTTGGAACATATGTGAATAGTGAGGGGTTTCACCTTAAAGATACCATATGCTAGGTCTACTATCCAGTTTCCACTCACAGGACCAGAGAAAACTTAGAAATCCAAGGATAGGAGTTTCTGGAATCCAGATATAGCCAAAACAGGGTATTTATTTTGGGTGGCCAAAAACAATATAACTGAAAAAAAATAAGACCAAAACAAAATGTCAGTCAAGGAGGGAAGGCAAGAACCCATGTAAAAAATGCATTGTTAAATGCCAAACCTAAAGGTTGAAACAGGAGTATCAATGAGAGAAAAAGTAGTATTTGGTAGCAGCGGAATCAGCAGTTCATTAAGAGGTAATGCTGAGAATAGGTAGGGGCAAGTGTTCAGGGTTGCAGTTGTATATGGTGAAAGATTGAGCCTTTTGTTTATATGGTGCCAGTTGCGTGGTGAGGAGTTACAGTAGACCATGTGGCTTAAAGAGTATCATTATTCCTGGATATATACATTTTACAGATTAGAGAGATGCACCTCATTCACTTAGTCTTTTAGCAAATATTTATTGAGGAATTACTTTGTGTCAATTATTCTTCTAGGCAATGGAAATAGAGCAGTGAACATCACAGACAAAAAACCTGCTCTCATAGATTATGCATTCTAGTGAAGACACGTTTTAGAGATAAATTGTTATTTACCCTGTGGCATGTCATAGATTTGAAGAGTTAAATAATTTTGGACATAAACCTATATTTTCTTTTTCCAGTTTATTTTTCTTTTTTTTTTAATAGTTTTTTTTGTTGTTGTTTTTGTTTTTTTTAAAATATATTTTATTGATTTTTTACAGAGAGGAAGGGAGAGAGAGATAGAGAGTTAGAAACATTGATGAGAGAGAAACATCGACCAGCTGCCTCCTGCACATCTCCTACTGGGGATGTGCCCGCAACCCAGGTACATGCCCTTGACCGGAATCGAACCCGGGACCTTTCAGTCCGCAGGCCAACGCTCTATCCACTGAGCCAAACCGGTTTCGGCATTTTCCAGTTTATTTTTCATCGATTATTGTAACCTACCAAGGCCATTGCTTCATCTTGCACATTCTTCTGTGGAATAGGGTTTGGAATTGATACCCTTCTAGTCTTGAACAAATCTCTGCTTTCACTGTGACCTTCTCAAGGGACCTAGTAGGAAGTGAGATGCATTTTTTAGAAAGGCTTACTTATTTTTAACACTAGAGGCCCAGTGCCTGAAATTCTTGCATGGGTAGATGGGTAGGGTCCCTAGGCTTGGCCAGCGATTAGGGCCGAATGGGGCCCTTCCGGCTGCCAGCCGGGGCCTCCCTTCCCTAGCTACCAGCTGCGGGCCGAGGCCTTCCTTCATTCTGTGCTGCTCTCTGATGGTCAGCATATGTCATAGTGAGCTATAAAACTCCCAGTCTCCCGGTCGAACTCCCAAGGGTAAATTTGCATATTAGGCTTTTATATATATACTAGAGGCCCGGTGCACGAAATTCATGCATGGGGAGGGGGGCCCTTCAGCCCGCCCTGAACCCTCTCTCAATCCAGGACCCATCGGGGTATGTCCAACTGCTGGTTTAGGCCTGATCCCGCAGGGATCAGGATCGGGCCTAAACCAGCAGTCGGACAGCCCTCTCACAATCCAGGACAGCTGGCTCCTAACCGCTCGCCTGCCTGCCTGCCTGATCGCCCCTAATCATTGGACTGACTGCCTGATCACCCCTAACGGCTTCTGCCTGCCTAATCACCCCTAATTGTCTCTGCCTGCCTGCCTGATCACCCCAACCGCTCTCTGCCTGCCTGATTGCCCCTAACCACCTCTACCTTAGCCCCTGCCATGGCGGCTTCATCCGGAAAGATGTCCGGTCGGTCTAATTCGCATATTATGCTTTTATTATTACAGATAGATGGCTTTATTTCATCTCTTTTGTATGAAACGCATTCAAATATAAACATTTTGGGACTTTTTGTCCCTTTCTGTAGATCACTGCTTAGATTTTTTAGTTTGCAAGTTGCAGGAGGCTCATGTTGCAAAGAACAGATTATTAGCCATCAATTTTTAATTTTCTAGGTAAAAGGGAATAAGAGGTTACCCCATTCAAATATCTTTCTGCAGCCACTGAATTTCACTCAGTGGAATCTATTTACTATCTATCATCTAACTATTCAGGTTTTTTATTTTGTTTGCCTGGAGTTTTTCCTCTTTGGCAATTTCTCCTACTTTTCATTCATTGTGGAAGTGGTTGGTATTAATAAGAAAGGTAAATTCTCCCAAATTTATGGAGTACAGTAAAAGCAGAAATATAATTTGGCATGGCTAAATCGTTCAGTAAGAGTCACTTTTTCTGCACTGCCTTTGGTTTCATCAATGCTTTCAGAGAAAAGTGATCTCTGAAGTCAATTTTCTGGACAAATTTGTCAGGGAAATAAATCTGAAACTGAGACAGGAGTCGACTACTTTGGGCTTGAATTATTGAGATTATTGAGTCATGTACCACTTTATTTTCCATGTTTAGACAACCTTATACATATCTCATTTTCTTCAAAGGTATACATTATAAAAAGAATTTCTTTAAATGACTCACCTATGCTTTCAGACTCAAATCTTATAATTTGATTCCCTTCATTCCAGCATAGCTGCTTATCATTCTCCCAGGCACTCAAGTTTGAAGTTTTTGAAAAGTGCTTAAATCTCAGGTGAGCTTTATGGTGATATTGTGCTAATGTGCTTTGGTAACAAAACTTTCTAGGTTTTAAAACCAAAGTCCATTTATATGGTTTTTATTTTAAACATGCCATTAAAAAATAGTATATGTCAGAGAGATCAAATTTACTGTTTCAGTATTCTTTTGATTTATTACTAGTCCAGAACTTATTTATTAGAGTGTATTTAACTATAGTATTCATTATTTTATCCTTCTTTCTTAGACAAAGAATAAAAAAAATCTTCATGATTATGTTGATTGAATTTGCAGATGAAGACCAAGTATTTTAAATCTCATACTATTAACTTGATAAAATTTGAAATCTTCATTATCCTATTATCTTTTTTAATGTCCCCCTTCCTTCTCAAGTGCTCTCCTGTGGTCCACCATGATTACCTCCCTTAGCTGTCTTCCCCTTCCTATAAATCACATCAATATTTCCTCCAAGGCCACATGTACTGTCGTCTTCCTTTGGGTTTTATTGTCCAGTACCCCAATGAATATTGAACTTAAAAATGAACTGAGGTTTGAATGATGATAATAACTTTATTTATTATCCATGTTTTTATCCCAGGAGTTTTTGGGTTTTAGCAAAGGACAACAGAAAGGAAAAATGCATTGACCTGAGGTAGCAATGATAGGTGGAATTTCAAGAGCTATGCAAACCAATTAAGTTTGCAGGAGGAATAAAGGTTTTGGAGAAGCAAGAAAAAAGTTTGAACTTTTACACCATAAAACACATAGTGGTCTATGATGTACAAACTAGAGGCCTGGTGCATGGATTCGTGCACCGGTGAGGTCCCTCGGCCTGACCTGCAGGGATTGGGCTGAAACTGGCTTTCCGATATCCCCCAAGGGGTCCTGGGTTGCAAAAGGGCGGTTCTTGGGTTATGCACCCCAGAATCAGGCTCCCTCCTCTCTGGTTCCGGGTGCATCACCCGAGAACCACAGCTGCCAAGTCACTGCAGCTCAGCAGCTCCTGTGTTGAGCGTGTGCCTACTGGTGGTCAGTGTGTGTCATAGCTACTGGTCGCTTAGGCTTTTATATATATAGATATATGCCTAGTCCTTGAAACAACTCATAGCATTATTCTTATCCACTTATTTAGACATTTGGCATCTGTTTAAGAAATCAATTTTTATAATAAAACAACTGTTCTTTAAATAGCCAGGCCCAGAGAGTATTTATTCTTCACTATATTGCTGCATTGGATTCTTGCAATTCCACTTACCAACAACTCAGCTAGTTTAAAATATGCATGTCATTTCAGTCTAGAAAGATCTGTGTTAAGCTGATCATTTCAGTGAAGCTGTGGTTGATATCCCAAGTCATGGAAGAAGAACCTGTTCACCTACCTGCCTGTTAGGTAGAGCAACTGCACTCAACAGTGACTGCTCATCCTATTACCAAAACATTTGATCATTTTAAGAGCTCCCCATAGATTCCAAATGAAAAATTACATCCTTAATTTCTGAATTAATGTTGTGTCTGTATATTGGTGTTGTTGTTGATGGGTAGTTGCTTTTTGTTTTGTTTTGCTGTGTTTTCTGATTTGCGGCATTTTGTTCTTAGATTACAAGAGTGACCTCTAGTGAGAAACATCTGTATAGTTATAATCTCAATTTCCAGGATCTCTTATCCAACCCTAATTTCCATAGGTATTGGTGTTATGAAAAATATTGGTAGCCAGACCGCCATAAAAATCATTATCCAAGAATAAAAACCCTAAGTCAAATTTTCTGTTAATAGTTATTACATATTTTATTCTCAAACTTTGGCTACCAAAGGACACTTGCATTCTGGGGATTATGTTATGACAAGGACAACACTTCCAAAAATGCCCTTGTAAAAAACTAGAAGTAAATTATGACATTCTTTATGAGCTGGATGTATTTGACTGCAGACATAATGTTTCTCAGGACTCTGTTGCCCCTGGCAATCCTGTTGTAAATAATTGGCTGGTGCAATCATATGTTCTCCTTCTATTCCAGAGAAAGGAAGTGTTTTTGTTTGTTTGTTTGTTTGTTTGTTTGTTTGGTGTGTGTGTGTGTGTGTGTGTGTGTGTGTGTGTGTGTGTGTGTCTGTTACCACCATAGAGGGTAGACACAAGGCATAAAGAACATACTGTACTTTTCAGGGGCAAAATTAAAGTAGACTTAAGCATATGCCCTATCCTCACACAAGGTCAGATAGAACATTTGCAGCATGGTCAATGGCATTTCTTATTCCCTATGTAAAGGTTAAATAGAAGCTTTACATGCCTTTCAAGTACTACCTCCACTTGCAATAAAATAGCAATCCCTCACATTGGCATGATGCTTTAAAACTTAAAAACAACTTTCATTTATAGAATTTTACTTCTTCCTTTCACCATCTTTCAGAAATAGGTATTATTTATCCTATTTCAGTGATGACAAATATGAGGCCCAGTGAGATTAAATGAAATATCCAAGGTCTCACACACAATAAATGGTAGAATTCTAAGTCTTTGGAGTCCAGACTTAGTGCAATTTTTATCACAGTTGCTTCATATTCTAACAATAAGACTTTCCCAAAATAATGTCATTTTTTCCAAATAACCTAAATACAAATTTCTATGAGGCTTGAGAAGAGAAAAAGTAAAAGATGATCTGGTTGTAAGGATCAGAGAAGATTTTGATGGAGAAGGTCAAATATACTTTAATCTTTAACAAATAGGAAGCATGTGAGAAGACAAGGAATATCATTCAAAGTTAAGCAAACTCAAGGCAATTAGAGAGTATAGAACATATACAAGAAATAGGAAGCAGTCTAAATTTCCTAAATGCCAGAAGGTTGTGGAAAATAAATTGGGAAAAGAAAATTGAAATCAGTACATGAAAGCCTTTTAATTCTATAAAAGGTTTTCTCAACATCAGTATTATTGACATTTGAGGGCCACATAATTCCTTGTTGTGGCTGTTATGTTCAGTAAAGGATGTTTAGTAGAACCTTGCTTGTACCCACTAGATGCCAATAATAGTCCTTCCCCCAGCTGTGATAACCAGAATTATCTCAGATATTGCTAAATGCCCCCTTCTAGGATAAAATCACCCTCCCCTCATCGAGAACCACTTAAATTGGTAGATTATGAGAGCATTTCAGATTCTGAAGCAGAGAAATGTCACAAATGAATCTATGCTTAGGGAAAATAACCATGGCAAATATCTAGAGAACAAAATGGAAGGGGGGGGGGATTGAAGACAAAACAGCCTAACCAGAGGATATGGCAATGGTCTCAGTATAAGCGCCAGAAGTAGCTGTTATATTAGAAAGAGCATTAAACTTAGAGACAGGGCACACGGGTTATACTGCAATATCTGCCAACAGTATGTATTCTTGGACAAGTCATTTAAAATGTTGTGCCCTCTGTTTCTCCTCTACAGAAACATGATGATCTCAAAGTTCCCTTCTGAGTTCCATATATTCCAAATCTATTATAAACAAACTAGAGGCCCAGTGTACAAAATTTGTACACTTTGGGGTTCCCTCAGCCTGGCCTGCACCCTCTCGCAGTCTGGGAGCCCTCAGGTGATGTCTGACTTACGGCTTAGGCCCGTTCCTTGCGGAGTGGGCCTAAGCCATCAGTCAGACATCCTTAGGGTTGCCACAGGAGAGGCTCCCGCCACCGCCGCTGCACTCACCAGCCATGAGCCTGGCTTCTGGCTGAGCAGCACTCCCCCTGTGGGAGTGCAGTGACCACCAAGGTGCAGCTTCTGTGTTGAACGTCTACCCCCTGGTGGTCAGTACGCATCATAGTGACCAGTTGTTCTGCTGTTTGGTCTAATATGCAAATAGCCTTTCATTCTATAGGATATTTGAATGTGTCATTAACTTTAATTGCATCAACTCTTCTCCATATGTCTTTCAAAAGAATCTTGGTAGGTATGAAATATATGTCTGACTTCACTTTATAAACATAAAAGCATGACCTCACTTTTCAGATTAAGTTGGGTGATAAGGCAAGTCAAAAATAGTAAAATATCTGGATTATGAAATGCATTTTAAAGACATGTAGATGTATTAATTTCAAGTACATGAAGTACTTAGAACATAGATTTTGAAGTATTGTCTAGGAGAAGTATTTTGGAAGCTAGTTTAATTAATTAATTTAGCATTTAACTGAAAGCATACTACATGTAAGACACTGTGATAGGCTTCACAGGGGTTACACAAAGATAGATTAGTTATGGGGCCTGCTAAGGAGCTTACAGTATATTAATGGAGGTCACCAATATACATAACTCTAATACAGAGTAGAATGTAATACATTCCAAACAAACTATGTGAAAGTCTCATAAACATCAATAAGCTGATTTTCAAATTGTTTAATATTGTAGAACACAGCTTAATTCCAGGTTTAAAATAATCAGATGAACTTTTAAAATTCAACACAACTTTGTTTAATTTGATAAAAATATTTGAGTAATAAAAACTACATGGCAAACAATTATCCACCAACTCAATTAAGATGTTTGAGTAATATATAACTTAATTTTAATCATTTCACATATAAACTTATCTCATTTGCCAGTGTAGCCTTAACAATAGACAAGAGTTGTTAGCAAATAGTAAATTGCTTATATGTAAATGGTTGTTTTAAAAACTTGAAATCATTTCTTTTTTAAAGTTTTTGATATATTAAATACATTAAAAATCATATCTATACTATTTTGTTTCCTGATTTAGCAATCTTTGTTCAAAATTAGCAGTGTCTACATATGTCACATAGACACAGACAACAGCTTGGTGATAGAGGGAAAGGGGAGTGGTAGTAGATGGAAGTGGGCAAAGGGGGAAAATGGGGATGAAAAGAGACTTTGCTTCGGGCCTATGATGCAGTGTGCAGATGATGTTTTATTGAATTCTACTCTTTTTTAAAAAAATATAATTTTTTATTGATTTCAGACAGGAAGGGAGAGGGAAAGAGAGATAGAAACATCAATGATGAGAATCACTGATCAGCTGCCTCCTACACACCTCTTACTGGGGATCAAGCCTGCAACCCGGTCATGTGCCCTTGACCAGAATCAAACCCGGGACCCATCAGTCCACAGACTGATGCTCTATCCACTGAGCCAAACCAGCTAGGGCTTGAATTGTACTCTTGAAACCTGTATGGTTTTATGAACAAACTAGAGGGCCGGTGCATGAAATTCATGCACTGGGAGGGGGGGTTCCTCAGCCCAGCCTGCACCCTCTCACAGTCTGGGAGCCCTCAGGGGAGCTGGCCTAAGCTGTCAGCCGGATATCCTTAGCATTGCCGTGGAGGCATGAGAGGTTCCCACTACTGCTGCTGTGCTTGCCTGCCATGAGCCCAGCTTCTGGCTGAACAGTGCTCCCCCTGTGGGAGCACACTGACCACCAGGAAACAGCTCCTGTGTTGAGTGTCTTCCCCCTGGTGGTTAGTGCATGTCATAGTGACTGGTCATTCTGCTGTCGCACCAAAACCGGCTCTCCAGCATCCCCCGAGGAGCTCTGGATTGCGAGAAGGCGCAGGCCTGGCCGAGAGACCCCACTGGTGCACAATCAGGGCCGGGGAGGGATGCAGGAGATTGGCCAGCTGGGGAGGGACTGTGGGAGGGCTGCAGGGGGTGTCCAGCCTGTCTCTCTCAGTCCCAATCGACCGAACCCCAGCAGCAAGCTAACCTACTGGTCGGAGTGTCTGCCCACTGGTGGTCAGTGCATGTCATAGTAAGCAGTTGAGTGGCCTTAGCATATCATTAGCATATTACACTTTGATTGGTTGACTGGCTGACTGGATGACCGGACACTTAGCATATTAGGCTTTTATTATATAGGATGATATAAATATATCATAACAGAGGCTGCATGGTAAGGCCTAAGACATCCCCTTTATTAAAGAAATTGGGGACCATGTTGTCATGCACTAATTCAGCGAACATCTCCAGTGTTTTCTCTAGACCTGAGCAGTCTTTCTGTGGGTTCCCAGGTGATGGATTTTCTACTAATGACCCCCGACGGCCCCTCCAAGGAGACACTGCCAACAGACACCGCACTAGCTTATCTGACTCTCAGATTTGTGGGGTTTTTTTTTGTTCATTTGTACATTTCTTAGAGTGGAATCTGTGTCTGACATGTTATACTTGGTCCGTTTCACATTGACAAAAAGATCTGAGTCTCTAGGCCCCCCAGCAAGACGGCCTCTGCAAGGCCTCCTGGGAGATCTGACAACTGCCCATGGGGACCATGGAGAATGGACACATCCTCTCCTCGGACAAACAGTTGGCAGGAGTCACACCTTTCCCAACATTTAGGATCCAGGCAAGCCTGTGACAGGGTCCAGGGTGACTGGTGTCCTTGGTGGACAGACCCCAATAGCCCCGGTGTCCTGCCTCATGTGAACGTTTCCTATTAAGTGTAGGAGAGGCTGTGGATGCTCCTAACAGCCCAGCCAGGGAGCTGGGATGTGGCTCCTGCAGCTCCCTGGGGCCTGTCCTGCTCAGTCGTGGCAACTGTGAGAGGAGGCCCCCTTGGGGACTGGAGAAGCCGTGGCAAGGAGCCGGGGTGGCCTCTAGGACCTCAGGGGGTCTCTCTCCACAGCCAGCACGCAGCTGGGCCTCTAGTCAGACGTCCCCAGGATGGGTTCTGCCAGTGTCCCCATGAGCGTGGGCCAGAAGGCTCCCCCCTCACCACAGCCTTGCACAGTGTGTGAGAGCTGGAGCAGAGGGTCTGCTAAGGTGCCCCACTCTGACCACAGGACCTGTGAGACCCAGACCTGCTGTTGGCTGAGTCCACGGGGGTTTTACTGCCCCTGCTGCCCTCTGCCACCACCTCCCCTCTTGTGCAGCACTGCTGCCTGCCTGCCCAGCTCCCATGTCCCTGCACTGCTCAGTGTCCTCCCGTGTATTCCTGAGTGCACCTCGCTTTCTGAAGTGCTAGCCTCACCCTCCCCGCCACTTACTCTCCACTTGCTCGCTCATTGGCCACAGAGCCTCTGACCCCATCCCCCTGGGGCCCAGTTTCCATCCTCCTATAATGAAGGACCACACACATGGGCTGACAGCAGCGCCCACTGATGAACTTGCAGTTCTGTCGGTGGGGACACATTGGCAGCACTGGGTGTGGCAGGCTCGTCTCTGCCCAGGGGCTTGGGAGAACCACTGGCTCTGCATCTAGCCTCTTCCTTCAGCAATAACAGCTGAGCCCCTCACACTTCCTCAGATCCTCCTTCTGCCTCCCTTGGCCCCGTGTGCAAGGACTCCCACGATCACAGAGGCCCAGGGATTCAGGGCACTCTCCCGCCTCAGTCAGCTGAGGCACCATCGCAATTCCACCAGTTTAGCTTTGTATGTCTCCCTGACGGGATGCAAATTTCACGGCCAGTTTTCCTGCCTTCACACACTGTGAGAGCTGTAAGTTCAAACAATGGTCTGAGGCCTCCCTGAAGCCTGGGGTTCACCCTCCAGGGACGTACACCCTCAGGAGACCCCGAAATGCACAGAATGCTTACATCTAAGGGCTCCGCTCCCCGTGGACTCCCTGGCACTGGGCACACCCTAAAGATATATTTTAGCCCTGGCCGGTTTGGCTCAGTGGATAGAAGGTCAGCCTGCAGACTCAGGGGTCGCAAGTTCGATTCCGGTTAGGGGCATGTAACTTGGTTGCGGGCACATCCCCAGTGGGAGGTGTGCAGGAGGCAGCTGATCGATGTTTCTCTCTCATCGATGTTTCTAACTCTCTATCCTTCTCTCTTTCTCCCTGTAAAAAATCAATAAAATATATTTAAAAAAAAAGATATATTTTAAGGGGGGACATTTAGTGGTTCACAAACCACATCATAAAAATGATGGCTGGGTCTGCCTTCTTGTGAAAATGTCTCCCAGTTTGACCTTCACGGTTCACACCTTCTTATTCTCCTCTCACAACCTGAAGGGGTTGGAGGTGCAGCTGTGATGATGAACTGAGCAGTGAGAGCGCTAGAGCCCCTCAGAGCCAGTGCCAGGCCTACAGGGTGGGGAGCAGGGGCACAGCCACTGTGTCACAGCCGCCAGCAGCAGTCATTTCAGGGGCTCCGCTGGGTGACTCCCCAGGTGCTTCAATGGTCTCAATGAGAGTCCCAAATTTCCCAATAAATCTCCAAACAAAATTAATTTTAATGGCTTTAATTAGACTTAATGGGCTATTCCTATTAGTATCTGCTCCTTTTGTGAGGTTGTTGAGGAAATGCTTAGAGACGAACAAACCAACAGGCCAATGAGAGAAATGATTGGTCCAAAATCTTTTTAAATTAATTGCCTGTGTGCTATCTACTCACATATCCTTTCATGTGCAGTGCTCACACTTCATCTGGAGCAGGGCGGGTGACCTGGAGGAAGCACAGGGAGAGCAGTAACCACTGATGCTGTAGAGCAGTAACAGTGCTAGATGGTGCTGCTGGTGATATCCTTTCTTCCTTGTGGAGTATCTAGGGAGGGGAAGCAGCTGTAGTGCCTGAGGCTGAGTTCCAGGAGGTCAGCAGCACTGTCAGGATCATCCGGCAGCACTGGTCCATTGGTGCCTGGCCTGTCCTCTTCAGATTGAACCTACAGGCCTACTAAGGGAGCCAGTCCAAGGGAGGGGAAGTGGTTGCAGTGCCAGAGGCCAAGTTCCAGGAGGCCAGCAGCGCTATTAGGATCATGCCAGCAGTGCTGGACCATTGGTGCCTGGCCTGTCCTCTGGAGATTGACCCTGCAGGACTATGAAGGGAGCCAGACCCCAGTTCTGCCCTGCCTCCTCCAATGATTTATTGGAGTCTGAGGGCCAGGAGGAGGGACCAAGAGGCCTGCCTTCCAGCTGCTCACCAGTCCCCATGCCACTCACTTTGGTTCCCTGTTAACCATCCCCTAATCAATGGGAGCCTGCCGGCCAGGGGAGGAACCAACAGGTCTGCCTTCCACCTGCTCACCAGTCACTGCTGCCATGGATTCATTGGAGTCTGAGGGACCCCAGTTCCCCCGTTAGCCATCCCATGATCAATGAAGCTTTAGGGCCGGGGGATTGACCGGTTGTCAGTTTGGACATTACAGACCCTGAATTTTTATATATTAGGATATCACCCCAATAAATTCAATTAAAAAAGGAAAAATTAGCACTGTTTCTAATGTTAAAGTTTTAACATATACCATATAACTAAGTGCAAATTTTATAAGAACACTTTTCCTGTGAGTTGTTTTCTGTTATTTTCCTTTTTATCCTCTCTTCAAGGTATCAACAGAACTATGTAAATAGCAGATACATTACTTTGGTAAATAGTTCCTACTTGAGATAATTTTTGAGGCACATACACACTCATGTGCACACATGTACACCATAAGGAGAATGTGGCAGAGACAGATGGAAATCATTTGGGGGGGATATGCCATGTCATAGATAAACATATAAATATATATAGATCATAGCCAAATATAATATCTACAGTGAATATATGTGTGTGAGTAGGTGTATATAGAGTGTCCCAAAAATGTATACACAAACTTTAAATAATTATAAAGGCAGTGTGTATTAAAATAAATTTCATTTTCAGCTATCAGCTGTTAAAGTGTGTATACATTTTTTGAGACACCCTATATTTGTATATATATGTATGTATAGGCCAAGAGAAAAAATACAGACTGCTGAGAACTATTTAGAAATGAGTTATGCCATTTGAATGTTTTATATTCCTTCACTTTACCTGCCAAGTTACTGCACTGTTTTTGTTTCCTTATTTAGTAAACAGGTAAAGAATGGAATTAACAGCCAAGTCAATTTGGCTCCTTTAGCTGTCTTTGGTAGCAGGGCCTATGAAGAGAATTTCAAACTAATACACAGAATATGGTCCTACTATTTATGGATTTCAATAAACTCTGTTTTCCCTATCCCCTCTTAGTAGATAACCATGGGTAATTATGTTCAAGTAATTTTAATCTTGAAAACATCTGGCATGATCCATATATACCTTGTAACATATATAGGAAGAGTGGGGATAAAAACAAAAAAAAATCTGAAATTTAAAGTAGAAAAAGAGAAAATAAGAATGTTCTAAGGAAAGACTGACTCATGAAGAGACAAAAGCTACTAAATGCATGAGGATATTCTAGTTAGACCTAGCCCTGAACTCCTGTCTATACATACATTCAATGTAACAATGTAAACATAGGAAGGAAATTATTCACAGAACATGGGTGAGCTGAGCCTAGGAATTTGTAGATAAGAAAGGAAAGGTTTAGTGTAAATATTAGGAATCCTATCTAATAAAAGACTAATATGCAAATTAACCATCACACCCTCATTCCATTAGTCTGTCACAAAGATGGTGGCGGCCACAGAGCTGGAGTGAGCAGGAGGCTTAGGTTGCCCCTGGGGATGGAGGAAGCCAAGCTTCCTGCCTTCCCTGGCCGGCTCTAAGCTCCTCTCAAGGCTACAGAGTTTCAATTATAGAAGATAAATAAATCCCAGATACCTGCTTCCAGCCCCGTGGCCTCTGCTCAAGGAGGTGCTGGGAACATGGGTTGCCAGGGGCAACCCAGGCTTCCAGCCAGACCAAATCTACAAAGTTTCAATTATAGAAGCTAAATAAATCCCAGAAAACTGCTTCCAGCCCACGGCCGTGGCCAGCCTGAAAACGGCCATCAGCCCCTCACCCAGGCTGGCCAGGCAACCCAGCGGGACCCCCACCCTGATCTGGGACACACTTCAGGGCAAATCAGCCAGCCCCCACCCGTGCACCAGGCCTCTATCTTGTATAATAAAAGGGTAATATGCAAATTGTCCCTAACAGCAGAAAGACTGGGAATGACTGGTCACTATGACACACACTGACCACCAGGGGGCAGACGCTCAATGCAGGAGCTGCCCCCTGGTGGTCAGTACGCTCCCACAGGGGGAGCTCTGCTCAGCCACAAGCCAGGCTGATGGCTGCCAGCACAGGGGTGGTGGCGGGAGCCTCTTCCGCCTCCTCAGCAGCACTAAGGATATCTGACTGCAGCTTAGGCCTGGTCCCCGCTGGCAAGTGGACATCCCCCGAGGGCTCCCGGGCTGCCAGAGGGATGTCTGACTGCCAGCTTAGGCCCGATTCCCTGGGGAGCGGGCCTTAGCCAGCAGGTGGACATCCCCCGAGGTGTCCCAGGCTGCGAGAGGGCACAGGCCGGGCTGAGGGACCCCCCCAAGTGCACAAATTTTTGTGCACTGGGCCTCTAGTAAGGAAATAAAAGTGCAATTGTGAATAGACTACTAAAGGAAGACCCAGAAGTTGTAGTTGGATCAGATATTAAAAAAGTGATGACAGTGAAAATGTAGCTATGTTCCAGAGCACAATCTCTTTAAAGAGAAAATACATAAATAAAACGGAATTTAATTAAAATGAGCATAGCTTCCTTTCCTGTATGAAACCAAATCCATCCTTAAACTGAGAGCATTGTCATAAAATCAATTTAAACCTTTTATGTGCCTAACACTGTGCTAGCTACTACAGAAGATAGGTGGGAAACCCCAGTTATTTACCCTCAGGTAGCTCAATGTCTAATTCTTTTGAAAAAATCATGTGCATAAAACCAAAATCTTTGTTGTGTGGTTTTGATGATAAAAACAAGGAATGGAGATAACAAAAAGCATTGGGTCTTTTACCACCTGTACTCCTAGCTGCAGAGGCTACTTGACATTGCCAGCTTGAGTATATTTCCTCCAAAAGATGTATTCCTGTTTCCTCTGTTTACAGGATGTCTTCCTACCCCACTTCTAGCTAGAAAATTGGACAACTTTCCTCAGTCAGGACTGACATACTTCCTTGCAGATAAGATAGACTGTCTCTTCCATCAGAATATGTGTGGCAGAATATTGGTATGGCAGAGGACCAGTTCATGTCCATAAAGTATAATACACCTTGGCCAGTTTCCTGCCCAAATGCATTGGAAAAAGATTATTTCCTTTAATTTCTAAGTTAGATAGTTAAGGAAAACCAACTTTGAGAATCCACTGAACTTGAGAATCTCAGGATAAAGAGGGTGTTTTCAATCAGGACTTGGCTACAGAGAGTAAGTAAAAGAGGGTGTAGGATATGGGCCAGAGTAAAAGGATATTAAGAGATTTGTGTTGGCTCTAGTCAGACAAAGAGGGTGTGACAGAAACAATTGTCTGATAATTTTTTTCCAACTAAATCACTACTGGCCTATAGCTTTCCACATTCACACTGTGGAAAATATGGAATAGCATAAGGCATCATTCTGGCCCAGGAAACTTATGGAAATGATATTTGATAAAGAGTTCTTAGTAACACTATGAAATCTTTGAAGACAGACTAACTGCATATTATTTGAACTTATAGCCCCTCAGTATATAGGAAAATACTTTGCTCATTGTATGTGTATGTTCTATGTTTGTTGAAATGAAGTCACATACTGGTAGAAGAGACCATAAAAACTATGGAAGTTCAAAATATAGGGAAAGCATTGTTTCCAGAATTCTACTTATAAGATACTTCAAAAGCAATTAACAGTGTAATCGGGATGTTGAAGTGGCTGATAGTATTTGGAGAATAGATTTTGATTTTTTTTCATTTTGTGCACTATTGAATTTTATAAGCTTTCTTTATTTTCATACAAAAACTCACAGCTTTATAGAGCTTTTATAAAGAAAATGAAAAGGAAAAATTCATGAAAGATAAGGACTAGATCCAGGGGACAGAAAGAGTGGTGATGGTTGAGGACACAAGAGAGTTCCCTATGGATTTAGGAGAGAGTTTAGAAGAAAGAAAAGATTATTGAGCAGCTGCTTTTAGGACTTTGAGTCAATAGATGAGTAGAGAGAAATTTTAAAAAAGCTCTGTTATATTACATAATTTTTATAGTGCTCTGCACTTAGAGAAACTTTGCTAAAGATGTGAATTAACTTTCAAACAAAAATGTACATTACATGGAGGAGTATGGAGAATCTCCTTCTTTAGCTTTATCCCATATTAGGTGATCAGAGATTATTTTATAAAATTAATAACTTGTTTCAACATGGAAAGTGCAGAATTAGTAGTAGAAAGTTACAGTGGAGAAGAGGTATTTAAGCTAGCAAGCCCAAGTGGCTAGGAGAGTGCAGGATACCAGCAGGGAAAGGGAGAGGAATAATGAAGTGGGAAATCTCAATCCAGCAGGGTGGATGGTTAACTGTTGCAAGAGAAGAAAAGTGAGGACACAGAACTGAGGATCACATGGAATGGGGATAAAGTATTGGGGGATGTCCAAGATTCCCAAAGAACACTTCACTGACTTTCAGAATTTGATATCAGGCTGTTCCTGGCATAAGACTCAGGACTTGGCTTCTGACTTTCTCTGTAGGCAACTATAGGTCTGTTCCTTTTAATCATCATGTCTTTGAGCAAAAGCATGAAGAAGAGGTGACTTATTGTGTATCATGATATTTCTAACTATAATACTTAGCTTCAAATTTATTTATTTATGGTATTCATGTATTCTCCTGTCTTTAAAGAATATAATATTTATTTGAACTTATTAAATGAATGGAATGTGAATTTTCCACTCTCCTTTTCTGAATGCATTAAACTTTCTCCCTTTCCTTTTCTGTAATTTATGGACATGGGGAGAGAAAGATTCTATACATATAACAATGTGAGATAAAATCAAATACTCAAGTAAAAAGTGAAATGACCTTCTGAAATTGGTATTGCCTGAACACAGCCCTCTGTATGATTTGCACAAGCATATGACCATTGAAGTTCTTTCATCTCATTCTTTTGTTGTCCCTGAGTTGATGGAACTTTTCTAAAGGTAACACAGAACATTTCTCTTCCTCTTCCCTTTTCATTCCTCCCTCCTCTCTAAGATGGTTAGGGAAAGGAAAATCTTCATCAGAGGACATTTATTATTTCTACCCTGCTTTATTCAAAAATAGATTTGTGATGTCTTATAAATATACATTTAATGCCAAAAAAGAAAAAACAATATAAAATAAGAAAAATTAGGAAATTTGAGCTAAGCTTTTAAGAGTTAAGCAAGTACTATTGGGCACAACTCTATGCCTTGCACTGTATTAGTCTCTAAGCTAAGGAAATGAAAGTGAAATATAAGAAATGGCTTCCACTGTTGAAGACTATATATGACATTTAGATGGGAAGATGAGACAGAAATTTGTGAAAAGGCAGTGAGGACGAGTGATTAAGGTCCTTGACTATGGAGTCAAACAGATGGTTTTACATCTCTGCTACTTATAATATTTGTGGCTTTGAAAGGGATGTTTAAATGATCTCTGCTTCTGTTTGCTCATTTGTAAAGTGAGAATATAGTACCTTTACACAGTAGGTTTCTGTGAAGATTAACTTAGAACATATAAGGCACTTAGCTTATTTTGTTCTGAAAATTACATGAAATGGAGCACAAATAAATTTTAACTCCCTATGAACATATCCAAATAGGATTCAGAGAAATGAGAGAAGTCACGGCACATAGGGATTCAGAGATCACTTTGTGGTATAGATAACACTTGAACTAGACATGGAAGGGTGAGACTTTAAGTGGGCAAAGGAGAAAGGTAAAGACATGCCAATCAAGTAGGCAACAGAATAGAGTATAATGAATGGCAAGACCCAGGGCATTTGTAGTCAAAGAAAATTAGTAGTCCAAAATAACCCTCAGGGAACTTCAGAAAATCAATAGTGTGACATGAATCAGATCAATAATCTGTGTATAGTTTTGGGTTTCATTTTCTCAATTGGGCATTAAACATTAATATGTCTATTTTCTGATGGATTGAAAGATCCTTGTTGGATTATTTGAAACTTTATTTCTGATGTCACAGCCTGCAGACTGTCAACATGACTTATAAAATTGAATGTCACATATGTTAAAACCACAGCCACATTTTTTTACAAAATTATCTTTATTATTGAAAGTATTACAGATGTTCCCCCTTTTTTCCAATTGACCCCCTCCACCTTACACGCTCCCCTCCCAGGCCTTTACCACACTATTGTCTGTGCCCATGGGATATGCATATATGTATATAAGTTCCCCAGTTACTCTCTCCCCACACATCCTCCACCCCAGCTACATTTTTTTTAATTTTTAAAGTTTCACACAGCTACAATTTAAATCACACTATTATGCTCAGAAAACACATCATCATTTTCTTCTGTCACTATGTAATACCTGGATCAGTCTTCAGATACACAGTAAGAATTGCCATGGTTCTATTGATGTATTTCTCCTCTGAACTGGTACAGCAGGATTTAATTAGTAAATCATTCCTAGTCCCAGAAGTTGTGATTTTATTAGTGAGGGGTTTGTAAATATTTTTGATCATGCAGAAAGAAAGTGAAAAAAAATATTTGTTTCCAATCAGATGTTCTCAAATGACAAAGGTGATTTCATTTAAAGAAAGTAATGATTACTCTGTATTCTAATTTTACTACTTTCTTGCCTGTCTACTACAATAGACCTTACTTAACACCTTAACACTTAATTCCATAGTGTTTGAAACTAAGTAACCTTCTAAACAAATGAAATAACTTTAAATATGATTTAAAGCAGGGCCATAAGCCACATTATACATATTTAAATACTTTTCAACTGTTAATCATTACACATGTTGGCTACTCTACAAACCTAGATTTATAGATCAATAAGGGAATTTGTTTTAAGAATTTCATTTAATTTTTAAATCCTCATCAGAGGATAGTTTTCCATTGATTTTTAGAGAGAGTGGAAGGGAGGGAGGGAGGGAGGGAGAGAAGAAGAGAGAGAGAAAAAAAATCAATGTGAGAGAGACACATCGATTGGTTGCCTCCTGTAAGTGCCCCAGCTGGAGCCAAACCTGCAACTCAGGTACTTGCCCTTGACTGAGAATCAAACCCACAACCTTTTGGTGCAAGCACCAACACTCTAACCACAGAGCCATGCTGGCCACGGCAGAATGTCATTTACTTTTAACACATTTAAAGAAATTGCCTGGATTTACTTTCACCTAAAAATTACTGAGAATGATGTGCATTTAATTTTGAACTATAAATTAAATCCAAATGAATTATTTTGCAGCCATATCAATGCTTGTATACATACCAAGTACACAGAGATAGAGTATAGATTTATTTCAACTCTCCTGATATCTCCATTTGCTGAATATGAATTGGACTTGCTAGTGTAATGAGTTAATATCCAAGGTCCTTGTTTTTTCCCATAGGGAGCTTTGAAAAATCCCTTTCTCAAGCTTAGATATAGAAAGCACTGAGTCAAGTAAAGCAGGGCCATAAGCCCAGATCAGTAAAACCAACATAATCAGTCAGGGGCCAGTGAGGCAGATAGGAACTAGGGTTCAAAGGAAGGTACAGTTCATAAGCAGGAAACCCACTTTGCAGTAAATAGTCAGAAGTTAGGGGATACACAGGAACTGGGACTATAGGTATATCAGGTACACATAATCAAACACAAAACTCTATGGTCAATGGACCTTGGAGCTAAAGCTAATATCTGCCAGAGGCAGAGAGGTTTACATCTTTTCCTTTTACAAATAGAACCAGTTACTGGTCGGTACTCCATGGTTAGGAATTCAAATGAAGTAATTCTTCCCACCTGGAAAATCCTAACATTAACTATTTTAGACCACCTACTTGAAACATGAGACTGTCAGATGTGAAAGGGTCCTTAGAAAGTCTCCTGGCTGTCATTTTTTAGAAGGAACTGATGCTATTTGGGAGAATGAAGTTGTCAAAAAATCACAGCAACTTAGTGGGAAGGCTGGGTCTATACTTTCAGTGTTCTGACCCAAGTAATCTGTCTATGACTTGTCTTTGCCTTGCATACATCTGGTGCCCTTGAATGGAAGATATGACTGAAAAGGCTAGTATCTTCAGACACTGAACTGGCCAATTCCTGTTCTAAGGAGATGAAAGAGGAGAAAGTAAGTGAAGTTTATGAGCATGATATGTAGTCATGGGAGTTCCGATTATTCACTCTTTTTTTTATTTATTTCTCAGTTAAGTGTCCTTATTGCTGACATATAATTTGGTGAGTCAAATACATTGCCATAAATCAAATAAAATAAGCTAATGGACTTCCATACATTTTTAAATTTCCTATATAAATTTTATGATTATTCACTCTTGATGAAATTCAATAACAGAATTTTTTATTGGGATGAGACAGCTTGGTAAATCCTGTAACTAAACAATTAATCCTCCAGTGGACTTTGCAAGACTTATCCATATGAGCCAATTATAACCCTGATGTTGTGCTACTTGTTTCTAGATAGACAAATAACTGGGAATGTTCCCCATCATCCCTAAAAAGGTTTCCTGGATTTACATGCATTGTTAAACAAGAAAGAGTAGAAAATTGAAGTCTCGCTCAAATTCTCATTCTCATTCTTGTGCTTACTCTCTCTCACACACATTTTAACCAATTCCAAATACTAAGTCTAGGGTCCTCAAGGATTTTCTTCTTGTCTATTCCTTCCCTTTGGTACCTACTTTCTTCTCTCACAAAGTTTAACTATTTTCTTGGTAGAAAACTCTACTTTTCTGTAGTTCCCATGGTGTGGGATAACTAACCCATGCCTCTGCTTCATCAACTCTTCATCTTTCTTTGGAGCTTACTAGAAAAAATACTTTCTTAATTTTTGCCTTTAAGTTCATAACACCTTGCTCTCAACTATAATTTATAATTCATTTAAGTAGCTATACAATTTAATTTTTAAAAATTAAAAGAGGGCTTTTCTCTATAACAGTGGTCTGCAAACTGTGGCTCGCAAGCCACAGTTTGTCGACCACTGCTTTATAATAAAGGTGGTGAGGGAAGCTGCACAAAATCACTCTGGAATGTCAGGACTGCTTTATTTTCCAGATCTATAGAAAAGGGGAAGGCAACGTTGTCTATAGTAGATTAGACACTACTATATATTAGAAAATATGAATTATTTTTTCAGCATTGAGCTGGATCATTATTTTACATTAGGAAAATCAGTTTATTTCTGTCTGAGCCTATTTATAAATTTCAGTGATCCATTCAGTTTGAGACTGTAATATCAGAGAGATCAAGGACCCTAGTGTTTTATAAAGAATAGTTTTGGCTGAAATTGTTACTTAACATATAAGATAACATAGAGGAAGTCTGCTTGAGCAATGAAGTGTCAATTGGCATTTCCTATATGTAACTTATGACTGTACCCTTTAACTTTTACTCAAGAAATAGCATACTGGAATGCATATAAGTAAGAATGACATTAATATAATGATAATTTCAGCTCTGCTGTCAATTTTTATTGAACTGGTTCACAAACTACTGTAAATTATTAGAACAAACTTCTTAAAACTTGTCTCACAACTGAAGGAACATGTTCCTGTTTTCCTGTGTTCTGATAATGACCTACTAGACTAGGACATGTGCCTTAGGACTCTCAGCACCATATATATATATATATATATATATATATATATATATATATATAGAGAGAGAGAGAGAGAGAGAGAGAGAGAGAGAGAGAGAGAAAGAAAGAGAGATAATATGCAAATTAGGCCAGGAAGCCATAACGGGTCATAACCAGATAGGAGGAGGTTGTGTGTGCAGGTGAGGCCCTGAGCCGAGATGGAGACAGAGACAGGGGGGATGGAGCCAACATGGACAGGGACACAGGGGCCGGCTTGAGCTGCCATGCCTCGACTTGGGCAGGCCCACCAGAGCAGACAAGGACAGGGATGGGGGCTGGCCCACAGCCTCCGCGGCCAAGTGCAGGCTGGGAGAGAAGAGGGCGAGCCCACCCGCAGCCTCCCCAATTACAGGCCCTGAGAGGAAAGGGCGGGCCCACCCACAGCCTCCAAGGCTGACCACCCACAGCCTCCAAGGCTGAGCACAGGCTCGGAGTAAAAACGACAGCAAGTCCTTTCAGTATAATTAGGGCATTAGAGGCCCACAGAATGATCATTTCCTTTTCTATGAAATACAAAACTCTGACACATTATTTACAATTAAATATGTTCCATATATTTTGACATTTTACAGCCCTGAAAAGTTACATATAATGATCAGCAAAGTGAGAAGATGAAAATAATTTTTAAGCTTTTAAAGATGTAACAAATTTCTGTCTAGAAGACAAACCAATTCAAAAAGTGATGGTTTTATGGTGCTATAGGACATTAGCCAGATTATATCTAATTTAGAAGTTTTACATCAGGCTTTCATCTTTGGCAATCTCCTTTGAACAGTATTATCATCCTGCCAGTCCCTTCACTGAGTTAAAGAGAACTTTTACATATGCTATTATGTATTTGAATAAGAATTATGTATTTAACACATACAAAGTTTTGTTTTGACACAATAAAACAGAAGATCATTTGATTCTTCCCTGGAACACAGAAAAGCACAAACTTGAATCATTGGTGTTGCTTAGGCTAATTTTCCAAATATCCTATCTAATAAAAGACAAAAAGGGTAATTAACCGTACCTCCGCTATGCTTCCCATTGGCTAATCAGGGCGATATGCAAATTAACTGCCAACAAAGATGGCGGCCAGCAGCCACGCAGCTGAAGTGAACTGGAGGCTTGCTTGCTTCAGTGATGGAGGAAGCCAAGATTCCCCGCCTGCCGCGGCCCGGCTCTGAGCCAGAAAGCAACAATGTTTCAATTATAGAAGCTAAACAAACCCCAGCTGTGGCCTCAGAGCTGGGAGTGCCAGTGAAGGCAACAATGTTTCAATTATAGAAGGTAAATAAATCCCAGAAATAAAGGAAAGAAAAAAATGAGAGGCTTGGAGCTTCAGTCCCAGCCAGCCTGAAAATGGCCCGCAGCCCCTCACCCAGACTAGCCAGGCACCCCAGTGGGGACCCCCACCCTGAAGGGGGTGTGACCAGCTGCAAACAGCCATCAGCCCCTCACCCAGGCTGGCCAGGCACCCAAGTGGGACCCCCACCCTGATCCGGGACACCCTTCAAGGCAAACCAGCTGGCCCCCACCTGTGCACCAGGCCTCTATCCTATATAGTAAAAGGGTAATATGCAAACTGACCCTAACAGCAGAAAGACTGGGAATGACTGGTCACTATGACACACACTGACAACCAGGGGGCAGATGCTCAGTGCAGGAGCTGCCCTCTGGTGGTCAGTGTGCTCCCACAGGGGGAGCTCTGCTCAGCCACAAGCCAGGCTGATGTCTACCAGTACAGCGGTGGTAGTGGGAGCCTCACCTGCCTCCTCAGCAGTGCTAAGGATGTCTGACTGCAGCTTAGGTCTGCTCCCTGCTGGCAAGTGGACATCCCCCGAGGACTGCCAAGCTGCCAGAGGGATGTCTGACTGCCATCTTAGGCCCAATCCCCCAGGGAGCAGGCCTAAGCCATCAGGTGGTCATCCCCCGAGGGGTCCCAGACTGCAAGAGGGCGCAGGCCGGGCTGAGGGACCCCCCCCCCCGAGTGCACAAATTTTTGTGCACTGGGCCTATAGTACACTAATAAAAAAGAAACATGAAAATTGGTGTCACTCCGCTACACCCACCAGCCAATCAGGATGATTATGCAAATTAACCCAACAAAGATGGCGGTTAATTTGCATATGTGGATGCGGAGCAAAGACTGAAGGCTCCAGCCCCAGTGAAGACTGAAGACTGAAGACGACTGAAGACTGAAGACTAAAGATGACTGAAGACTGAAGATAACTGAAGACTGAAGATGACTTAAGACTGAAGAGGCTTGCCTTCTCTGCTGTGCTCAGAGTGGAGAAGCCTCCAGGCTTGGCTTCTCAGCTGCAGCCGGAGAGAAGGCCTGGGTTCCGAGTGCCAGAGAAAAACCGGTGCCGGCAGCCAGGGAAAGGAAGGCCTATTGCATGAATCTCTTTGTGCAACAGGCCTCTAGTATTGTTAATAAAATTCATGTAGGGATCTTCATAGAGCCAAGAATTCTCTCTTTCAGGCCTACATATTCAGCATCTCCAAGGAGGAGGCCTGTTATTCTCTGTTTTGTTTTGTTTTGATTTTTAATACTCACCAGAGGATATTTTTTCACTGCTTTTTAGAGAGAGTGGACTGGAGGGAGAGGGAGAAGGAGAAGGAGAGAGAAAGAAAAGGAGAGGGAGAGGAAGAGGGAGAGGGAGGGGGAGGGGGAGAGGGAGAGAGAGGCCCCACTTATGGCCAAGGGCAGGCCCTCACCAGCAGTCCCGCTTCTGTGCGTGAGCTGCAGAGGAAAAAACTTTTTCTGACTGCTCATTGGCTAAGCTCCCCATATGCTACTTGCAGTGTTCTTGGTAACTTGCCTAATAAGAATCCAAGAAGGTGCCCTGACAGGTTTGGCTCAGTGGATAGAGCATCAGCCTGTGGACTGAAGGGTCCCAGGTTCGATTCCAGTCAAGGGCATGTACCTTGGTTGCGGGCACATCCCCAGTGGGGGGTGTGCAGAAGGCAGCTGATCGATGTTTCTCTCTCATTGATGTTTCTAGCTCTCTATCCTTCTCCCTACCTCTCTGTAAAAAATGAATAAAATATATTTTAAAAAAATCCAAGAAGGTGATCTAGGGTTTTTCCACCTCACTCCTGGAGGAAAAAACGAAGGTCCACTGCTGGAGGGACTAAGAAATGTCATATCCTGCCCTAGCCACTTTGGCGCAGTGGATAGAGCCTTGGCCTGTGGACCACAAGGTCCAGGTTTGATTCTGATCAAAGGCATGCACCTAGGTTGCAGGCTTCTCCCTGTTTGGGGCCCAGGTCAGGGCTCATGCAGCAGGCAGCCAATTGCAGTGTCCCTCTCACATTGATATTTTTCTCTGTCTTTACCTCTCTCTTCCATGCTCTCTAAAAATCAATGGAAAAATATCCTCAGGTGAGGATAAAACAAAAGAAAGAAATGTCATATCCTATGAAAGAGACATCTTGAAAATGCCTAAATAAAGTTGTCATTTTTTCGTGGTGAAGGGATTGGAGTCCGTGTTGATGAAAACACCTTGGCGGCTGTGGCAGCAGGCAGTGGCAGCAGCAGCAGGGTGATGGGGGCGGCACGTTCCCCTGATCAGCCAGGTTGCCTCCTGCAGAGGGAGGCCTACTGATGGCTGAGCCCTACTCCATCAGTAGGACATCCCCTGAGGGCTCCTGGACTGTGAGAGGGGGCAGGTTGGGCTGAGGGATCCCCGCCGCAGTGCAGAAATTCTGTGCACTGGGCCTCTAGTGTACAAATAAATGAAAGTTATATGCCCTAATTATGGATTCTCTTCTGAAGGAATAAATCTCTTGAAAGCTGAAGCTACTTGTAAGGCCTTGGAAGGGGCAAACTTGGAGCCGCTCAGAGGGATTGTCTACACAATGCTTGGCACACTGTACTCCCACTAAAAATAATACCCACTATAGATGTACATACAGTAATAAAATTATAAAACTTCAAAAGAAAGTTAAGTACATAAAACACAGCAGGAAGGTGAATGGCTTTTACAATGGCATCAAAACTTTTCACTCTTCATCTCATCTTATAAAGATCAAATCTAAGTGTGAGCCCAGAAAAGAAAGGAAAACCTCCATTTATAGTAGCCAGAACATAAATGGAAATTCTACTTTTAATTACTTGGATGAAAGTAAAATTAAATAGATCAGTAAGGCCTAAGATGTACAACTTACGAATTTCTGTGGTGGAATGCCAGATGACTAGTTAATATGGTAGACTGAATTGATATGATAAAGACTCATTTCTTCTACTAAACCTAGATAAATTCTGGTCAAAATAAAACAAAGACTATACATGGTTTGTGCAGCTTCAAAGCCAATAAGGGGAATCCCCAGGCTTTAAGAATAAAAAAGGACCTCTAACCCAGAGAAGGGTGTAAAAAGCAAAACTAAGTTTATCTGATTTTTTTCCTAGGGATATAAGAACCAGATATGAACCTCAGGGATCTAAAGTCTTGAGCTGAAAATCAGGATCATAGAGCTACAGGTCTGTGTAAACTATAGTGCTAGATCTGAGATAAACTCCCCAAAATTTAGAAGCCTGATTGGTCTATGTAGCCTGAAAGTCTATGAAATGGGAACTAGAACATTCTGCTCATTCTTTCATGAAAGCAGCCAGAAAATTCACATTCCATCCAGGACAATGGTCATAAATGGAAATAGATGTTCAAGAGAAATCAGAACTCTAAACCTGTATGGAGCATGGGGATGGATCTAAATTCAACCAAACCACATGTGGCACAAACCACCAAGCTGAGAAATTTACAGAAAAACTAGTTCCAAACCAGTAAAACTCGTAAGGCCCTAACAGAGGCAAACTTGGAACCACTCAGAGGGTATGTCTTCATAGTGCTTGGCACACTGGACTCCCACTGGAAGCAATACCCACAATAAATATATACACAGTAATAAAATTACAAAACTTCATAAGAAACTTAATCACCCTAAGTGTGCTTCCACTGACAAAAATGGAAAAAAAAGCATCCAGAGAAATAGAGATACTAGGAAAATATAAAGGGTACATTGAAAGAAGTTTGTTTAAAATTGTATAAAGAGTAAAACAGAGGATGAAGAAAAATTATTTGGCAAAATAGGATATTGATAATTATCATTGGCCTCATATATAATCCATAGGACATCAAGGGATGGAAGAGTGGGGTGAAGATAAATTAAAATTAATATTGTTGTGCTTAAGAAATTCTTAGAAAGTCCAAGTATAAGGGGAGATTAACATGTGTGGACAAATTTAAAATATTTTATCTTACCACACTACCTAAAATTCTCTCACATTATATACCTATATGTCTATATATCTTTATATCTGTATATCTGTATATCTGTATATATAAATCTCTGGTTTTTTTAAAGTTGTCTAAGAGCAATTACATGGATTTGAAATGCAAAACATAATCTCTTTGGGTTACTGAAGACTTATGCATACACCATTCAGTAATTAAAGTAATGACAAACATGACATATATTAAAATCTGAAAACAACATCATACTATGGTTGACCCTTGACCAATGCTTAGAGGTGTACATTTTATATACACATATAACTTTTGATTCTCCTAAAACTTAATTACTTAATACCCTAGTGTTGACCATAATAATAATCTAATCTAATAAAAGAGAAACATGCAAATTGACCGTACCTTCGCTATGCCCCAAGCCACCCACCAGCCAATCAGAGCGACTATATGCAAATTAACCCAACCAAGATGGCGGCCAGCAACCACGGAGCTGGAGCAAGCAGGAGGCTTGGTTGCCCCAGCGATGGAGGAAGCCAAGTTTCCCACCTGCCCTGGCCTGCTGTGGCCTCTGCTGAAGGTAACAAAGTTTCAATTATAGAAGGTAAATAAAACCCAGATACCTGCTTCCAGCCAGCCTCCACTGGGAGCTTGGGTGGCTGGGGCCGGGGCCAGCCTGCAAACAGCCATCTGCCCCTCACCCAGGTTGGCCAGGCAACCCAGCAGAGACGCCCACCCTGAAGGGGTTGTGGTCAGCCTGCAAAAAGCCATCAGCCCCTCACCCAGGGTGGCCAGGCACCCCAGTAGGGCCCCCCCCACCGTGAAGGGGCTGTGGCCAGCCTGCAAACAGCCATCAGCCTCTCACCCAAGCTGGCCAGGCACCCCAGCGGGACCCCCACCCTGATCCAGGACACCCTTCAGGGCAAACCAGCCAGCCCCCACCCGTGCACCAGGCCTCTATCCTATATAATAAAAGGGTAATATGCAAATTGACCCTAACAGCAGAACGACTGGGAATGACTGGTCACTATGATACACACTGACCACCAGGGGGCAGACGCTTAATGCAGGAGCTGCCCCCTGGTGGTCAGTGTGCTCCCACAGTGGGAGCTCTGCTCAGCCACAAGCCAGGCTGGCCGCTGCCAGCACAGCAGTGATGGCAGGAGCCTCTCCCACCTCCTCAGCAGCGCTAAGGATGTCCACCTGCAGCTTAGGCCTGGTCCCGGCTGGCAAGTGGACATCCCCCAAGGTTCCCAGACTGTGAGAGGGCACAGGCTGGGCTGAGGGACCCCCCCCCCCCGAGTGCACAAATTTTTGTGCATCGGGCCTCAAGTTGATAGTATAATAGTTGATAAAAACATATTTTGTATGTTATATTTATATTATGTACTGTATTCTTACAGTGAAGTAAGCTAGAGAAAAGAAAATGTTATTAGAAAAATCATTTCATAAGGAGAAATACATTTAAAGTATTTATTGGATAAAATCCATGTATTTATTGGATGAAATCCATGTTTGACCCATACAGTTCAAACACATGTTATTCAAGGGTCTACTGTTATTTATTTTGTGTATTATTCTTCACCTCTTCCTCTCTCCCATCCCAGATTTTAATTTCCTGAGGACAAGGATATTTTTTTTTTTACTTTAAACAGATTATTGAGCTGTAAATTCCACATCATATAATTCACCAATGTAATAGCACTATTCAATAGCTTTTTATAAATTTATATATTTGTTAAACACCAGGGAGACAAACCGAAAAAAACTCTGGCTTTAAAAACAAACAGGGCTCATGTTCATGAGACCCAAAAAAACTGTAGCAAACTGACAAATGGTTCTTAAATGGTTCCTGTGATGACTAACTTTGCCATCACAGAAGCAGCCATTTGAAAAGATCCCAGATTTTATGTGAAACAGATTAATTTTCTAATCTGAAAGTGTCAGCTGGAGGAGCAAGAGCCTGCTGGAATACTCTCTGGGGAAAAAAAAAACTGGTGGGAATTATTTATGCACTATCCCTTTGCCATGCCACAGAGAGCTAGTATCTCCCATACAGAAGCTTTTACATGCATCTGCTTTTTATGTCTGGCGCCCTGATTTTTGCAGCTGTTACCCAAGATATGCCCCTTAATCACATGGTTCTGGAGGCCAATGAGGCTATCATTCCTGGGTCCCTTGAAAAAATAACTAGAGTGGTAGTTATTGGCAGACTACAGCCCCCAGGGCACTGCACAGACAGCAAACTGAAACACAACTATAGTCTTTCTGTGAAAGATTCCTACTTGTTTGTCCTGGAGCTTTGCCCTTAGGGGCAGGCTTCTGGCTTGGCACATTTCTAGAGGCTCACAAATGTACTCTCAGGTAACATAGCCTTCTGAAAACCATGTTTGCATTATCCCTCTGCTTCTCTACAGTTTATTGGTATTTTTCAGGAAGAGCTTATATACATATCTGGAGCTCCTGTTTTGGCAACTGTCTCCCGAGGACACCTCCACATCATTGGGTTCTGGTGGCAGGCAGAGCATACGCTTGCAATCCCACAGATCTGTATATATTTGCATACTTTAAAAGCTGCAATCAGAGGTTCTGGCATTCAATTAACATGGATCTAGGTGCTGAATGAGATATTTCCCTTTGGGACACTGATAGGTCTTGGTACATTGTCAACTACTGTCAGCTATTAAAATAGATTAGGTTGCTTAGATAATCACAAATGTTTGCAAGACAACCTAGAGCTAGGGCAAGATTAAAAGATATGGTTCATCTCCTACATAAATCCACTTCTTCAAAACTGGGAGAGGTAGGTATTTCATCTAATATGTTGAAATCAACAAAAAGAGTCAAATAAAGAAATAAAAACTATGTTCTAAACAAAGTACAAACCTCAGAAAAAAATCTTAAGCAGATATAGGAAATTTAACTGATAAAGAGTTCAAAGTATTCCTCATAAAGAGGCTCACCAAACTTGGGAGGAGAATAATCACAGTGAGAATATTAAAAAGAGATAGAAAATATAAGAAAGTACCAAATATAAGTTATAGAGGTGAAGAAGACAATAATTGAGCCTTAGCCAGTGTGGCTCACTTGGTTTGAGTATAAGTCCATACATTGAAAGGTCATAGATTCAATTCCTGATCAGCGCACATACTCAGGTTGTGGCTTTGATTCCTGGTTAGTGTGCAACTGAATTATGTTTCTCTCATATCTCTCTCTTTCTCTCTCCCTCCATCTCCCTCTCTCTAAAAATCAGTGAACATGTCCTCAGGTGAGGATTTAAAAAAAAGAATATAATAACTGGACTGAAAAGTATACTATAAGTGTTCAATAGCAGACTAGATGAACCAGAAGAAAGTATAAGTAAACTCTAAGACAGAGCTGTGGAACTCAACAAATAAGAACAGAAAAAGAAAAAAAAAGAATGAAAAAAGTTAAAATAATTTACAGGACTTATGGCACAACATAAAAGATATTAATATTCATATAATAAAGATCCCACAAGGAGAATAGAGAGATAAAAGCACAAAAACTTATATGAAGAAATAATGGCTGAAGGGATTCCAGGATGGCTGCAGAGTAATTGGAAGCTACACTCACATGCTACCAGCCCAAAACTGGATTTAGAGCTAAATTATACAGCAAGCAACCTGAATACCCAACTGAAGGCTAGCTGACATGAAATGTTATAACCAAGGATTTTGAAAAGAAGCCACATAGAGACTTGGAAGAAGGGCAGCAACACTTAAAGGGCTAGCCCGTGCATCCAAGTGTGGCAGTAGAAGCTGAGAAGCCAGAGGGATATCGTGGCTGCAAAACCAACTTCCCCCAGGAACATGGGGCCTCAACTCCACACAAGGATTCCCAACCCAGAGCAACAGAAATGGGAAGAGGAGCCTGCATAGGATTTGGTGGTAAAAATCAGTGGAGATTCAGTATGCCTGGGAGACCAAGATGTAATCTTCCCAGGGATGAACAATCCTATTGTTACAACACCAGCCTGTGTAGTGCACTACCTGGTTTTTTACTACTAGTGAGGCCACTCTGCCATAATTGTGTCCTGTGGAGTGGTCTACTAGTTGAGCTCAGCAATGACTTTGGGAGCTTCTTTTCATGGGGATTTGTCAGAGACTCAAACAGTGACTAAACTGTGTATATTTGATAAAAAAGGCTGGTCTCCCTGACCTGGATCATACAGCCATTGCCCCTACCCCCACCTACTTACTTCAGTGGCATAGGGGCACTACAGTGTGAAGCAGAGCTGGGACTTTTGGAGCCTGTCTCCCATGGAAACTTTTGTCCAGGAACAAGACGAGAAGGTTGGGTAGTGTGGGATCCCACAATGGTTATAAGGATGCTCAAGGACCTTAGGGAAAAAAATGGGTGATCTCAGTGTGAACTTAAACGAAGAGAAAGTAAGCATTAAAAATTACACTGAAACCATAAAAAAGAACCAGTCAAAAATGCAGAATACAGTATATAAAACAAAGAATATACTAAAAGGAATCAACAGCAGGTTAGAAAAAGCAGATGACTGAGTCAATGATTTAGAGGACAAGATAACAGTAAGCACCCAAGCAGAGCATCAAAAAGAAAAGAGCATTTTAAAAAAAAATGAGGAAAATTGTAAAGGTCTCTAGGATATCAAGTATAATAAAATTCACATCATAGGAGTACCATAATAATAAGAGAGTGAGCAAGGGATAGAGAACCTATTTGAGGAAATAAGGGCTAAAAACTTCCCTAACCCAGTGAAGAAAAAAAATGACATAAGCTCAGGAAGCACAGAGAATCCCAATCAAGATGAACCCAAAGAGACTGACACCAAGACACATCATAATTTAAATGGCAAAGGTTAAAGACAAAGAGAGAATCTTAAGAGTAGTAAGAACAGTTAACTACAAGTGAGTTCCCGTAAGGCTGTCAGCTGGTTTCTCAACAGAAACACTTCTGGCCAAAAGGAAATGGCATGAAATATTCATAGTCATGAAAAGCAAGGATCTAAAACTAAGACTACTCTATCCACCAAGGTTATCACTTAAAATTAAAGGCAAAATAAAGAGTTTCCCAGCTGAGAAAAGGCTAATGGAGTTCATTACCACCAAACCAGTATTGCAAGAGATGCTAAAGGGCCTGCTTTAAAAGAAGAAATATATAGAGAGATGAACATAGTTATAAAGAATAAAATGGCAATAAATAAGTACCTATCAACAATAACCTTAAATGTAAACAGATTAAATGTTCCATTAAAAAGACTGAGGGTAGCAGAATGGATAAGAAAACATGACCCATATATATATAGTGTGTCCCACAAAACAGCTGATATCTCACTTAGTTTTTACTCTATTTCAGGTTTAATTGATCTGAAATAATGGGTTAAGACAGAATAAGCTTTGAACAAAGAAAATGTATCAACTAAACTTATTTATGGGGATACATAAAAGATAAATTTTATGGTACAAAACCAGCAGCAGTTGATGAATGGAGGGCTCACAAATACCAAACAAAATGATTCTTGATGTTTGCAATTCCATTGCTTCCCTTTACCTGCAGTGCCTGGGGTATACTGTATAAGAGATCCACCTCAGAACAAAAATACATACTAGTACAGACTGAAAGTGAAGGGAATATCTTGAATTTTAAAATTTCTGAGTTCTTGTAACATTTAAATTTTTCCTCATGTACAGTGATAAGATGATTGAAAGAAGAGTTGAAAATGGGTCACCTCTGAATTTTCCTTTGGATGTTAAAAGTTTTTTTCTGTCTCCCAGCAATAACCAGAAGCCAGCTTCTCATTTCTTTTTCTCTGTCATTCTCAGGTAAGCCGCTGAATATCCCTTGCAAAGCATTCTTTGGATTTAGTGGAGAGTCTGGACCAATGATCTACTGGATGAAAGGGGAGAAGTTTATTGAAGAACTGGCAGGTCACATTAGAGAAGGTGAAATAAGGTACAGAACGTGAATTGCTATTTTTTTCTTTTCTGTCTTTGCAGTAGAGAAATGGAACATCCTAAAAGAGTTTCTGCCAGGGATTTTAATTGAAATTCCAAATCATTTCATTTTCTAAAGGCTGATCTGATGGAGAGAGTGAGGTTGGCTGCCTTAAGAAATGAAAATGTGTCAACCTCCAATATATGTAGGTTTTCTCAGGTTCTAAGAATATGACATGGGATGTAATGACCCCCTAAAAGCTGCCTAAGCAAATTCATCTGAGTTTCCAAAGCTTAGGTTACTGTTACAACTTCTAGTCATACCAAAGATCCAAACTTTGTAGGTGACTCCTCAGATCACTAAGCAAATGTGATCAAACAACTTTCATATGTCGTAAGTGTAAAGCTACAGTGGCAGTAGTAATCTAGTACCCATCAAAATAACTGTGGACTCTTGTTAAATAGTATTTATTTTTTCCACTACCAACTGCTCATATAGAAAGTGACTGGTCTTTCAGATTCGTGCCTCCCTGGACTTTTTTTCACTCTCCTGTTATAGAGATATGTCCCTGGTATAAACACATCTATTTTATTGGTTTGCTAATCCTATATAGTATGATTCTTTTGTACAAATAAGGGATAAGTAATTTTCACTACCTCAGTCTGTGGGGTGGCCCTTTGATTTCAGAGATGGTGACATATAATGAACATTTCTCATTCCAATAACAATTGAGACCCTTCCCCTTCCACTCCCATTGAGTCATGTAGTGGGAACCAATCTAATACTTCAGTACAACCAATGTCCAACACATTTTATCAAATATATGGCAATGTAAAAGGAACAAGTATACTTTATCTTATTTACTATTGTTAAATATAATTTATAATAACTACCATGATAGTTTCTATTCATATTTTTACCCAATAATTCCACTCTAAGGGTTCATAACATTGAGAGCCTATGTAAAATACTGACTGTGTTAGCATGTTTCTAGGAAGAAGGTCCATAAAAAGGTGCCTAATAAAATTAGTCATCAGGGAAATGCAAATCAAACCCTTTGATAACACTTCATACTCACCAGGATTATAACAAGTGTTAGAAAGACTTTGGAGAAATTGATACCCTCATATACTACTGGTAGGAGAGCAAACTGGTGCAGCCACTCTGGATAACAACCTGGCCCTGGCCAGTGTAGCTCAATTGGTTGAAGTGTCATCCCATGCACAAAAAGGTGGCAGGTTCAATTCCTGGTTAGTGCACATACCCAGGTTGTGGGTTTGATCCCTGGTTGCAATCTGGCAGTTCCTCAAATGATTAAACATAGAGTTATTAAGAATTTCCCTCCTAGATATGTTAATCAAATAAATCAAAACATACATTCCCACAAAAACTTATACACAAATGTTCATAGGATCATTATTCATAATAGATAAAATGTGGAAGTAACCAAAATATTCATCAACTGATGAATGAATAAATAAAATGTGGTGTATTTATACAATAGAATATTATTGAGCTGTAAAAGAATGAATGAAGTACTAATACAAACTATGACATGGATGAACCTTGAAAACATTGTCATTGAAAAGAGCCAGTAACAAAAGATCACATATTATATGAAATGTCCAAAACAGGCAAATATATATATGCTAGAGGACCGGTGAATGAAAATTGTGCACAGTTAGGGCCCCTAGGCCTGGCCAGCAACCAGGGCCAATCAGGTTCCCTGCCTCCCCACCTTCACACCTCCTCCTTCCCTTGCTCCCTCAGCACCCCACCACCACCACTGGTCGCCCACAATGTTCTGCATTGCCCTCTGGTGCTCAGTGCATGCCATAGCTAGCAATTGAACTCCCAGTCTCCCTGTCAAACTCCCGAGGGGGCACATTGCATAGTAGCCTTTTATATATACAGACTAGAGGCCTGGTGCATGAAATTCATGCACAGGAGGGGGGAGGTCCCTCAGCCTGGCCTGCACCCTCTCATAATCCAGGACTCCTTGGGGGATGTCTGACTGCTGGTTTAGGCCTGATCTCACAGTGGGTTTGGGCCTAAACCGGCAGTTGGACATCCCTCTCGCAATCCGGGACCACTGGCTCCTAACCGCTCACCTGCCTGCCTCATCGCCCCAACCACTCGTCTGCCTGTCTGATCAGCCCTAAACACTCTGCCTGCCTGCCTCATTGCCCCTAACCACTCTGCATGCCTGCCTGCCTGGTTGCCCCAATCACCTCTGCCTCGGCCCCTGCTGCTGCGGCTTCATCCGGAAAGATGTCTGGAATGACGTCCAGAAGGTCCTTTGGCTGTCCAGTCTAATTAGCATATTATGCTTTTATTATTATAGTTAGAAATTATATCAATGGTTTCTTGGTGCTAATGGAATGGAGGGAAAAGGGTAGAAACTTAAAGTGTATATTTTTATTTTTGGTATAGTGGACACAATATAGCATAACAAGCACTATTTAAAAGTCTACAGTTCAGTGACATTTAATATATTCACAATGTTGTGCAACCACCACTACTATTTCCAGATAATTTTCATCACCCCAAAAGGAAGCCCTGTACCCATTACATAGTCTGGGGCTTCTTTTTGCAGTAGTGAAAATGTTACAAAATTGACTGTGGTGATGGTTGCACATATCTGTGAATATACTAAAAAGCAGAGATTTATACATTTTAAATGGGTGAATTGAATGATATGTAAATTTTATTTCAATAAAGCTATGTGAAAAATCTAATTTATTGCCTGGCATGAAAGAGATGTTCAGATAAAAAGAATCAATATAACACTTACAATTAGTTATTAACTATTAATTTCCGTTTAAACTTTGTTTCCTAATTAGTGACACTTTATTAGTCATTTTCATATTAAGGTTTACGAAGTTAATGCAACTGGAATTAATTTATTTTTTATTAAATTTATTGGGGTGACATTGGTTAATAGGATAATATAGGTTTTAAGTGTACATTTCTATGATATACAATCTGTATATTGCACTGTGTGCTCACCACTAAAAGTCAAATCATCTACTATCACCATATATTTGACCCCCTTTACCCTTTGCTACCTCCAATCCCCTTCCTTCTAGTAAACACCATACTTTTGTCTGTGTCTATGAATTTCAGTTTTATATCCCACATATGAATGAAATCATATGGTTTTTAGCTTTTTCTGACTGACTTATTTTGCTTAGAATGATATTTTCAAGGTCCATCCATGTTGTCACAAATATCATGATTTCATCTTATGGCTGAGTAGTATTCCATAGCATATATGTACCATATCTTCTTTATCCAATTCTCTATCAAAGGATATTTTGATTGTCTCCATTTTTAGTAGATACATGGTTAGAATTATTATCAATGTATCTGCCTGTAAACAAATTTAAGGGCCATCTTCACTTTTCAGAGAATTAAACTGATACCCAAAGGACAAGTGGTAGGTACAATGGTACCTAGTAGCAAAATTTCCACTACCAAAAAGCTCAGAGCTATGTTTCCTGATCAAAGGTAGTAGTTATATGAGCCTAAGAAATTATCTCCTTTTTCCTGTACATGACTGACTAAATTTGTTTAAATAAACAGCTTTTGGGGGGTATAATGATATACATTAAACAGCACACAATTTAAAGTGTACAGTCTGTAATTGCTAATTGATATCTGTATACACCTGTGAAACTATCACAATATTCAAGATAATGAACATATCAGTCACACAAGTTTCCTGATGCCTTTTTGTAATCCTTCCCTCCTGCCCTTCTTCCACAATAATACTGATTTTTCTGTCACTATAAATCAATTTGCACTTTCTAGAGATTTATATAAATGAAATTATACAGGTTATATGCCTTTTTTGTTTGCACTATTTAACTTAACACAATTATTTTAAGATTCATTTATCCTTGTAGTATATGTATCAATAGTCATTCTTTTTTGTTGCTGAGTAGTATTTCAATATATGGATATAGACAGCTTGATTATCCATTCACTTGTTA
Source organism: Myotis lucifugus (assembly GCF_000147115.1). NCBI lineage: Eukaryota > Metazoa > Chordata > Mammalia > Chiroptera > Vespertilionidae > Myotis > Myotis lucifugus. The sequence goes on along the minus strand of NW_005871050.1, from coordinate 30,303,853 downwards.
ATGGACATTTGGGTTGTTTCCAGTTTGGGGGCTATTATACTTGTGAGAAGAAGGTTTCCTTTGATGTGAATCACAAGAAATAATTTATCTGCTGAAATGGACACCCCATGGTCAACTAAGGACTCCAATGTTATCCTATATAATAAAAGGGTAATATGCAAATTGACCCTAACAGCAGAACGACTGGGAATGACTGGTCACTATGACACACACTGACCACCAGGGGGCAGACGCTCAATGCAGGAGCTGCCCCCTTGTGGTCAGTGCGCTCCCACAGGGGGAGCTCTGCTCAGCCACAAGCCAGGCTGATGGCTGCCAGCACAGGGGTGGTGGCGGGAGCCTCTCCCGCCTCCTCAGCAGCACTAAGGATATCTGACTGCAGCTTAGGCCTGGTCCCCGCTGGCAAGTGGACATCCCCCGAGGGCTCCTGGGCTGCCAGAGGGATGTCTGACTGCCAGCTTGGGCCTGATCCCCCCAGGGAGCGGGCCTAAGCCAGCAGGTGGACATCCTCCGAGGGGTCCCAGACTGCAAGAGGGCATAGGCCGGGCTGAGGGACCCCCCCCAAGTGCACAAATTTTTGTGTACTGGGCCTCTAGTAAGTAATAAGAGCCTAGAGGCTATTTGCTGACAAGGGTTTCTCACTTGTTCTGTATACTGGGGAAAACCTCAGATTGAACTCTCAGTTTTCCACACTATGCCTTGCTCACTTAAGCTGTCTGAGTCAACTTTTATTAAGGACTGAGACCTCCCCTGTCCAATTAGAACTGCACCATGTAGATACCTCATTTACATTAAAAGTACCTAATTGAGAATCTGGGTGGGAACAAAAGACAGCCTCCCCTTTGTCTAGGTGGAACACAATTTAAGTTGCTATCTGACTCAGTGTCTCCCTAACTATAGCTCTTTTTGCTCAAATAAGTGCTTACTAGTATTATTCTTTACTAAATTATAAAATTAATTTGGGTTTACAGATAAGCTGCTATGAACATTCATGTATGCTTCTTTGTATGTACATGTATTACCTTTTTTCTTGGGTAAATAACTTGACATGGAGATACTAGATTATATAGCAGGTATAAATTTAACTTTTTAGCTCCCTTTTTAGCTCTTTTTCAATAAAAACTTTATTTTTAGAGTAATTTATGATTTACTTAAAAATTGTGAAGACAGTGTCTTAGTTTGCTCAAGTATATAAAAAATTCCATAATCTGAGTGGCTTAATCAACACATTTAATTCTCATAGTTCTGGTTCTGGAGACTGGAAAGTCTAAGATCAAGGCACCAGCAGATTCAATGGCTGATAAGAGACTACATTCTGGATCACAGATGGCAGTCTTTTCACTCTACCCTCCCATGTCTTCACAGGATGAAAGACGGGAGAGAGAGCTCTCTAGAGTCTCTTTTATAAGGGCACTAATGCAATTCAGTAGTGGTCTACTCTCATGACATAATGACCTTCCAAAAGCCCCACCTCCTAATTCTTCACATTAGGGGTTAGGGTTTCAATATATGAATAAGGGGGAGGGACAAACATTCAGTTCATAGCAGATAGTATAGAGGATATCTATATACCCTATACCCAATTTTCCATGTTATTAACATCTAAATTACTATCATGCATTTGTTCTAATTAATGAACCAAAACTAATTAATTATGAATTAAAACTCCCATTTTATTCAGATCTCCTTAGTTTTTAACCACTGTCCTTTTTCTTCTCCAGGATTATTTAGCTTTTAAAATATCTGCAAAGCTATATTCCAAAGTAGTTATACCATTTTTTAAAAGTTAGGCAGTGCTGCTACTCTCAGTTCTCAAACATCTCCCATCTTAATTCCATTCTCAATCAAGTTGTTTATGGAAAAAATGTCTCAGTTGTTGAACAAAACTTTGGTTCTCCACCCAATAACCCTTTCATGCTGATACCTGTTTATATCTCTCAGGTGAAAAATAAAGGAGAGAATGCATGAGTATGAGTCAGTTTACTGCTAAATCTTGAATTATTAACATCTCAGGAAATTGTGCTGTGAATATTTGCATGCTTTTTTGGCTTTTGTTGCTACTTATTATTATTAAATATGTATAGTAAGTCACCATGTGTCCTAAGAATGTTAGTGATAGAAGTAAAGTGAAAAGGAAAGTTCTGTAAACAATGATAGAGGTTTAAAAAGAAATAATTGCAAAGTATGATAGAGGTATCTTTGCATCTGATCTGGTGACTGAGCATGGCATAACAAAATCAATGATTAGCACAATTTTAAAACATAAAGAGGCCATAAAGAGTACTGATGTTGCTAAGGGTGTGAAAGTGCTCATGAAACAAGCAATTGAAGAGAGAAAAAATGTTGTTGATTTGGATAAATAAAAAGCAGTTAGCTGGTGATAGTATTTTGGAGGCAATGATATGTGAAAAAGCAAAGATGCTGCATACTGACCTCTTGAAAGACTCCCCTGGAATGAGTGTTGAAAGTGATTAGTTTACAACTAGCAGGTGGTGGTTTGATAAATTTAAGAAAATAAGTGGCATTCATAGTGCAGTGAGGCATGGGGAGGCTGCAAGTTCTAGCAATGTAGCTGCTGATAATTCTTTGACAGAATTTCAAGAATATGTAGAGACCGAGGGATTTGTTACCTAAGACATGTTCAATTGTGATGAGACAGGCCTCTTCTGGAAGAAAATGCCAAAGAAGATTTACATCATAAAGGAATATATGTCATTACCAGGACACAAGCCAATGTAGGAAAGGCTGACATTATTCTTGTGTAGGAATGTGAGCAGTGACTTTGAATTGAAGCCTCTACTTGTCTACCATTCTGAATACCCTTGAGTTTTCAAAAACAATGTCATGGAAAAAAAAGTTAAATGTGATATGGAGGGCTAACAGCAAAGCTACTTTTAATTGAGTGGTTCATGAAGTGTTTGCCCCAAGTGTGAAGAAATACCTTCTGGGGAAAGAAAGAAAAAATTGCCACCAGGGCACTTTATTTTTTCTAAATTTAAAAATTCTTTATTGTTTAAAGTTTAACATAAGCCTCATTTCCCAACTGACCACTCCCCAGCCACATAAACGCACCCCCCCAGCACATGCCCTCACCCTCCCCGCCCACCATCTCTGTTAATTGGTTATGCTCATATGCATACATACAAGTCCTTTGGTTGATCTGTTACCTCCACAAAGAACCCCCACCCCCCGCCTTCCCTCATAGGTTGGACAGTCTGCTTGATGCTTTTTTGACTCTGGATCTATTTTTGTTCATCAGTTTATGTTGTTCATTATATTCCACAAATGAGTGAGATCATGTGATATTTATCTTTCTCTGACTGGCTTATTTCGCTTAGCATAATGCTTTCCAGTTCCATCCATGCTATTGCAAATGGTAAGAACTCTTTTTTTTTTTTACAGTAGTGTAGTATGCCATTGAGTAGATGTACCACAGTTTTCTAATCCACTTATCTGCTGATGGGCACATAGGCTGTTTCCAAATCTTAGCTATGGTAAATTGTTCTGCTATGATCATAGGGGTGCATATATCCTTTCTGATTGGTGTTGCTGTTTTCTTGGGATATATTCCTAGAAGTGGGATTACTGGTTCAAATGGAATTTCCGTTTTCAATTATTTGAGGAAACGCCATACTGATTTCCACAGTGGCTGCACCAGTCTGCATTCCCACCAGCAGTGCAACAGGATTCCTTTTCTCCACATCCTCTCCAGCACTTGTCATTTGTTGATGATAGCCATTCTGACAGGTGTGAGATGGTACCTCATTGCTATTTTGATTTGCATCTCTCAGATGATTAGTGACTTTGATCATGTTTTCATATGTCTCTGGGCCTTCTTTATGTCCTCTTTTGAAAAGTGTCTATTTGGTCCTTTGCCCCCCTTTTTTTTAATTGGATTGTTTCTCTTTCTTTCGTGAAGTTGAATGAGTCCCCTATAAATTTTGAAGATTAAACCCTTATTGGAAATAACATTGGCAAATAGGTTATCCCATGCAGTGGGCTTTCTTGTTGTTTTGTTGATGTTTTCTTTCGCTGTGCAGATGTTTGTTTTTTGTTTTTGTTTGTTTGTTTGTTTGTTTGTTTTTATGAAGTCCCATTTGTTTATTTTTCTCCTTAGTTTCCATTGCCCTAGGAACTGTGCAGGTAAAGATGTCTGCTATTAAGCTGCCTATGGCTTCTTCTAAGACTTTTATGGTTTCCCACCTTACATTTAAATCCTTTAACCACTTTGAGTTTATTTTTGTGTATGGTGTAAGTTGGTGTTCTAGTTTCATTTTTTGCATATATCTGTCCAATTTTCCCAACACCATTTATTGAAGAGACTGTCTTGACTCTTTTGTATCTTCTTGCCTCCTTTGTCAAATATTAATTGAGCATAATGGCTTGTGTCAATTTCTGGGATCTCTGTTCTGTTCCATTGGTCTATATGTCTGTTCTGATGCCAGTACCAGGAAGGTTTGAGAACAGTGTCTTCGTAGCATAGCTTGATATCTGGTATTGTGATTCCCTCCAACTCTATTCTTCTTTTTCAAGATTGCTGCAGCTATTTGGGGTCTTTTTTATTCCAGATGAATTTTTGGAGAGTTTGTTCTAGGTCTTTGAAGTATGTCATTGGTATTTTAATGGGGATTGCATTGCATCTATAAATTTCTTTGGGTGGTATGGACATTTTAATGATGTTGATTCTACCAATACATAAACACGGGGTATTCTACCATTTGTTTATGTCTTCTTTATCTCTTTTTTTCTGTGTCCTATAATTTTCTGAATACAGGTCCTTTACTTCCTTTGATAAATTTATTCCTAGGTTTCTTAATTTTTTTATTGCAATGGTAAATGGGACTTTTAAAAAATTTCTCTTTCTGTGAGTTCATTATTGGTATATAAAAAAAGCCATAGAGTTATGGGTATTAATTTTGTACCTGCTACATTGCCAAATTACTTTATTAAATCAAGTATTTTTTATGGGATCCTTAGGGCTTTCTATGTACAATATCATGTCATCTGCAAAAAATGACAGTTTTATTTATTCTCTTCCAATTTGGATGCCTTTTATTTCTTTTTCTTGTCTGATCGCTATGGCTAGTACTACTAGTACTATGTCAAACAGGAGTGGTGAAAGTGGGCTTCCCTGTCTTGTTCCTGTTCTTAGGGGAAATGGTTTTAGTTTTTGCCCATTGAATATGACATTGGCTGTAGGTTTGTCATACAAGGCTTTTATTATGTTGAGGTATGATCCCTCTATTCCCACTTTGCTAAGAGTTTTTATCAGAAAAGTATGTTGGATTTGTCAAATGTCATTTCTGTACCAATTGCTATGATTAATAGATTTTTGTCTCTCAATTTGTTTATGTGATGTATCACATTTATTGATTTGCGTATATTGTACCACCCTCGCATCCCTGTGATAAATCCCACTTGGTCATGGTGTATGATCTTTCTAATGTAATGCTGGATCTGATTTGCTAGAAATTTGTTAAGGATTTTAGCAACTATGTTCATCAGGAATATTGGCCTGTAATTCTCTTTCTGTGAAGTATCCTTATCTGGTTTTGAGATTAGGGTAATGCTGGCTTCATCGAAAGAGCTTGGAAGTGTGCCTTCCTCTTAAATTTTTTGGAATAGTCTGAGAAGGATAAGTTTTAGCTCTTTTTTGTATGTTTGGTAAATTTTCCCTGTGAAGCCAACTGGCCCCTGGCTATTGTTCACTGGAAGTTATCTTGATGACTGCTTCAATTTCCTCCTTAGTTATTGGCCTGTTGAGATTTTTTTATTCTTCTTGGTTGAGTTTTGGAAAGTTGTATTTATCTAGGAATATATCCATTTCCTCTAGATTGTTTAGTTTGTTGGAGTAGAGTTGTTCATAGTAATTTTTTACTATGCTTTGTATTTCTGTGGGGTCTGTTGTTATTTCATCTCTTTCATTTCTGATTTTGTTTATTTGGGTCTTCTATCTTTGCTTCTTCTTGGTGAGCCTGGCCAGAGGTTCATCAATCTTGTTTATCTTTTCAAAGAACCAGCTCTTGGATTCATTGATCTTTTGTATTTTTTTTTTTTGTCTCTATGTCATTTATTTCTGCTCTGATTGTTATTATCTCCCCTTCTTCTCATTCTGGGCTTTTCTTGTTGCTCTCTTTCTAATTCTTTAAGTTGTAGGGATAGATAATTTATTATCATTTTTTCTTGTTTTTTGAGGTAGGCCTGTAATGCTATGAACTTCCCTCTCAGGACTGCTTTCACTGTGTCCCAAATGTTTTGGATTGTTGTGTTTTCATTTTAATTTGTTTCCAGGATGTTTTAAATTTCTTCTTTGATCTCTTTGGTAACCCAATCATTGTTTAATAGCATGCTATTCAGCCTCCAAGTGTTTGAATTTTTTAATTGTTTTTATTGTAGTTTATTCCTAATTTTATGCCATTGTGGTTTAAGAATATGATTGATATGATTTCAATCTTCTTGAATTTTGGGAGACTTTGCTTGTGACCCAATATGTGGTTTATCTTTGAAAATGACTCATGTGCACTTGAGAAGAATGTATATTCTGTTGCTTTGAGGTGAAATGTTCTGAATATGTCAATAAATTCCATCTGATCTAGTGAGTCATTCAAGATTGCTGTTTCTTTGCTGATTTTTTGTCTAGAGGATTTATCCAGTGATGTCAGTAGAGTATTAAAGTCCCATACTATAATCCTATTGCTGTCAATCTTTCCCTTTATATCTTCATTTTTTATCTATTTGTGTGTTCCTGCATTGGGTGCATATATGTTTACCAGAGTTACTAGTATATCTTTTTGTTGTATCGATCCCTTTTGTATTATTAAGTGACATTCCTTATCTTTTGTTATGGCCTTCACTTTGAGGTCTGTTTTGTCAAATATAACTATTGCTACCCCAGCTTTTTTTTTCCATTCCCATCTGCCTGAAAAAAAATATTTTTCCATCTTTTTACTTTCAATCTGTGTGAGTCTCTTGTTCTGAGATGGGTCTCTTGTAGACAGCATATATATGGGTCATGTTTTCTTATCCATTCAGCCACTTGATGTTTTTTGGTTGGAGCATTTAGTCTATTTATGTTTAAAGTTATTATTCATAGGTATGTGTTTGTCACCATTGATATTTTCGGTGACTGTGTTTCTTCTGCACCCTCCCTTTTTTTTTTTTTTCTTAGAGCAGTCTCTTTAGCATTTCTTGCATTGCTGGCTTGGTAGTGATACTCCTTTAGCCCTTTTTTTTGTCTGTGAAGCTCCTGATTGCCCCTCCAATTTTGAATGATAGCCTTGCTAGATAAAGTATTCTTGGATTCAGTTTCTTGCTTTGCATTACTTTATATACTTCATTCCATTCCCTTCTGGCCTGATGTGTTTCTGTTGAGAAATCATTTGACAATGTAATGGGAGATCCTTTTTAGGTTACTCCCTATCTCTCTCTTACAGCTTTTAAGATTCTCTCTTTGTTATTAACATTTGCCATTGTAATTACAATGTGTCTTGGGGTGGGTCTTTTGGGGTTCATCTTGTTTGGGACTCTCTCTGCTTGGGTGACTTTTTACTTCCTCATATCAGGGAAATTTTCTGTTATTACTTCTTCAAATAGGTACTCTAATTTTTGCTGCTCTTCTTGTACTTCTGGCACCCTTATTACATGTAAGTTACTTCGTTTCATGTTGTCTCAAAGCTCTCTTAATGTCTCCTCCTTCTTTCTATTTTTTTTCTCTAATTGCTGTTCAGATTGGACTTGTTTCTCTGTCCTGTCTTCTAGCTCACTAATTCAGTCCTCTGCTTCTCTGAGTCTACTGTTGAAGCCTCTCATCATGTTCTTTATTGTAGCTGTATCACTTTTGATTTCTTCTTGGTTCTTACATAGGTTGTTGATTTTCTAGTCCATCAACTTTATGAACTATATGACCATTAACCTGAATTCTTTTTCAGATTCTTTTTTATTTAGTTCCTTTCCCTACCCAATTCCTCCTTTTTTTTCCCCTTGGGGGTTGCTTTTTTGTCTCCGCATTTCTGCTGTTGCTAAAAGTCCAGGCGCCCAGTTGTGTGGGACCTGAGCTGCCGCAAAAGGCTTGGCAGGAGCGTTGTGTATGTCAATAGTAAGGAGGTTGGCTCAGGTGCCCAGGAGATGTGGCCGCTGTGGTCCTGGTGGGGTTTGTATGTGCTGACATTCAGGGGGCAGGCTCGGGATGTGTGGGACCTATGCTGCCAGGGTGGGTAGGCAGGAAGGGAACACACTCCAGGACTCACAGTAGCCTGAGACCAATATGGGTGAAGTCAGTGCCCATGAGTTTGCAGCTGTGGTAGCATGTCTTTGTCCAGATTGGGTCTCAGTTTTCATCTGAGGCCAGTCTGGGTGGTGGTAAGGCCGGGCTCCTAGTCACAGCAGATCTGCTCTTCAAGATGGCGTGGTTTTCTGTACCAGCACCAGCTGCCAGGGATTGCCTGCAGCAGTAGCAGTGGCTCCCTGTCCAAGAGAGCCAGGTCCATCAGCCCCGAAAGTCTTGCAGGCTCTAACTGTCCCTTGCACGCGCGCACACACACACACACACACACACACACACACACAAACACACCACATTCACACACTCCCCTTTCACTCCCTCACTCTCTCACAATCTCTCCCACACTGCCATCCTGCTGGCCACCATCTTCCAAGTCCCCAGCACTTCTTGTAATTTACAATTTTCCTGCCCACCCTCCAGGATTGGAGGCTGAATTGGTGGAGTATAGTTTCATCACTGTTAGGTTCTTGCCACCTAACACAACTCCACTCATCCAACCCATGGACCAGCAGGTAATTTCTAATATTAAGAAATTCTACACAAAGGCACTGTTTTGAGGTGACCTATGAAACTCATTTAACCCTCAGGAAATTTTGGAAGGAACATTTTAATATCATCAATTGCTTGAGGCTCATAGACAAAGCATGGGGGAAGTGTCTTCCAGGACCATGCAATCAGCCTGGAAGAAATTGTGGCCTGAGTCTGTTGCTGAAAGAGATTTTGAGTGCTTTGAGGATAAGCCTGTGTCTGTTCTTGAGGATATTGTGTCTCTGGGAAAATCCATGGATGATAATTATGTATAGGAATTGGAGGACTGCAATCCTGAGCTGACCACGGAGGAACTACAAGACCTTCAGATGTAGCAGGAATAGATGAAAGCTGAGGAGCTGTCTTTGGAGGGGAAAGAAAGGGAGGCAATTCTTACTTCAGTAATTAAGGAAAGGGTTTGGAAATTGGGATAAAGTCAAAGTTTTATTAAGACATATCACCCTGACAAAGAAGTAGCAAACAGTGTAAATTTGTTCAATGACAGTGCAGTGTTTCACTTCAGGCAAGTGTTAAAATGCATGTAAAAACAAACCTCATTGGATAGGTTTTTAGTAAATCAGAGACCCAGTGAGCCTGAAGCAAGTTCCAGAGGAGCAAAGAGACAAAAAAGAGAGAGAACCATTGAAGAACAGCTACCTGAAGAGGACACCTCTTCCAAACAATAATATCCCACCATCCTTTCTCTCATATTCAGTTATCAATAGCTCTCAACATTAAAGTTAGTTCTAGTGTGTACATAAATTTTAATTTTTTTACTGTACATCTCATTTCTTTTTCGTTAAATTTTCATCTACATTGCATGCCCTTTTTTAAAACTTTATTTATAAATCAAACAGTACATTAGACATGTACTGTCTATAAGCAAGGTTAAAACAGGAAATCGTTTGGGGGACTGGAACTAATTCAATTTATATTATTTGTAATTAAAAAAGATTCATTTTTTGAAACAAATCACTTCTCAAACAACCTTCCAAAATAAATTAAGTTAAAGAACTGAGGTTCCACTACAAATGATTAGAGTAAATGGGAGACAAAACATACATATATGAAAGTTAAGTCTAGCTCAAACCATTATATTAGGTGCCAAATGAGTCCACCAGATAATAAGCACAATAGGAAGTCAAGCTTTCAGGACTTTCAAACCACTATTGTTTATTCAATTCTGTTGCAGCTGCTTTCTTCAACCGCCCTAACCCGCCCAGTAAAAGAGGATACATACCTATACTAGTATTTACAGAGAAGGAAAGTAACATGGAATTTGTTTTGAAAAACTCACAAAACCCGGTGCTTCTTCCACAGCCCCGTGCCTTCGCATGTTGTTCACTAGTCTACCTATAATGAACTTGACTCCTTGCCGTTGATTCGTCAAAAAAAAAAAAAAAAAAAAAGAAAAACTCACAAAACCCAACTATAGAGGCCTTCAGAGAAGTGAAAAGAGGCAAGAATTCCTGGCCAAGATAAACAAACAGTTGGCCATTTTGTAACATTAATTGTGTGATCTATGATATATTTGGGAGCTTGTGTGTGTTCATGAATTCCTCAGGTTATGGCCATTTATGTTAACACAGAAGTTAATTACTAGATTCTCTCTTTTAGTCTACAAAGTCAATATCCTTGAAACAAAGCATACAAGATTTTTACATGATATGTCAGATTGTAACAAATCTGGTATTTTTTTTTTGAAATAATTGCTAATCATACCATTAGTTCAGCCAAGAAAAGATCTGCATTCTTTCCTAATCCACACATTTTCTCCAAAGGGAACAGTTCTGAAGGCAGAATGCTGAAGATGTTAAGTAGGGTATTACTCTCAAAACCATTGTTGGAAACAAAATTTCCTTTTAGAGATGCCTGTCTTTTCCTCTGGGTATTGTATTTGCTTCATATTTTAATGGAATAATAGCTCTTGCTTTGTGCACTCATGTCAGAAGTGCACTGCCTAGTTGATCTAGGCAGGGATGTAAATAAATTGCTCCCAATAAGTTAAATTATGGAGGAACTGCCACAGAGGCACTAGATACAGTGGAGACTGGCCGCATTGCCTAGCACTCTGTTTTCTGGAGAGCAGCTTGGTCCTAGAAGAGTGTGTAACAACTCTTCAACTCTTGGTATTTTCCAACAAGAATAGAAAACTTTGAAAACAAAGTTACTTAAAAAAAAAGCTTCAATATTTATCAACACTTGATAAAATAATGTCACTCAGACTACAGTAAGTGCAACTTCTGTATTCAGCAGTTCCCCTGCAGCTTGACTGACAGATTTCATCAACTCCTGACCAGGATTTGGGAATTCTCATTTGTCTTATCTCTGCTTACATTGACCACCATGATTCATTGCATCTCCTGACTTGCAACCTATTTGTTACCAAAGCACTCAGACTCAACTCTGGGCATACACACTTCACTTTATCTCCTTTTAGGCAGACATTGGCATAGTCCTCTTAAGTCTCTGAGCCCTAAAGGAATCTGAACCCAAATGTAGTACCCACTCTCAACTGCCAAAATATCCCAAATAACTATATCACAGCCTTTTCACTGACCCTTGAAGATGTCATTTGTAGGAATGTTAAGGTAATTTGCTGTGATTGTGCAAATTGTGTTTTTTTTATTTTAAAAGTCGCTTATTACTTTATTTATATTGAATTTAATGGTTTTATTTTTATTATTGTATTTTTGTTAATTTTTACTCAATATTTTTCCATTGATTTTTAGGGAGAGTGGAAGAGAGAGAGAAATAAAGAGAGAAACATTGATGTGAGAGAAACACATCTATTGGTTGCCTCCTGCACGTGCCCTGACCAGGCCCCAGGCCAGGGAGGAGCCTGTAATCAAGGTACATGCCCTTGACCAGAATCGAACTCAGAACCCTTTGGTCTATAGGCCAACACTCTATCCACTGAGCCAAATGGGAATAAAAAGGAATGAACTTTTGAATTTGACATGCTGATCTATTTTTTGTGGGTTTTGTTTGTTTTGGTTTTTTATTCTTTATTGATTAAAGTTTTAAATATGTCTTTTTTCCCCCCATTAACCTCTCCCTGACCAACCCACACCCCAGCACATGACCTCATGCCCTTAGCGACTGTGTTCACTGGTTATGCTTATATGCATGCATGCAAGTCCTTTAGTTGATCTGTTACCTCCTGCTCACCCTCATTGCCTTCTCTCACAGGTTTGATGGTCTGTTCCATGCTTCTCTGTCTCTGGATCTATTTTTGTTCATCAGTTTATGTTGTTCATTTTATCCCACATATGAGTGAGATCATGTGATATTTATCTTTCTCCAACTGCCATATTTCACTTAGCATAATGCACTCCAGTTCCATCCATGCTGTTGCAAATGGTAAGAACTCCTTCTTTTTATAGCAGCAGAGTATTACATTGTGTAGATGTACCACAGTTTTTAATCCACTCATCTTCTGCTGGGCACTTAGAATGCTTCCAAATCTTAGCTATTGTAAATTGTGCTACTATGAACATAGGGGTGCATATATCCTTTAACCATTTTGAGTTTATTTTGGTGTATGGTGTAAGTTGGTAAACTAGTTTCATTTTTTTGCATGTATCTGACCAGTATCCCCAGCACCATTTATTAAAGAGATTGTGTGTTCTTGCCTCCTTTGTCAAATATTAATTGAGCTTAAATGGCTTGGGGCTGATTTCTGGGTTCTCTGTTCTGTTCCATTGGTCTATATGTCTGTTCTTGTACCAGTACAAAAGCAGTTTTGAGAACCATAGCTTTCTGTTATAGCTTGATATCTGGTATATTGATCCCTCCACCTTTGTTCATTGTTCTCAGGATTGCTGTGGCTATCCGGGGTCATTTTTATTCCAGATGAATTTCTGGAGAGTTTGTTCTAGGTCTGTGAAATATGCCATTGGTATTTTAATGGGGAGTGCATTGAATCTATAGATCGCTTTGTGTAGTATGGACATTTTAATGATGTTGATTCTACCAATCCATGAAAACGGTATGTTCTTCCATCTGTTTATGTCTTCCTCTATCTCTTTTTTTCTGCATCTTGTAGTTTTCTGAGTACAGGTCTTTTACCTCCTTAATTAACTTTATTTCTAGGTATCTTAATATTTTTGGTGCAATTTTAAATGGGATTTTTAAAAAATTTCTCTTTCTGTGAGTTCATTATTGGTGTATAAAAAAGCCATAGATTTCTGGGTATTACTTTTGTATCCTGCTACATTGCTGAATTCATTTATTAATTATAGTAGTTTTATGATGGGATCTTCAGGGTTTTCTATGTACAATATCATGTCATCTGCGAATAATGACAGTTTTACTTCTTCCTTTCCGATTTGGATGCTTTTTAATTTTTCTTCTTGTCTTATCGCTATGGCTAGCACTTCCAGTACTATGTTGAACAGGAGTGGTGAAAGTGGGCATCCCTGCCTTGTTCCTATTCTTAGGAAAAATGAGTTTAGCTTTTGCGCATTGAGTATGATGTTGGCTGTAGGTTTGTGATAAGGCTTTTATTATGTTGAATTATGATCACTCTATTCCCACTTTGCAGAGAGTTTTTATCAAGACAGTGTGTTGGATTTTGTCAAATGCTTTTTCTGCATATGATTATGTGATTTTTCTATCTCAATTTGTTTATGTGATATGTCACATTTATTGATTTGCGGAAATTGTACCATCCTTGCATCCCCGGAATAAATCCCCCTTGGTCATCATGGTATATATGATCTTTCTAATGTAATGCTGGATCCTATTTGCTAGAATTTTATTGTGAATTTGAGCATCTATATTCATCAAGGATATTGGCCTATAGTTCTCTTTCTTTGTGGTGTCTTTATCTGGTTTTAGAATCAGGGTAATGCTGGCTTCATAGAAAGGGCTTGGAAGTGTGCTTCCTTTTGAATTTTTTGGAATAGTCTGAGTAGGATAGGTTTAAGTTCTTCTTTGAATGCTTGGTAGAACTCTCCCATAAAGCTGTCCAGACCAGGGCTTTTGTTTGTGGAAGATTTTGGATGACTGCTTCAATTTCGTCAGTAGTTATCAGCCTATTCAGGTTCTTTTTTTATTTTTCCTGATTGAGTTTTAGATGCTTGTATTTTTCTAAGAATATGTCCATTTCATCTAGGTTGTACAGTTTGTTGGAATAGAGTATTTTTTCATAATCCTTTGTATTTCTGTGGGGTCAGTTGTTACTTCACCTCTTTCATTTCTGACTTTGTTTATTTGGGTCCTTTCTCTTTGCTTCTTGGTGAGCCTTGCTACAGGTTCATCAATCTTGTTTATCCTTTCAAAGAACCCGCTCTTGATTTGATTGATCTTATTTATTTATTTATTTATTTATTTATTTTTGTCTCAATGTCCTTTATTTCCTCTATGATCTTTATTATTTCCTTCCTTCTGCTTACTCTAGACTTTTCTTGTTTCTCTCTTTCGAATTCTTTGAATTGTACGTTTAGATAATTTATTACCACTTTTTTTTTAGGTAGGCTTGTAGAGCGATGAACCTCCCTCTCAGGACTGCTTTCACTGTTTCCCATAGATTTTGGATTGTTGTGTTTTCATTGTTGTTTTTTACCTGGATGCTTTTTATTCCTTTTTTTAATCTCTTTTTAACCCAATCATTGTTTGATAGCCTTCTATTTGTCTCCAAGTGTTTGATTTTTTAAAAATTGTTTTTATTGTAGTTGATTTCTAATTTTATGTTATTGTGATCTGAGAAGATGCTTGATAAGATTTCTATCTTCTTAAATTTGAAGAGACTTTGCCTGTGACCCAATATGTCATCTATCTTTGAAAATGTCCCATGTGCACTTGAGAAGAATGTATATTCTGTAACTATGTAGTAAAATGTTCTGAAGATGTCAATTCCATCTGATCTAGTGAGTCATTTAGGATTGTTCTTTCTTTGCTGATTTTTGTTTAGAGGCTTTATCTAGTGGTGTCAATGGGGTATTAAAGTCCCCTACCATGGTCGTATTGCTGTCTATCTCTCCCTTAATATCTTCCAGAATTTTTTTTTTATGTATTTGGGTGCTCCTATATTGGGTGAATTTATGTTTACCAGAGTTATATCCTCTTTTTGAATTGCTCCCTTTAGTATTATCAAGTGGCCTACCTTATCTCTTGTTATGACCTTCACTGTGGGGTCTAATTTGTCAGATATAAGTGTTTCTACCCCCGCTTTTTTTCATTTCCATTCGCCTGAAATAATTTTTTTTCCATCACTTCACTATCAGTCTGTGTGAGTCATTTGTTCTGAGGTGGGTCTCTTGTAGACAGCAGATATATGGGTCATTTTTTCTTATTCATTCAGCTACCATATGTCTTTTGGTTGGAGCATTTAATCCATTTATGTTTATGGTTATTATTGATAGGTACTTTTTTCGCTATTTTTATTCTTTATGCCTCTGTTCCCTCTTCCCTTCCTATTTTTTTTTTCTTTTTACAATGGTCCCTTTAGTATTTCTTGTATATCTGGATTGCTGGTAATAAAATCCCTTTGCCCTTTTTTGTCTGTGAAACTCCTGATTTCACCTTCAATTTTGAATGTTAGCCTTGCTGGGTATAGTATTCTTGGATTTAGTCCCTTGCTTTGCATCACTGTATATTTCATTCCGTTACATTCTGGCCTGATGTGATTCTGTTGGGCAATCAGTTGATAATCTAATGAGAACTTTCTCTCTCTCTCTCTCTGTCAGCCTTTAAGATTTTTACTTTGCTATTGGTGTTTTACAATTTAATTATGATGTGTCTTGGTGTCGGTCTTTTGGGTTCATCTTGTTTGGGACTCGGTGAGCTTCTTGGACTTGTGTGAGCTTTTTCTTCCTAGTATCAAGGATGTTTTCTGTCATTATTTCTTCAAACAGGTTTTCTATTCCTTGTAAGCTTCCTTGCTTTCTGGCACCCCTATTATGCGGATATTGTTCCATTACTTGTTGTCCCAAAGCTCCCTTAGGCTCTCCTTCTCCATTTTAAGTTTTTTTCTTTCAGTTGCTGCTCTGCTTGGGTGTTTCTTCCTACTTTGTCTTCTAGCTTGCTGATGCGGTCCTCAACTTCTTCTAGTATACTGTTGATGCCTTCTATTGTGTTCTTTATTGCAGCTATGTCATTCTTCATTTTTTCTTGGTTCTTCTTCATTTCCTCTTGATTCGTACACATGTTGTTGAATTTGTCTTCCATCCTTTTCAGCTTCCTTATGACCATTGCTCTGAATTCTTTCTCTGACAAATTACTTGCCTACATTTTATTTACTTTCTTTTCTGGTGTTTCCTCCTTTTCTTTCATATGGGGGATGTTTCTTTGTCTGCCCACTTTTTCTCCTCTCAGGGTTTCTTGTTATGTGGCTCACTCTCTACCACATTGACCAAAAGGCAAAAAATACAACTCGACAAGACATGACACAGAGGGAACAAAACACAAATGTATTAATGACACTGATAACCCCAAATAATGGTGACCACCAGATAAAATAGAATTAGAGAGAAAAGAGCACAAAAATGATATTGAGAAAAGGAAAATTGGTAAGAGAGAATTAAAAAATAATAAAAAAGAAGGGGAAATATACTTATATGGGGAGAAATCTCCACAAAACCAACAAATTAACCTAAAAATTCAAACAACAAACACTCAGAAAAAAAAGGGCGGGGACTGAATGTGAAGAGGCAGAGCTTATTTCCAGAAAGTAAGGTAAAGGAATTGAATCAATGGGGGAATGGCCATGATTGAGTATAGAGGAGGTAGGAAGAGAATGAGTGTATAAAAAGAAAGGTAAAAAACAACATACTCAAAAAAATTTAAATAAATAATTATATATATATATATATATATATATATATATATATATAATTTTCTCCTTTCTTTAATGTATCTCTCTCTCTTTTTTTGGAAAAGGAGAATATAGTAGAAAGCAAGTAGGCCTGCATTTGGTGAGTGAAACTAATTAAGGTATTAGTAGAAGAAGAGAGCAAATAAAAAGAGGAAAAAACAAAAGCATAAAATAAAAACAAAAACAAACAATCAAACAACAACAACCAAAAACTGGTGAGCAGAGAAAAGGAAACAGAAGGGTGCATGGACTTGGAGCAGGGGAGAGGAAATTAGATATATGAGTAAGCCAACAGAGACTACTATAATAGTGATGCATCAATAAAGCAGATAAAAATGATCAATTTTTAATAAGCAGTAAAAAGAAAAGAGAAAAAAAACTAAAGCAGGAAAAGGAAAAGAGAAACAAGGTGAGATGAAAAAGGGAGAAGGGAGGAAAAAAATGTTGGCAAAAATGAAAAAATGAGATCATGTAAAATAATGATAAAAAATAAAAATAGAATGTAGAACACTAATCCAAAAGAAATAAAAGGTTAAAATAATAATAGTAATAACAATCATAACAATAATAATAATAAATAAAAATAATAAAAATAAAGAAAAAATAATTTCTTAAGTAAAAGATAAAAAATAAAAAGTGAGCCCTAACCGGTTTGGCTCAGTGGATAGAGCATCAGCCTGCGGACTCAAGGGTCCCAGGTTCGATTCCGGTCAAGGGCATGTACCTTGTTTGCAGGCACATTCCCAGTAGGGAGTGTGCAGGAGGCAGCTGATCAATGTTTCTCTCTCATCGATGTTTCTAACTCTCGATCCCTCTCCCTTCCTCTCTGTAAAAAATCAATTAAATGTATTTAAACAACATAAATAAAAAAATTAAAAAAGTGAAATAGTGAACTGTCGTTCACTTCAGCTGCGTTTTAATGTCCCATGGTGGTTGGTTTAAGACCCCTCTCTGCTGTTCTGCCTCTCATGTCTCAGTTTCCTGTTAGATAGTCAGCCCTGTGTTGAAGTTCCCAGCGATCCACCACTCCTCTGTGTCATATGCCACAGCCCTGGTTTCAGGCAGGCGGGATCAATCTGTCCACTTTGTTTTTCTGCCTGCTTTCAGTTGTATTTACACAAGTGTCTGTTTCTGTCATGGGCTCTAGGTGGTAGTGTTTCTGTAATAGTTTCTGGGACCAAATGGCCCCAACCCAGGCCTGAGGGCTCCCTGGGGGTATTCAGAAACCTTGTTTCCCTGCCGCTTAAGACTGCAGCTGTGCTGCTAGGAGGAGCCTGGTCTCTAGGAGAAAAATGGCTGTTCAGGGTTGAAGGGAGCAGACTGTCCCAGTCACCTTTCCATATTTTGTTCCCCAGCTTCCACAATACCACCTTCCCCTGCAGTCTCAGTAAGTGTTTATAATTGAAAGATCCTATGTCCTGGGTTTAGTGAGTAAAAGCAAGGAAAATATAAAGACAGAGCAACCACAACGCTGTGCGTCTCTCCTCTGGCACTGTATGGCCGGTGCAGAACTTCATACTGCCTTTCTGGGCACAGTCTCCCACGGCTGTGGGCTTAGATCTAGAGTCCCCCACTGCCAGCAGCCCTGTGGACCCCCTTCCACAGTCAAGTGCTACACATGTCCCCAGGGGACATGGACTTGGTGCAGTGCAGTCTCCCTCTTAGACTCTAGTCCTGCTGCCCGTGTTTCTCCCTCCAGCCCAGACCCCTGATCCCACCTCTCTCCAGGCATCTTCTGTCCTTTCAGGCCATGGATTGTCTCTCCAGCTGTGTTTAATTCACCAATTCCAGATGGACGTTATTCCATTCAGCTGTTTCTTCTATCTGCTCTGTGAGAAGACACAGGACCCATCCACCTATTCAGCCACCATTTTGTCTCCCCCTGGACAAATATTTTAGGAGCCCGCAGACAGGGAGGCTTGAGTCTCGGTGTTCATGGGTTCGCAGCCGAGGCAGCTTGTCCCTGGCCAGTGTAGCTGTAGGGTCCTGGGTGCTGTCCGAGGTCTCCCCTGGTGGATGTGAGGCTGGGCCCCCAGTCAGAGCGGCTCTCCCCTTCAATATGGCGCAGTTTCTGTGGCAGAGCCGGCCACTCCAGGAGAGATTTCAGCAGTAGTAGAGGCCATCCAGCTAGGGGAGCCTGGTCCCCCAGTCCTCAACAGTCCTGCAGAATATAACTGTCCCTCACTCACATACACATATGCCCCACACACCCACACACTCCCCTTTCACTCACTCACTCACTCACTCACTCACTCACTCACTCACACTCTCCTCCTCACTTCTGTCCTGTCAGCCATCTTCTATCCTCAAATCTCAGTCTTTTAATGAGCTTGTGCCTCTGGGTTGTGACCTTCACAAGTACTTCTCAGCTTTCCTCCCTTTCTTAGGTGAGACAGGAAAGCTGGAGGAGGCTGGAATTGAGTATTTCCCGCCATTGGGTAGGCTAGATTTCAAAGAACCCAAGTCTTTCAGGCTCAGGTAAAAGAGTTTCCTTAAGGGCAGACCTTTATTTTAATTTTTTTTAGTTTTATTTTGTAGTGCCCATTTTACTAATTGTTATTTCTTTTTTTTTTTTTTAATATATTTTATTGATTTTTTACAGAGAGGAAGGGAGAGAGACAGAGAGTCAGAAACATCGATGAGAGAGAAACATCGATCAGCCGCCTCCTGCACATCCCCCACTGGGGATGTGCCCGCAA
Organism: Myotis lucifugus; assembly: GCF_000147115.1. Taxonomy (NCBI): domain Eukaryota; kingdom Metazoa; phylum Chordata; class Mammalia; order Chiroptera; family Vespertilionidae; genus Myotis; species Myotis lucifugus. Next base: position 30,284,526 of record NW_005871050.1, on the reverse strand, counting down.
CCCAGGCACATGCCCTTGACCGGAATCGAACCCGGGACCTTTCAGTCCGCAGGCCGACGCTCTATCCACTGAGCCAAACCGGTTTCGGCATAATTGTTATTTCTTTAGCAATACTCTTCCCATCTCTGGGAGGTTATAGTAGTTATCATAGGAATATGTTTAATTAAAAATAATAAAGATATTTCTATTTTAAAATTATGACAAAATAGACATTTTTCTAATCAATCACCCTATACTGGTCAACTGAAAATGATCAAATATTTAAAAATGTATTATAAGGCAATGAAATTATATGCCACAAAGTAACTACATTAATAATTAATTTTTCTCCAAAAATGACCATTAGTCTAAAAAAAGAATTGACACAAATTTGGCCTGTCAGTACAGAATGCAAATACAGAATGTCCTTTGTTTAAACACACCACAAAAATAAAACAGTACTGATTTAAGGGCAGACCTTTCTTAAGAACAGACTACTCTGGGCTTAGTTCAAGACAGTTGCTTCTCCCCTTCCCCTTCCAGAAGCATAAGGGAACATTTCTCTGCTCTTTACCCTGAAAGCCTGAAGCAAAAGTCACAAAAGTGTGGGGCATCTTTAAAATTAAATCCTATGGGGGTTTTAACTCTTAAGTTAGTCCACACTAGGTCTATGTTGACTCATCAATTATAGTTTAAGTGTTCTACTTGCTACTGGCTACTGATCCTGGGTTTCTGCTCCACTATACTGTGATTGTCAGTATTTGCTTCTGTCTCAAGTTTTGGGGTTAGTAGTTTGTCATGTGACCTAAACTCTCTGATGGATCTAAGCAGAGTTGTAGATTTTTATTTTGTTCAGTTTTTCACTTGTTGAAAATTTGAGAGTGACAACTTCCAAACTTTTCCAAGTATTACTTAAAATTAAATAAACTAAATCAATTTTTTGAGGTAGTGATTTCTGTCACCTGAATTTACTATTTTTTTAATTTTGCTGGTGTTCACTTTTTCATATAACTTTCCTTCACTGTTAATCCTTTGTATGATGTATTTCTAAAGTTATTTGACGTATATCCAAGATCCCCTAATTTGTATACTTTATTCTGAAACCAGTGTCTTCAGTCAGTGTGTCTCTTTCACACATTCTGCAACGACATACTTCTATGTTACCTCCTAAAAAATTCTACCTTCTTCCTTTTGTCTAGGCAAACTCTTCTTGTGTCTTTTATGGATAATTTAGTCAGTAATAGTCTTTCCCTTCTTTGAAATCCATTGCAAGCATGACTATATCACCCTGTTTTACCTCATTTTGTTTACATTTTTTAACCTGGTCTTTTAATGTTTATATTTATCTTACACCAAATATATAGCCTAGAGCTAGGCATTTATTAGGGGATTGACAAAGAATCATTGATAGTTCGTTATATATCAATATTTGCTAGGAAATTGTGACTGCCCTGAAGATTGATTTATAGACATAAACACTAACTTGCTCTTTTACTCCCCAAAAGCAAGTCACCCCTAGATTTTCAAGAGCTGGTAATTAAGACACCTCATTTTTATTAATAGACAGATGAAGGATCATTTTTCAAATCCTCTCTCCAGATTCTTTCTGCAGCCTGTAAAGAGCTTATTTTGGAAACCATATTAGAAATTAAGAAGCAAGGGACTGGTCTGGAGACACAGGATCAGTTTTCTGCTTCACGCCTGGCAGAGGCTGTGGCTACCCTATAAACGAAGCTTTAAATCAAACTTAATTCAGAGTGCTTCAGTAGCTTCTGCACTAAAGGGGATTCTTCCATAACAGGTTACACAGAACTAAAAGAAGTGAGTGTAGTGAGATTTTACCCATAGCAGGGAGAAAATGGAGAGAATAAAATTCAACCTAGTCTGTGAAGACAGTAAATTCCCATTTTATCCTTGGTTAGTTATATGTTGGGAGAGGAGAAAGAGAGGAAAATGAATTTAACCAGGAAGAGAAATAATAATAGAAAAACTATACAAGTAAAATGTGGTAAAGAAAATTCTTGTACTTGTCTGGTTCCGTGATCACACATGAATGTAAAGGGCAGGAGAAAACTTACTTAATTTACAAATGCTAGTATCATCAACTCTTACATATGTATATTATTGGAAGGGAACAGAAACAGGGTTAATTTCAAAAGTATGTCTATTTGGAATATAATCTGGATTTCAGATTTCATATGGGAGACTCTCATATTCTAGGAACTATCTTCTACTAAACCAAGTTTAAGACCTTTCTTCCCTCAAAAGAGAGCCAAAGGAGATTAACCCAAGCCAAATTTAAGTATCAACAAATGTAAATAAAAATATGTCTGGAGGAGCCAAAATGTAAGCAATGTACCTTTGGATAATGAAATGTTGATGTAGCTCAGTTGTTTGGAGCGTCATCCTGATATTCCAATGTTGACAGTTCGATGCCCAGTCAGGGCACATTCAAGAATCAACCAATGAATGCATAAATAGTTGAAACAACAAGTTGATCTCTCTCTCTCTCTCTCTCTCTCTCTCTCTCTCTCTCTCTCTCTCTCTCCTCTCTCTCTCTCTCGTCAATACATAAAATTTTTAAAAGGTAATATTCCTTTGCATGTGCATAGTGCTATTTACTTTTAAGTCACCTTAATGCATTTTAAAACAAAGTTAAGGTAAGTATGATAGGTATTTTTCCCAGCTTAAAGATGAGTAAAATTATGGTGCCACTAAATTAATGATTTTGTAAAGATTCAGCTTGAGTTTGTAAGGGGAAAGTGAACTTAGAACCCAGTTTTTTCTGAGCACAGTTGTCTTTTCCAACTTTATGCTAAATGCTAATAAATCAGAGGATTCTTGCCTGCATTCATTAGCAAGTGTCCAAAACAGACAAGATAATTACTTCCATGCCAAAATTTTATCTTTTGCAAATACATGTATTTAAGAACTTCACCTCAGTCAAAAGCAGCATGAGACAGAAAAAAATGGTAGCAGAGTACCCACTTTCACTTTACTCAGTAGACAGCTGGTTTTTGTGTAGAAAATACTTTTCTAAAGAAACAGGAGGCACACTCCTCAGGAAATGTTCATTGAAACTCAGCTCTTCTGAGAGGCACACTCCTCAGGAAAGGTTCATTGAAATTCAGCTCTTCTGAGAAGAACACTGGTTCCTGGTCATTCAAATATAACATGAGACAGTGTTTCTCTTGTGAGGGAGGGAAAGAGAAGGGCAAAGGGCAGTATCTGAGAAAGAGAAAGAGAAAGAGAAAGAGAAAGAGAAAGAGAAAGAGAAAGAGAAAGAGAAAGAGAAAGAGAAAGAAAGAGAAAGAGAAAGAGAAAGAGAAAGAGAAAGAGAAAGAGAAAGAGAAAGAGAAAGAGAAAGAGAAAGAGAAAGAGAAAGAGAAAGAGAAAGAGAAAGAGCAGTATCTGAAGAAAGCATGGCCCTAGTTGGGAGCTAGCAGCACTGTGGAGATAGGGTATAGGGCACGTGCCTGCATTGAACAAAGAGGCAGGAGAAAAATCTAAGAACAGGCTTCTCAATGACATTTGGTGATAGAAGGCCACTAACATCCTCAGTTTACTTACTATAAGGCAACTATTTTCAAGGCTCCTTTCTTTCTCCCCTCAGCCCCTGTTGTCAAAACTCTAATGTCCAACACAAACCCAACACTCCTACAGATTTTTTTTCCTTCATGCCATAGTGCAAAAATCCAATTTATGGGTTTCTTTTAAATGATTTTATTGATTTTTAGAGAGAGAGTAAGGGAGAGGGAGAGAGAAAGATGCATCCATACCAGAGAGTTACATCAATTGGCTGCCTCCTGCACCCCTCTCTCCCCACCATGGATCAAGCTCACAACCCAGGCATGTGCCATGACAGGCACATCTAAATCAACAACCCCCAGATAAACTGACAACACCAAACCAACTGAGCCACTTTGACCAGGGCCAATTTGTTTTTGTAAGCTCAGCTTAGAATATGGAACCCAATGTTTCTTCTTTTTTTGCCACACAAAATTGTGGTGGCTTCATTTGTCAATAGCATATTAATATTTCTTTTTGCCAAGTGGAATTCCTCACTTCTTTCCTTTCGCATCTGATCTTCACATCAAGAGACACTTTTTTTGTGTTTTCTTGTTAAAGGTTCCACAATATACCGTCAGGATTCTCTATGCCCATTGGATAACCTGTGTGAGCATTGTAAACATTTGCAGTCTTCTTATAGCTGCTCTCTTCCCAAATCAAACCAAGTTATCCAACAATATTGTCTTTATTTCAGGCTACTCAAAGAGCATCTTGGAGAAAAAGAAGTTGAGTTGGCACTTATCTTTGATTCAGTGGTGGAGGCTGACCTGGCAAATTATACCTGCCATGTGGAAAACCGAAATGGAAGGAAACATGCCAGCGTTCTGCTGCGTAAAAAGGGTATTTAGTTTTATAATTATTACTATGGTTTGTTTACCTACCAAATAACTATGGAAGTTAGATTTGTTTCCTGGTCTTATGTTATCATTTAGTATAAACTTCTATTAAACATTCTATCTTTTTTAGGAAAAATATATCTCTCTTGCTGTAGATATTAGCATAAAATGACTATGATTTATATGATTATAAAGTGGATAAATGAAATGAAATATTATTATATGTTAAATCCAGTAAGACAAAATGTACCCTGGTTATAAATGTTACTTAAAATGTATTAGGTATTGTCATTCAAAATTGAATCTATATTTCACCATCTTATGCAATTCTAGGAACTTTATTATTTGATGGGAAACACTCTTTATTCCCTGACTAAAATATAAATAAAAATAATAAATAGCATCATACAATATTTTCTAATTGTTATAAACACAATTATAAACTATATTTAATGATATGACCTAATGTTGAGGGCTTTAGTAGGTGCATATATTTTTAAACAATTTGGCATTTATGGACATCCCTCTCTATAGTTGATTCCAGATGGGGTGGAAATTGTATTAATAGGCAAAGAAAATAAACTATAAATTTATAGATAAATGAGATAAAAGCAGACATAGAAACAACCCCAGCAGCTGGAGCAGTTTCTGACATTGGCTCTTACCCTGCCACAGCTCTTGATTACTGCAAAAGGCTAAATAGGTTCTGTATGTGTGCATCTGGCAAAGGGTTTGTCAGTGTAACCAAACAAATGTTCTCAATCAGTGTTCTTGTCTAGGCTATAAAGCAATAGAACAGATTCAATCAGCAAGGTCACTATTTGTACCTCCTTGCCAAGATGGAATTTTTATTTTCCAGCCAGCTCTAATATTTGACTTCGACCTGAAGCTCTAGAAGTAGGGAAATGTCATTATACTGAAATAATGCTTTTATCTTTCCAATACCATTTCTTACTCTGTCTGAATTGGTTCCATCTTAAAATAATAGAACATTTAAGTATAAAGGAATCTAATATGGAAAGTGAAATCAGTAGACCCTGGTTGATGAGATCCTAGTTCAGCCATTGATTCAGCTACCTGGTTCAGTAGGATTAACTTCTGACTAGACATCCTGAACCTTTGTTTACTCATCTGCAATATAGGGGCAATAGCATCTAAATTGTAGAGTTATTTTGAGATTAAAATGATATCAATATGGTGTGAAATATACCATGTTCAAACAGGGTTCAATTTTATACAGAATTTGGATAATTTCCCCTATGCAATTGGCAACCACTTAATCCACCTACATGAAGGGCAGACATTGATCATATGTAGATACCTTGTAGCAAGAATCATTTTGTTCTTGTGCATCTCAGTTTTATTTTAGCTTGAGAGTTCCTCTAAGCCAGGGTCTGATGCACTTCTGTATCCTCAGCACGACTTAGACAGTGTCTAGCAACTAATAGAATCTCAGAACCCATTCTGGTTAATGAATGAAGAAAGTTCTCTTTTATTATTGAGGTTCATGTAGCAAGCATTGTGTCAGATACTGGAGAATAGAGCTCTGAATAAGAGAGATGCCCAAGTCTGTGAGTGTGCAGAGAAAGACAAACATTAAAACTATTCATGAAATATGTATAGTGTTATAATTAAAAACTTGCTATGAGGAAAAATAATGGTGCTCCTTTCATTCAGTCAGTGGAAATAGAAATAGGTGTATTTTAAGTTATAAAATGTATCCATTTCTCTTTAATAAGTAAAGCCATCACTAGCAACCCTTAAAATTTCTAATAATCTGACATTAGAAAACAAGGCATACTGTAAAACTGCCATGTCTAATGGCTTCTGCAATGAAACATGTCTAAATCACGAATACCTATGAATACTATTAATTCTCATATTCCTGATCTAGAGTTCCCTAGGATTTAGGTCCCCTATTCTCATTTATTTTTATATTGAATTTACTGGGGTGATATTGGTTAATAAAATTATTTAAGTCTCAGTTGTACAATTCTATAATACATAATCCGTATATTGTGTTGTGTGTTCACCACCACCCCAAAGTAAAGTATCTGTCCATCACTATTTATTCCCTTTACCCTCTTCTACCTCCCACTGCCCCCCTTTCTCTCTGGTAATCACCATACTGATGTCTGTGTCTGAGTTGGGTTCTTTTTTACTCAATCCCTTCATTTTTTCCACCAGTCCCCCAAACTCCTTCTCTTCTGACAGCTGTCAGTCTGTTCTCTATCTATGAGTTTGTTTATATTTTGTTTGTTAGTTTATTTTGTTCATTAGATTCCACATATGAGTGAAATCACATGGTACTTGTCTTTCTCTGACTGGCTTATTTTACATAGCATAATAATCTCCAGGTCCATCCATGCTGTTACAAAGAGTAAGATTTCTTCTTTTTATGGCCGAGTGATATTCCACTGTGTAAATGTACCACAACTCTTTTATCCACTCATCTACTGATGGACACTTGGGCTTCTTCTAAATCTTGGCTATTGTAAATAATGCTGCAATGAACATAGGATATATATATTCAAATCATTGTTTCAGATTTCTTTGAATATATTCCCAGAAGTTGAATCACTGGGTCATAAGGCAGTCTTTCGAGTTAACTCCATACTGCTTTCCATAGTGTCTGCAACAATCTGCATTCCCACCAATAGTGCACACGGTTTTCCTTTTCCACACATCCTAGACACTTGTTGTTTGTTGATTTATTCATGATAGCCATTCTGGCAGGTGTAAAGTGGTTTTAATCATTGTGGTTTTAATTTGCATTTCTCTAATGATTAGGGATATTGATCATCTTATCATATGTCTACTGGCCACCTGTATGTCCTCTTTGTAGAAGCGTCTATTCAGGATCTGTTCCCATTTTAAAATTGTATTGTTTTGGTTTTTGGTGTTGAGTTTTGTAAGTTCTTTATAAACTTTGGATATTAACCCCTCATCAGATGTATCATTGGTGAATATGTTCTCCCATTCGTTGGGGTTGTTCTTTTACTTTGTTGATGGTTTAGATTATTTCATTCCATCTCCATCTCAAGGTTTTTAAAAATCATTTATTGTTTGATAACTCACAAATTTATATCTCTAGTCTGAACTTCCTGCCTAAACTCTGAAGTTGTATACCTAACTGCCTATTCAATAACTATTAAAAATCTCATTGACATGGCATTGGCCTCCAGTAGTAGTGAATAAATGTTATGCAACTTTTAAAAAAATCTCCACCAGTAGACATATCAACCTTCACTTGTTTGAAACAGGACTCCTGATTTCTCCTCCTATAAACCAAATCCTCCAGTTTTCTTCTCCATAGCCATCAACATCCTTCCAGTTGCTCAGTCATCCTTAACTTTTTTTTCTCTATTCATATGCTATATCTGGTCCACAAGCAAGTTTCATGGCTCTACTTTAAAATACACTCAGACTCCAATCACTTTCTTTACCTTCCCTGCTACCACTCTGGTTTGAGCCACCAGGATCAATTGCCTAGCTCGCCACAATAGCCTCCTAAGTGATCTCTGTACTCCCCCCATCTTTACATACAGTCTATTATCACAGCAGTCAGAATGATCCTTTTATATGTAAGTCAGATCATATTATTCCTCTAATCAGAACCCTCCAATTGCAGACACCTCACTATTATACTTAGAATAAAACCCCAAATCATTGTCATGGCCTAAAAGGCATGGCACAATCTGTTGCAATTTCTGATCTCATTGTCACCAAAATCTGCCTCAAACATCACATGCACTAGCCACTTTTCAATTTCTCATACTAACAAAGCACAATTCTGGCTCATGGTCTATGCCAGTGATGGCGAACCTATGACACGCGTGTCAGAGGTGACATGCAAACTCATTTTTTTGGTTGATTTTTCTTTGTTAAATGGCATTTAAATATATAAAATAAATATCAAAAATATAAATCTTTGTTTTACTATGGTTGCAAATATCAAAAAATTTCTATATGTGACATGGCACCAGAGTTAAGTTAGGGTTTTTCAAAATGCTGACAGGCCGAGCTCAAAAGGTTCACCATCACTGGTCTATGCACTTGGTATTTCCTCTACCTGAGACATCCTTCCCTAAGCTATTTGCATGACTCATTCCCCCTTTTCATACTGGTCTCTGCTTAAATATTACCTACTTGATAGGGTTTCCCTGGCCACCCTATATAAAATAATATTACATATCTATTTTTTAAAATTTTCGTCTTATTGAAGTAAAATTGATAAATAAAATTGTAAGGTACTTAAAGTGTACAATGTAATGACTTGATATAAATATACATTGTGACATGATTTCCCCCATTGAGGTAATTAACACATCCATCACTCACATATTTACATTTTTGTAACCACATTTATTTTCTAGACTCTGAGCAAATTGTAATTATACAATACAGTATTATAAAGTACTGTCATCATGTTATACATTAGATCCCCAGACCTTATTCATCTTATAACTAAAAGTTTGTATCCTTTGGCCAACATCCCCCTATTTTCTCCCCCACCACCTAGCTCCTGACAACCACTTTTCTGCTGTTTGTTTATATGACTTCAGCATTATTTTAGATTCCACATATAAGTGATATTATGCAGTATAATATTTATATTTTTCTGCCTTATTTCATTTACCATAATAGCCTCCATTATAGCAAATGACAGAATTTCCTTCTTTCTTAAGGCTCAATAATATTCCATTATAAATATATATAAATTTGTGCATGTGGAGGGGGAGTCCCTCAGCTTAGCCTGCACCCTCTCCAACTCCAAACTGGGACCCCTTGGGCCTAAACAAGCAGTTGGACATTCCTCTTGCAATCTGGGACCGCTGGTGCCTAACCACTTACCTGCCTGCCTGCCTGATCACCCCTAACCTTTCTGCCTGCCTGCCTGATCACCCCTGACCCCTAAACCCTCTGGCTGCTGGCCTGATCACCCCTAACTGCTCTTCCCTGCCAGCCTGATTGCCCCTAACCACCTCTTCCTCGGCCCTGCCACTGTGGCTTTGTATAGAAGGACATCCAGAAGATGTCCTGTCGGATTAGCATATTACCCTTTTATTAAGATATATATATATATATATATATATATATATAGAGAGAGAGAGAGAGAGAGAGAGAGAAAGAGAAAGAGAAAGAGATAATATGCTAATTGGTTTTAATGATGTCCCAGTCACGACCAGTCAACAAGGTGGGCGGGGCTGAGGGGGCGGGAGTCCAGATCACATGATTTCATCCTGCCCAGGCAGACTCCCCCATGGCCCCACAGCCAAATCCCAAAGTGGACCCAGGGTTACTAAACTTTACTGGAGCTGCTCCCCACCCCCCCACCCCCTGCCCCAGGACCACACTGCCTGCAGCAGGGCACCCCAGCAGCCTCCTGACAGGCAGGTGGCTGGGGAGAGCCAAGTGAGGTGGGGGTGGCAGGGAGCCACAGAGGGTCAGGGTTGCTGGAGCCAAGTTCCTGGGGATCTGAGGAGAGTGCCTGATAGAAGCCCGACTGCAAAGAAGGAAGAGGAAGCAGCCATGGAGAGCTCTTCCAATCCCCCTGCACGGACACCCTACCCCAGCCCCCGCACACCCGGGGGACAAGGGAGGCTGACAGGACTAGGAGAAGACTCACCTCAGGGGTAACTGCAGCCCGCACCTCCAACTCCTGATCTCTTCCCCCCGCCATGGGCGCCCACAGCAATAGCACGCCAGTGCCCCGAGGCACCCTGGCCCTGCGGCGCATCGCTGCCAGTCCCCCTCCGCTGGGGCCGGGCATGCCTCTCCTCCCTACAACTCCATACCTGGGTGGAGGCAGGCCCAAGTGACCCCCAGGGTCAGACCCATCCCCACCCCCACCCCCACAGCAGTGGAGCCTTTTCTGCAGTGAAAGCGCAAAACCTGCCCTCCTAGCCTGCCTGGCCCTGCCCTGGCCCTGCCCCCATCCCACTCCAGGAGATCAGAGCCCCACCCTGAGCACTTACAGCTGTGAAATGGCCACATTTAAAGAATGGCGCCAAGTGGGGAGTTTGACAGTTACTCCCCCTTTGGCCTCGCTGCCCCCCTAGCACCCCCTAGTGCCTCCTCCCCCGGCCAGTGCCTCCAGGGACAACCACTGCTACAGGGCTGCTGAACAGAACCTGCCCCTCCAAGGCCTGCCAAATCCTCTGCAAACCTTCAAAACCTACAATCCCAGGAAACAATCATGCCCCCCTCTCCTAATCAGCACCTGCTACTTGCAAGGGTACCCGTGGGCAGTTGAGGGTGATCAGGCCGGCAGGGGGGCAGTTGGGACAATCAGGCCAGCAGGCAGAGTGGTTAGGGGTGATCAGGCAGGCAGGCAGGTGAGCGGTTAGGAGCCAGCAGTCCCAGATTGCAAGAGGGATGTCCAAATGCCGGTTTAGGCCTGATCCCACAGGGCCTAAACCAGGAGTCGGACATCCCCCAAGGAGTCCCAGATTGGAGACGGTGCAAGCCAGGCTGAGGGACAGCCCCCCCCCCTCGTGCACAAATTTCATGCACCGGGCCACTAGTACATCCTAATAAAAGGGTAATATGCAAATTGACTGAATAGAAGAACAACTGGTCGCCATGACATTCACTGACTACCAGGGGGCAGACACTTAATGTAGGAGCTGCCCCTGGTGGTCAGTGCGCTCCCACAGGGGGAACAGCCATTCAGCCAAATGCTGGGCTCACAGCTGGCAAGCACAGTAGCTGTGGCGGGAGCCTCTCCAGCCTCCGTGGAAGCTCTAAGGATGTCCGAATGCCAGCTTAGGCCCGCTCCCTGTGGGGAATGGGCCTAAGCTATCAGTCAGACATCACCCCAGGGCTCCCAGCCTGCGAGAGGGCACAGGCTGGGCTGAGGGACCCCCCCCCCCCGCCGAGTGTATGAATTTTGTGCATCAGGCCTCTAGCATATAGATGCACGAAACTTTCTTGATCCACTCATTTGTTGAGGGACTGATTATCATGCTTTCTTTTTTCTCTAACTTAGTTCTATTTATTATATTCATTACTTATTTGATATCACATTACTTGTTTGCTTCTTGTTTCCCTCCACCACTAGAATGTAAACTCCATGAAACCAGGGACTTGTTCTGCCTTGTTTACTGCTATATACCTACTGCATAGAACATAGTAAGTGCTCAGAAATATTTTTTAGGTAAAAATTCTCTTCCTAGAGGACCAGTACAATAAGATGGTGGATGGATAACATGGATTGGTAAAGAGAGTATTTATCTGTGATCTTGTCTTGATTAGTGTCTGCTCTGGGTTATCTAAGTGTATTCTGTTTCCAAATACATTCACTTTCCAGATTGGGGGTTGAAAATTAAAGACTTCAGGGGCTATGCAAACATTTAAACTTTTAAAAAATAAGGGCTGGATATTAGAAATAATAAAACACAGGTCACAGAATATATTCATTGCTTTAAAGAGGCAGTCACTACTCTTTTCTAGAAGATCATTGCCATGCTTGCTGGAATGTGAACACAGGGATATGAGAACTTCAACGTTTTCAAGTGAAGTGAAAGACTGAATATAAAATCATTTTATTTTTTAAATATTTTTCTCTACCTTTCTGAAACATTATATAAATCAAAAACTTATTTTTTACTCACAGCATACCAGTTTTCACTCTGTTCTAGGTAGCAGTTAAATTTTTTTCACTGTGCTTTGTAGAAAGATAAAGTTCATCTTCCCTTACTCCATTCAACTTAGGGGCTCACTACAATATGGAGGAGCTCCAGAAAACAAACAAACAAACAAACCAAACCACTATGGCTATGCACAAACATTTTTTAGAAAATATTTGTGTTGATTTCAGAGATAAAGGGAGAGGGAGAGAGAGATAGAAACATAGATGATAAGAGAGAATCATTGATCAGCTATCTCCTGCATGCCCCACACCTGATCTGCAGCCCACAACCTAGGCATGTGCCCTGACCGGGAATAGAACTATGACCTTCTGGATCATAGGTTGATGCTCAACCACTGAGCCATGCCAACTGGCCTCCAATATTTTAAATCAGACAAAGATCTGGCTGGTCTTGTAAAACTTCAGATATTTCCTTTGGAGATGAATACAGGGTTTCTCACATCATAGCCTAGCCTCAGTGGCTGTAGTTTTTCCACCTAGAATATGACTTGCTAGAATAACTTGCTAATGAGCTATGAGTCAAATATAAAAATACCCTAAGTGATCACTATGAAGAAGAAGCATTTGATGAATCTTTCATAAACTGAAAAGGCCTTTCCTAAAATAAAAACTCATGTCTAATATATCCAGTTAACAAGGTCAGGCTATCTCCAAGCAAGAGGTTTTACCTATGCATCTTCTACGTATACTACCACTTCATCACTCTCTGATAAACTATTTGACAATAGGTAGAACTAACATTTCAGTAAGATGGTCATAATATTTTTTTTGGGGGGGGGATTGAACAAAGACTCTGAACTGATGCTAAAGAAATTATGATAATTATTCCTTCTCTGTGCATACACTCTTTCCAAAAAGTTAAGCATATCACTGAACAGAGAATATTTCTCACCCTCTCTTTAGCCACTCTCTCTCTCTCTCTTCATTCCCAGTGCTACTGTTCCAGTTTGAAATCCCAACCGATCTAAGAAACCCTCAGGTGGAATATCCTAATCTGATTCCCAATTTATGAGCAAGCTCAAAATATTTCTAACCTTCCCTCTCTCCAGTCCCTTGGCTTCATCTGCTATTTGTCTCAGTCTATAATGTCTGATCTTTATGATCAAATTAAAAAAATAGTTGAATTCAAACTAAGAAGATTAAAAAGAACTACAATTGTACTTTATATGTCTAGAAAGAGTTACAATCCCATAAATATTTGCTTTTCTGGCTATAGTTATTTTTGTGAAGTGTGTACAAGACACAGTGCAAATAAAATGTCTTTCACTTTCTCAGTCAGGAAATATCCCTAGAAGTATAGACCCTTCTGAGATGGAAAATGGAAGTTGAAAACAGAAGACAAAATAAAAGCCAGATGTCATCTGGGTGATGGCACTTCTGCCTTCTGATTATAGGATACATGTTTTCTTTTTAATGTGACTGCCTGGGCTGAATCAAAGAATACTGGTTGAGTCTCAGGAACTAAATCCACAGTTTTCAACATAAACAGCCATCATTAGGTAATATATTTAAAAAACATTTTTGTGCCCTAACCGGTTTGGCTCAATGGATAGAGCGTCGGCCTGCGGACTCAAGGGTCCCAGGTTTGATTCCAGTCAAGGGTATATACCTTGGTTGTGGGCACATACCCAGTGGGGAGTGTGCAGGAGGCAGCTAATCGATGTTTCTCTCTCATCGATGTTTCTAACTCTCTATCCCTCTCCCTTCCTCTCTGTAAAAAATCAATAAAATATTAAAAAACATTTTTGTAAAATGGACCCCAAAACCACAAAGGTACTTTTTACACATTTTTCTTACATAAATTTACTGCTGAAAAAGGTGTCTCTACTTGGGAGCACAAATTATTCCTGCTGCTAAAGTTTTCCATCTACCAATAGTAACTTTATTCTGTAAATAACGTAGAAATTTCTGAAAATTTCTCATTCAGTGATTAAAAACAATTGAAAGCTGTCTGATGAAAGAGATGAGAGAGAGAGAGAGAGAGAGAGAGAGAGAGAGAGCCCAAAATTTTTAAAAAATAAAATGAACAATTTGTAGCAGGAAAACATTTTGAATAAAGTCAATCAAAGTCCTAAGATCAAAGATAAGTCAGTTTTTAGAGTAACAGTAACAAAAAAGAATCCCATTGCTCTGTCAATTTAACACTGGCTGTTAAGAATGCATAATATAGCCCTGGCCGGTTTGGCTCAGTGGATAGAGCGTCGGCCTGCGGACTGAGGGGTCCCAGTTTCGATTCCGGTCAAGGGCATGTACCTTGGTTGTGGGCACATCCCCAGTGGGGGGTGTGCAGGAGGCAGCTGATCCATGTTTATCTCTCATCGATGTTTCTGGCTCTCTATCTCTCTCCCTTCCTCTCTGTAAAAAATCAATAAAATATATATTTTTAAAAATAATGCATAATATAGCCCTAGCTGGTTTTGCACAGTGGATAGAGCATTGCCCTGTGGACTAAAGGGTCCCAGGTTGGATTCCCGTTAAGGGCACATGCCCTGGTTGTGTCCTTGATTCCCAGTATGGGTTGTGCCGGAGGCAGCCAACCAGTGATTCTCACTCATCATTGATGTTTCTACCTCTCTCTCCCTTTCCCTTCCTCTTTGAAATCAATACAAATATATTTTAAAAATGCATAATATATTTACTGTAAGTCATGTGTTCTCAAGAAACATTAACAATATGGAGGAACAGGGAGAAGAATTTCAATGTCACTTTCTAGGATGGAGCTTGTAAAGCTGTAGTGTAAGCCAAAAAGACTTGAATTTGAACTTAGCATATCTGGCTCAAGTCCCATCTTGGTCACTTCTTAAGTGTATGATTTGGGTAAGTGAATTAAACTACTGAGTTTCAGATTCTTCACCTATAAATTTGGACCAATACTTCTTACCCTCAAGGTTTACTTAAAGAATACAGTAGTAGTTGCCGAAACCGGTTTGGCTTAGTGGATAGAGCGTCGGCCTGCGGACTGAAGGGTCCCAGGTTCGATTCCGGTCAAGGGCATGTACCTTGGTTGTGGGCACATCCCCAGTGGGAGATGTGCAGGAGGCGGCTGATCGATGTTTCTCTCTCATTGATGTTTCTAGCTCTCTATCTCTCTCCCTTCCTCTCTGTAAAAATTCAATAAAATATATTTTAAAAAAAAAGAATACAGTAGTTGAAAATATTTTAAATCTATAATACACATTACTTATATTGTATACTGTATGTTTATATTTTTTCTTCTGAATCTTAATCTAAATGGTTATATTGAGCATGACTAATTTCTCTCTTTTTAAAAATTCTTTATTATTTAAAGTATTACATATGTCTCCCTTTTCCCCCATTGACCCCTCCCTGGTCATTCACACACACACACACACACACACACACACACACACACACACATACACATATGCTCTCACTCCCCTACTCTCTGTGTCCATGGGTTATGCTTATATGCATGCATACACCTCTTTTGGTTGATTTCTCACGTGCTCTCTCTCTCTCTCTCTCTCTCTCTCTCTCTCTCTCTCACACACACACACACACACACACTTGCCTTCCGTCTGAGGTTGGATGGTCTGTTTGATGCTTCTAATTGCTCTTAAATAAGTCTTTATAGAAACAAGCGACATTCCCAGGGAAGGTTGATGATATAGTTGTCAAGAAACCTTAAAAAGTGGCAGTCAGTCATGGTCATAAATTTTATTTTAAAAGTTTCTCAGAATTGATCCATCCAGGGAGACTGATTGATGCCAACCAAACTCATAAGCAACTGATGTATAAACTAGAATGCCACTCCCTTTTCTAGTTCATAGCTATATGGTAAACTGAATTAGTAATGAAAGTGTCACTTAGTAATTATGCAATTAGATTAAGGGGAGATTAGGTAATTTTTAGTCGATTTTATCTATATTATATTGAGACCAATGAATGTCCCTGTCTCACAGTGGAAAATATGTATATAGTCTGGTGTCTTTCAGATTCAGTATTTCTAGTCTGGACATTGCTGAATTCACATTCTGAATTCTCCTCTGACTTCCCATTTCTCTTAATTTCATGATACTTTACTCTTTTTGTGTGATATACCCTAGGTTTCTTAATATCACGAATTAAGTTATAGGTAAGTCATTTTCCCTGAGCCTGGTGTACATTATGTGTCCTTACATTACAGCTTTGGTTTAATTGTTGGAACTCCAAGAGGTGCAGGAGTGCCCCACTGCAGCAGCCTGAAGCTGCTATCAGGTAGCCTGGTGTTAGCTGAATAGGCTAAGTTATTAACCTGGATATTTCATTATCATTCTCTTTTAGCGTCTCTGGGCATATTATATCACATATATATTATAGCCACTTATTCAAATAAGTAGGGGAAATGGATAAGCTAATTCCCCTGCTTACCTTCTATTGAATTATGTTCTCATAGGCTTAAATTAAACAGTTAAATCCTGCAAGCTTGTTAGATTTTATTTGATTCTGTAAATAATTTTATGATGCTGTTCTATAGGAGAATGGGGTTTGTGGCCTGAAAAGTACTAGATTTTAATCTTTCTAAGCCAGTAATAGAATTTAACAGAAAAGACAAAATCTTGGCCCTGGACCCAGAAAAAAAGGCAGCTCTAATAGTTTCCTGAAACACAACTAAATCAACAGTATATATGTGAGATTTACCCGTGTTCAAAGCAAATGGGGAGTGATTACTCCTTTGCATATAGACTTATCACTTTCAAGAGTAAACTTACTCCAATCTTTAGAAGAGAGTAAATTTTACAAATATTTGATTTACACAAATGTAATAAAAACAAAGCTACTTACTACATTAAACAAAAGTCTTCTGGAAAGAGAAAGAGAATGTGTTGTATACTAGTATTTTACAGACCAGATTTATGACATGATCTCAAGCATTAGTGATTTCATTACCTTTTTCTGTTTATTATGTTTCTTCCAGATTTAATCTACAAAATTGAGCTTGCAGGAGGTGTAGGAGCAATCCTCCTTCTCTTTGTACTGTTCGTGATCATCTACAAATGCTACAATATTGAACTGATGCTCTTCTACAGACAGCATTTTGGAGATGATGAAACTACTGATGGTAAGCTGTTTCCTATTGTTCAAGTTCAGTTAAAAGGCCTGAGGATGTGCCTAGCTAGTGTTGCTCAGTGGTTGAGCACAGACCCATGCACCAGGAGATCACTGGTTCCATTCCAGGTCAGGGCACATGCCCTGGTTGCAGGCTCAATCCCCAGCAGGGGGCATGCAGGAGACAGCCTATGGATGGTGATGCATCAATGTTTCTATCTCTCCCTCCATCTCCCTTCTTCTCTCTAAAAAAAACAAAACAAAACAAAAAAAGAAACAAAAAACAAACAAAAAAAGAAACTCAACAAAAACATATTTTTTTTAAAAAAAGGCATGAATCTGTGATTATGTAAGAGAATATCCCTACTCTTAGGAAATGCATGAAGAAGCATTTACAATTAAAGGATTATGACTAATGCAACCTATCCTCAAATAGTTCAGGAAAATTTTAGTTATCTATCAAGAAAGAGAGCAAAGGGTAGAAAATATTAACAGTAGATGAATCTGGGTAAAGGATATATGGGTGTTCTTTGAAATAGTTTTATTTTTGTAATGTTTCTGTACATTTGAAATTATTTCCAATTAAACAGTTTAACAAGGAGACATTAGTTGGTCAGTATAAAAAACAATTGCTGTCAAAGCTCTTTACCTTGCTAAGAAACAAATTAAAAATCAATTCCAGCCCTAGCTGGTTTGGCTAAGTGAATAGATTATCAGCCTGCAGACTAAAGGGTCTCGGGTTCAATTCTGGTCAAGGGCAGATACCTCGGTTGCAGGCTCAGGCCCTCTCAGGGCATGTACCAGAGGCAACCAATCAATGAGTCTCTTTCTCACATCGATGTTTCTCACTGTCTCTCCCCCTCCCTTCCACTCTCTCTATAATAAATCAATTTCATTTTCCCATAGGAAATTCAAATTTAGATATAGAAAATTTTAGCCATTCTTCATTTTATTAATTTTATTGGTTGATATCCTATATCATAAAGAGGTAATATGCAAATTGACTGCCACACCCTCACACAAGATGGCCACCCCCATGTGGTCAAAAGATGGCCACCACAAGATGGCTGGCAGGGGAGGGCAGTTGGGGGTGACCGGGCCTACAGGGGAAGGCAGTTGGGGACAACCAGGCCTGTAGGGGAGGAAGGGCAGTTGGGGGTGACTGGGCTGGCAAGGGAGGGCAGTTGGGGGTGATTGGGATGGCAGGGGAGCAGTTAGGCGTCAATCAGGCTGGCAGGCAGAAGCAGTTAGGGGCAATCAGGCAGGTGAGCGGTTGGGAGCCAGCAGTCCTGGATTGTGAGAAGGAACGTCCAACTGCTGGTTTAGGCCCAATCCCGGATTGGAGAGGGTGCAGGCTGGGCTGAGGGACACCCCCCCTATGCATGAATTTCATGCACTGGGCCTCTAGTTGTTTAATAAGATTACATAGGTTTCAAGTATATGTTTCTATGATACATGTTCTGTATATTGTATTATATGCCCACCACTCAAAACCAAATCATCTTTTGTCAACATCTATTTGACCCCCATTATTGGTTCTAATCCCCACTCCCTTCTCTCTGGTAGCTACCATACTGTTGTTTGTGTCTGAGGTTTTGTACTTTTTTATTTCTTTTTTGTTCATTTGTTGCTTTACGTTTTAAATCCCACATATAAGTGAAATCATATGGTCCTTAACTTTTTCTGTCTGACTTATTTTTTTTTAGCATATTTTCAAGGTCCATACATGTTGTGACAAATGGTAGTATTTCATCTTTTCTTATGGCTGAGTAGTATTCCCTTGTACATATGTACCAAATCTTCTTTATGCAATCATCTATCAAAGGACACTTCAGTATTTTAAAAATATTTTGGCCATTGAAAATAATGCTGCAATGAACATAAGGATGTGTATGTCTTTGGGAAAATGTTTTTAAATTTTTCAAGTTGATACCCAGAGGATGGGTTGCTGGGTCACATGATGACTCTATTCTTAACTGTTTTAGGAACCTCCATCCATACTCTTTTCCACAGTGGCTATACCAGGAGCCTAAAACCTATAATGGAGAAAAGAAAGCCTCTTTCATAAATGATGCTGGGAAAATTGGAAAGCCACATGGAAACGAACAAAACTAGATTACAGTGTGTCCCCACATACAAAAATTAACTCAAAATGCTCAAAATGGATTGAAACCCTGAATATAATATCTGAAACAATAAATTACATAGAAGAAAACATAATTACTAAACTTATATACCTTGGTCTCAGAGCAGATTTTATGAATTTGACCTAAAAGGCAAGGGAAGAAAGAGATTATTATGTTAAGGGAAATAAGCCAATCAGAGAAAAACAAGTATCACATGATCTTACTTATATATGGAATCGAATGAACAAAATAACTGACAAACAAAATAGGTCCAGAGGCATGGATGCATGGGACAGACTGACAGATCTCAGAAGAGAGGGGTTGTTGGCGGGGAGGCCCGGTTAGTGCTGGGAGCTTCGCCAAACCACTGCAGTGCAGCGCCCCTCCACTGATGTGGTGCCACCCCTCAACCCCTGCCTCAGGGCTGAGGGTCCGTGCCCCTCCACCTGGGCATCCTTCCAATCCAGCAGTCATCAGCTCTTGTTTCCCATGTCTTGGGGCCACTGCAGAACCTCTCTGTCCATGGGCGAGGCAGATCACCGCCCGCCGGCCCCCTGCCCTGGCCTGAGCCCCCTCCTGTGCACCCCACCTCAGCACCACTCTGCACCCCTTAGGACACCCGCCTCCTGGCCAGCTTCTTTGCCAAAGCGGGGGCTCTCACCTGGGAGCCACCCCTCAGGCGGAGGCCTGTCTGTCCGCCTGCGGACCCCCCGGCTGTGGCTCCCTGAAGCCCCCGCTCCACTTGGCTCTCCCAGGCCACCTGCCTGTCAGGACACTGCTGGGGTGCCCTGCTGCGGTAGCATGGTCCTGGGGCAAGGGGTGGAGGTGTGGGGAGCAGCTCCAGTAAAGTTTAGTAAACCCCAGGTCAGCATCGGGATTCAGCTGCGGGCCATGGGGGAGTCTGCCTGGGTGGCACAAAATCACTCTTAGACCTGGATTGCTTCCCAGCAGCCCTGCAGCCACTCCACCCTGTGAAAGGGCATGACATGATGGCATCCTGGACAAATTTGCATATTCCTCCATTATATATAGAGCTAGTTTGTGGGGGTTTTGTTGGTGTTGAATTGTATGTGTTCTTTTAAATTTTGAATATAACTCCTCATCAGGTGTATCATTATTCTAGTTCTGTGAAATATGCCATTGGTATCTTGATAGGAATTGCATTGAATCTATAGATTGCTTTGTATAGTATGGACATGTTAATAATGTTAATTCTTTATAACGTGGTATATGCTTCCACATATTTTTAGCTTCTTAAATGGCTTTCTTTTTTAAAATATGCTTTTATTGATTTTTAGAGAGAGCAGAAGGGAGAAGGAGAGAGAGATAGAAACATTGATGAGAGAGAAACATCATGGATTGGTTGCCTCCTGTATGCCCCATGCTGGGGATGGAGCTCGCAACTCAGGCATGTGCCTTCACCGGGAATCATCCTCAGTGACTTATTGGTTCCTGGGTCGACTCTCAACCACTGAACCACACCAGCCTAGTCAATTGCTTTCTTAAGTGTCTTATAATTTTCTGATTACAGGTCTTTTATCTCCCTCATTAAATTTATTCCTAGGTAATATTTATGCAATTGTAAATGGGATTATTTTCTTAGTTTCCCTTTTTGATATTTCATTATCTATACTAATAAAAGGGTAATATGCTAATTAGACTGGACATCTTCCAGACGACCTTCCGGATGTCCTTCCAGACAAAGCTACAGTGGTGGGGCCGAGGCAGAGGCATTTAGTTGCAATCAGGCCAACAGGGGAGAGCAGTTAGGGAGATCAGGCTGGCAGTTAGGGGGATCAGGCCAGCAGGGGAGAGCAGTTAGGGGGATCAGGCTGGCAGTTAGGGGGATCAGGCCAGCAGGGGAGAGCAGTTAGGGGGATCAGGTCAACAGGCAGAGGTGGTTAGGGGCTATCAGGCTGGCAGGGGAGCAGTTAGGGGCATCAGGAAGGCTTGCAGAGTGGTTAGGGGTGATCAGGCAGTCAGGCAGGTGAGCAGTTAAGAGCCAGCAGTCCCAGATTGCAAGAGGGATGTCCAACTGCTGGTTTAGGCCTGATCCCTGACAACCCCTGAGGGGTCCCAGATTGGAGAGGGTGCAGGCCGGGCTGAGGACATCCCCCATGCATGGATTTCATGCACCAGGCCTCTAGTTGGTATATAAAAATGCAACTGATTTCTGGATATTTATTTTGTATCCTGCTACTTTATTGAATACATTTATCAGGTCCAGTAGTTTTTATGGTGGAATCTTTAGAGTTCTTTATATAGAGCATCATGTCATCTGCAAATAATGAAAGTTTTACTTCCAATATGGATGCCTTTTATTTCTTCTTTTTGTCTGATTGCTGTGACTACAGCTTTCAGTACTATGTTGAATAAAAGTGGTGAAAGCAGGCATTCCTCTCTTGTTTTTGATATTAAAGGAAACACTTTTATGTTTTGCTCATTGAATATGATGTTTACTGTGTGTTTGTCACATGTCACCTTTATTATGTTGTTACATTTCATATATTCCCACTTTGCTGATAATTTTTATCATAAAATGTGTGCTAGATTTTCTCAAATGCTTTTTCTACGTCTATTGATATGATCATATGATTTTCATCCTTCACTTTGTTTATGTGTTTATATCATGTTAATTGATTTGTGTATATTGTACCAACTTTGCATCCCAGGGATAAATCCCACTTCATCATTGTGTATGATCTTTTTAATGTAATTCTGGATTCCATTTGCTAATATTTTGTTGAGGATTTTAGCATCTATGTTCATCAGGGATATTGGCCTATGATTTTTTGTAGTATCTTTATCTGATTTTGGAATTAGGAATTAATGCTGGCTTCATAAATTAGCTTGGCAGTTTTCTCTCTTACTGAATTTTTAGTAAAAGTTTGAGAAGGATAGGTGTTAGTTCTTTGTTTGTTAAAACTCCCCCTTGAAGTGATCTGGTTCAGGACTTTTGTTTATTGGAAGTTTTTAAAATTATTTCTTCAATTAATTTCTTCAATTTCATTATTTGTAATTGGTCTGCTCAGATTTTCTGTTTCTTCCTGATTCAGTTTTGGGAGATTGTATGTTTCTAGGAATTTATCCATTTCTTTCAGCTTGTCCTATTTGTTTTGAATATATTCGTTCCTAAAATCTACTTATATAAAAACCCATCATGGCCAGAAATGCGACCAACCAGAAGGAAGTCAGTCCTGCAGGGGTCGTCTTGGAAACGGCTGTGCCCTCCCCCAGCTGTTTCCTGGAGGGTGAGGTTTCAGGCAGGAACTCGCCCTCAGAGGAGGTTTTAGGCAGGAAACTGCCCTCAGGGTGAGGTTTCAGGCAGGAACTCGCCCTCGGAGCTGAACGTGGAAGTGAAATGATTTGTAATGGATCTATTATTGAAGCTACCTTTGGAAATACTATATCTATAGATCAGTGGTTCTCAACCTTGGCTGCACATTAGAATCACCTGGGAATCTTTTTAAAATCCTGATTTCTGGGCCTCATCCTCTGGAAATTCTGTTTCTTTGTTACTAATGTTGTGGCCCCACCCCATAACAAAGAAACAAGTTCCAGAGGATGAGGCCCAGGAATCAGGATTTTAAAAAGATTCCCAGGTGATTCTAATGTGAAGCCAAGGTTGAGAACCACTGCTATAGATAATATTAAAAATATATCTAAACGTGCAATTCTTTGTCCAAAAAATGAGCATGTTCAAAAATTAAATGAAGAAAATTTGGATATACTCAATGGAGATTTTCACACATATTTGAGTAATGATTCCATTGATTCCACAGATGATGCTGAAAAGGAAAATTTTCCCATCGAACTTCTTAATAGTATTACTCCATCAGGAATGCCGTGTCATAAATTAAAATTGAAATTGGGTGCACTCATCATGCTATTGAGAAATCTCAATAGTAAATGGGGTCTTTGTAATATTACCAGATTTATTATCAAAAGATTACAACCTAACATTATTGAAGCTGAAGTATTAACAGGATCTGCAGAGGGAGAGGTTGTTCTGATTCCAAGAATTAATTTGTCCCCATCTGACACTGGCCTCCCATTTAAATTGATTCGACGACGGTTTCCCGTGATGCCAGCATTTGTGATGACTATTAATAAATCATAAGGATAAACTCTAGACAAAGTAGGCATATTCCTACCTGAACCGGTTTCCGCACATGGTCAGTTATATGTTGCTTTCTCTCGAGTTTGAAGAGCATGTGACGTTACAGTTAAAGTTCTAAATACTTCATCACAAGGGAAATTAGTCGAGCACTCTGAAAGTGTTTTCACTCTTAATGTGGTGTACAGGGAGATATTAGAATAAGTTTAATCACTTTATCAGTCATTGTTTGTATCACTGTTGTTTTTATATCATGTTTTTGTTGTTTTCATATCATGTTTTTGTCATTTTTATATCATGCCTCTGTTGTTATATCCTTTTGTTACTGTTTATTTATTAATAAATTTATATATTATTTTCATATACATTTTATTAATTTCCTTTCATCTCTCACACTTCTATTATAGAGAAAGGGCAAATAGCAATATTAAAATATCTCCGCTAATTAATTCCCTTTTTAAAAATAATATATTTTATTGATTTTTTACAGAGAGGAAGGGAGAGGGATAGAGAGTTAGAAACATCGATGAGAGAGAAACATTGATCAGCTGCCTCCTTCACACTCCCCACTGGGGATGTGCCCGCAACCAAGGTACATGCCCTTGACCAGAATTGAACCTGGGACCCTTGAGTCCGCAGGCCGGTGCTCTATCCACTGAGCCAAACTGGTTAGGGCAATTAATTCCCTTTTAATGTGCACAAATTTCGTGCACCAGGCTACTAGTATTCTTATAATCCTTTGGATTCCTGTGGTGTCAGTATTTACTTCTCCTCTTTCATTTCTTATTTTATTTATTTGAGTCCTCTCTCTTTTTTTCTATATGAGTATGGTTATATGTTTATCAATTGTGTTTATCTTTTCAAAGGAACAGCTCTTGGTTTTATTGATCTTTTAAATTGTTTTTTAGTTTCTATTTTGTTTATTTCTGTTGTGATCATTATTATTACCTTCTTTCTACCTACTTTTATCTTTTCTTGTTCTTTTTCTAGTTTATTTAGATGAAAGGTTAGATTTTTATTTTATATTTTTCTTATTTTTTAAAATATATTTTTATTGATTTCAGAGAGGAAGGGAGAGGGAGAGAAAGATAAAAGCATCAATAATGAAAGAAAATCATTGATCAGCATCCTCCTGCACACCCTCTACTAGGGATTGAGCCTGCAACCAGGCATGCGCCTTGACCAGAAATTGAACCTTGACCTCCTGGTTTATAGGTTAACGCTCAACTACTGACCCACATCAGGTGGGCAATAGTTTTCTTATATCTTGAGATAGGCCTGTAGTAATATGAACTTCCCTCTTAGGACTGCTTTGCTATGTCCTATAGGATATGGGTTGTTGTTTTCTCATTTTCATTTGTTTCAAGGTATATTTTGATTTCTTCCTTGTTCTCATTGTTAACCTGTTCATTGTTAGTGAAACATTTTTTTAGCCGCCATGTGTTTGTGTGCTTTTCAATTTTTTTCTTTTTATTGCTTTCTAGTTTAATACCATTATGGTCAGAGAAGATGCTTTATATTATTTCATTCTTTTTACATTCATTGAGACTTGTTTTGTGCCCTAACATGTGGTGTATCCTAGAAAATGTTCCAAGTGCACTTGAAAAGAATGTATATTTTGCTGCTTTGGGGTGAAGTGCTCTTAATATATCAATTAAAGCCATCTGATCTAGTATGTTATTTAAGGCCACTGTTTTCCTTGTTGATTTTCTGTATGGAAGATCTATCCATTGATTTTAATGGGGTTTTAAAATCCCCTACTATGACTGTAGTATTGTTGATCTCTCTCTTTATGTCCTTCAAGACATGCTTTATATATTTAGGTTCTCCTATTTTGGATGTCTAAATGTTTAAAACTGTTACATCCTCTTGTTGGATTGCTCCCTTTATCATTATATAGTGTCCTTCTTTGTATCATTATATCCTTTCACTCATGGACATGGACAACAGTGTGGTGATTGTGGAGGAGTGGGGGTTGGTAGAGGTGGAAGAGTGCACAGAGGGGATAAATGATGATGGAAAAAATAAAATAAAATAATAAAAATTGAATTGTCTATTTTTTTCTGATATAAGTATTGCCACCCCAGTTTTGTTTACATTTACATTTACATGAAATATCTTTTTTCATCCCTTTACTTTCAGTCTGTGTGTGTGTCTTTTATTCTGAAGTGGACCTTTTGGAGGTAGCATATATATGGCTATTCTCTTATCCATTCAGCTACCCTATGTCTTTTGATTGGCGCATTTAAACCATTTGTATTTAAAGTGATTATTCATAAGTATGTTTTATTACCATTTTATTCTTTATGACTATGTTCCTATCCCCCCCTTCTTTCTTCTTCTTTCGGAACACTCTTTAATATTTCTTTTAATATTGGTTTTGTGGTAACAAACACTTTTAGCTTTTGCTACTTTGGAAAACTATTTCTTCTTCAATTTTAAATGATACACTTGCTGGTTAAATTAGTCTTGGTTTCAGGTCCTTGCTTTTTATCACTTTGAATAATCTATACCAATACCTCTGGCTTGAAATATTTCTGTTGATAAATCAGCTGACAGTTTTTTGGAGCTTGCTTTTTTTTGGGAGCAAACTGTCTTTTTCTTGCTGCTTTTAAGATTATCTCTTTGTCTTTAAGCTTCGGCATTTTAGTTATAATGTGTCTTGGTGTTGACCTCTTTGAGTTCATCTTGTTTTGGACTCTGCACTTCCTGGACTTGTGTGTATTTTTTTCACTAGCTTAGGGAAGTTTTCAGTCATCATGTCTTCAAATAGATTCTCAATCCCTTGCTCTCTCTCTTTTCCTATTTGTATCCCTGTGATGCAGATGTTATTGTGGTTCATGTTGTCCCAAAAGTCCCTTAAACTATCCTTATTTTTAATTTTTTTTTCTTTTTGCTCCTCTGATTGGGTGTTTTATGCTACCTAGTCTTCCAAATCATTGATTTGATCCTCTCCTTCACATAACTTACTGTTTATTCCTTTTAGTGAGCTCTTCATTCAGATATTGTATTCTTCCTTTCTGACTGTTTCTTTTTTATGGTTTCTATTCCATTTGTCATACTTTGATGTTCCCACTAAGTTCCTTGAGCATCCTTATAATAATTATTTTTACTCTATTGCTTGCCTCCTTTTTATTTAGCTCTTGTTCTGGATATTTCTCTTGTTCTTTCATTTGGAACATCTTTCGTTGTCTCTCAATTTTGGCTACTTCTTTGTGTTTGTTTCTGTATATTACAGTGATGGCGAACCTATGACACGCGTGTCAGAGGTGACACGCAAACTCATTTTTTTGGTTGATTTTTCTTTGTTAAATGGCATTTAAATATATAAAATAAATATCAAAAATATAAATCTTTGTTTTACTATGGTTGCAAATATAAAAAAATTTCTATATGTGACACGGCACCAGAGTTAAGTTAGGGTTTTTCAAAATGCTGACACACCGAGCTCAAAAGGTTCGCCATCACTGGTATATTAGGTAGATCTATGTGTCACAGGTGTGGTAAGATGGCCTTATGTAGTAGGTGTTCTGTGGGACCCAGTAGTGTAATCTTTTTGATCACTTGAGCTAGGGTCTCCAGGAATGTCCCTTTTGTGGGTTATATGAATCCTCTTGTTGCAATTGAACCTTGATTACTGTTGGCCCATTCATGCACAGGGTCAACCTTCCAGCAGGCTGACTTTGAGGATTCACCGCAGTCATAGTGTACAACCTGCTGACTACACAAAGCCTCAACAGGCCTCTTGCCTGCTGAGATCTTCCTTTGGATGTGCCACTTGTGGAGCTAATTGGATCCTGCTGTGATGTTTTCAGAAGCTCAGCACTGGGTGTGTTCTTAGTAGGGCCTCTTTGGAGGGATTAAGATGCAAGTCAATGTCAGACACTGCCTGCCACTGGCCCTGCACAACCTGTTTAGAGCTACAAAGTGATCTGCAGTTTCTGTCTGTATCTACTGGGCCTGGGCGTGTGTAGGAAGTACCAAGATGAATAGCAAGGTGGACTACCACCAGCACCAAGCCTGGGCAAGTCAGCAAAAAGCCCAAGGCACTCTGATATCGGCCTCTGCCTGCCTTTGCTCCCAGACTGCCTGTTAGTTTCAGTCCCTGAAAGAACCTCTGGTGGTACTGGAGTTTCAAGAGGTAGGTTTTCAGTGAGTGACCAGGTAGGTGGGAGTGGTGTTCACCAGACTGATACAAGTTCAAACTTGGTTCAGACTTGGGTTTGAGGTCACTCAGCAAAGTTACAGGGTACACCAAGGCTAGCTGCCACCTACTAGGTGTCCCAGACATTTGTTGTTGGGTAGGATCTTAGGGAGTCATCAGGGTGAAGGCAGCAGAGTTTATCAGGACCAAAATGACCAAGATTTAGGCTGTGTGAAGGAAGGGCTCTACACAGGTCAAGTTCACTAGGGAAAAATGCCCCCTTTTCCTAAAACCATACAACTCAGTCTATTCCTTAATTCTTCCCAGAACTCGTGGAGTACCCCAAGTTTACAGGGTGGCGCCACCAGCAGTCCAGAGGGTTGGTGAGCTGAGAGTTTGGAGGGTGGCACTAGTGGATCTCACTGTGGGGGAGGCACTGGTCAAGTTCATGGGAAAAATGGGGCAATTATCCCCATCCCAGAACATACTAGTACAACTCAGTCACTGACACCCTATGAGTCTGCCCAATCCTGTACATCCTGGGTTCAGGCAGCTTCCTCCTCCACAGGGTGTGAGCTCTGCATGGTGGGGTTACATTGAGTCCAGAGAGTGGGGGTATTGCATTTCACCAGGCTAATGCTGTAGAGAGGGGAGTGTCCTACCCAAGAAAGATAGTGTCTGCTGTTTGGGACAGGGACTCAGTACAGGGATCCTGGTGGCTGTCTCTTCAGCTCTCTTCCCAGAGCCATAAACCCCAATCTCTCCTCATAGTACTTTAGTCTGATCCACCCTCCTTCTGTCAGAGCCCAGGGTGAGTTGTTGCAAATGAGATTTTGTGCACTGATGCCTGGTCCTCTAGCAGATTCTTATCACTCACTGGTGGACAGAATCCCTGCTTTCCTGATGATCTTTACAGACAGATGTTATGTGGATGCCTCTTCTTGGCTATGGTGCTCTGGGATAGGGCTCCATCATTGGGTTGAGACCCCTCACTCCTCAGGGAGAGCCTTTACAGCTGAGCTATCCCTTCGGATTCTCAGCTGCTGCCTGTGGGAGTGGGGCCAGGCCTTTTCATGTCTCTTCCCTTCCTATCAGTTTCAATGTGGCTTCTTTAAATCCTTGGTTGTAAGACCTGTTCAGCTAATCTGCGGTTGGTTTTTCTATAATTTAGTTATAATTCCAATTTTACCTCAAAATACCTTTTTAAACATTTTGCAATTTTAAATTATATTTCTATGTAAATATATAGATGAACTAATCAAAAACCCCTAAGACTCCAATAAATAAATGGACAAAAGGACATAAAGAGGTATGATACGTCATAAAAATGATAAAATAAAAATATGCATCGGAGAACATATTTGCCAATGTTATCTCCAATAAGGGTTTAATCTCCAACATTTACAGGGAACTCATACAACTTAACAAAAGAAAGATAAAAAACCCAATAAAAAAAATGGGGAAATGACCTAAATAGACACTTTTTGAAAGAGGACATTCAGAAAGCCAAGAGACATATGAAAACATGCTCAAAGTCACCAATCACCCGAGAGATGCAAATCAAAACAATAATTAGGTATTATCTCACACCTGTCAGAATGGCTATCATCAACAAATCAACAAATGACAAGTGCTGGAGAGGATTCGGAGAAAAAGGAACCCTCGTGCACTGCTGGTGGGAATGCAGACTGGTGCAGCCACTGTGGAGAACAGTATGGAGTTTCCTTAAAAAATTAAAAATGGAACTCCCATTTGACTCAGTAATACCATTTCAAGGAATATAGCCCAAGAAAACAGAAACACCAGCCAGAAAAGATATATGCACTCCTATGTTCATAGCAGCACAATTTACCATAGCTAAGATTTGGAAACAGCCTAAATGCCTATCAGCAGATGAGTGGATTAGAAAACTGTAGTACATCTACACAATGGAATACTATGCTGCTATAAAAAAGAAGGAATTCTTACCATTTGCAACAGCATGGATGGAACTGGAGAGCATTATGGTAAGTGAAATAAGCCAGTCAGTGAAAAAACAAAACAAAAAAACACCACATGATCTCACTCAGTTATGGAAAATAAAGAACATTATAAACTGATGAACAAAAATAGATACAGAGGCAGAGAAGCATTGAACAGACTGTCAAATGACAGTGGGAAGGCTGGGGAGGGTTGGGGGACAGGGGGAGGTAAGAGATCAACCTAAGGACTTGTATGCATGCATATAAGCATAACCAATGGGACGCAAGACACTGGGAGGGGGGTGAGGGCATGTGCCGGGGGGTAGGGGAGGCTGGGGGAAAAAAAAGGAGACATATGTACTACTATTTGTAATACTTTAAACAATAAAAAAGAAAAAATATGAAAAACTGTTCCATTTCACTTGAAATTAAAATGCCTTATTTTTATTAAATAAAATCTATATAACAAACTCACTTCTTATCCATTTTTTATAATTCATTTCATTTCAATTTACCAAGAAATGATTGCTTTATTTGACCTTTAAGTTATTCAGTCATTAAATATTTAAGTGTCTACTATGTGACAGGCACTATGCATGATATATTTACTTATATTCTTCATCCAGATCAGCACTACACACACACAAACACACACACACACACACACACACACACACACACACTCACATGCAGGTACTATAGCAATCACTAGGGTTATAATAATCAACAAAGTTACATAGTCTGTGCACTTTTGAAGCTAAGGACTTAGCACTGTGTTTGGCATAGCACTGAAGAACTGGATTGTACACTGGAATGACTTCCTGACGGTAAACTGCCTTAAAATGAGGTTTTAAAATAAGACTGGACAGTTGTGACAACAGGAAAATTCTTCCATAGACAGTTTGGTTTCATTCCTCATAACTTCTCTTTTCATTGGGAACTGTATACCTATGGTGACTGCTGTGTGAGCCCTCTTCTTTATAATGCTCTGTCTGCATTGTGCTCTATTTTCTGGTTTCTCAGATGAGCTTAGTAAGCACAATTTAACACAGAAAAAGGCTCATTAACCTTGCCTAGCAAAGCGATGTTGCTGAATTGCTATTTAGTTTTAAAACAATTTTCAGGCCTTGCTGTTAATCTTATTTGCATCATGTTGATTTTGCTCCATCCATTTTGCTCTTCTTTGTGAGCAACAGCTGTGGCTATTCATAAGGTTTTCTTGGCTGTATACATAAATCTGAAGTGCGTTTTTAAAACTGTGGCATCTGCATCACTGCTTGTTTGCTTGCTATCTGGCATCCTAGAGCTTCTGGGGCATCTTACATGGTAGCTTTCAGAGCTCTCTTCGTGCTTTGTCCATCTATCATAAGTTCTTTACCTTTAGTTTATCTTAAAAGGAAATGACTGAAATTGGAAGCGCCCGTTTTCCAAAGAATAATGTGCTTCTACAGTATTAGGTAAAATTTATTATCCAGACATATTGGATATTAACATATATCAAAGACATTGGTGTTCTTTGTCATAACTTGATTTGGGATATGCAAATATAGCGATATTTTTCTAGAGGAATATCTTTGTAGCATCATCTATACTAAGATACAGGTGAAACAAGTAAGGATAGGACCAAGAATATGTGAGTTTAGGCATGGCTGGAGGCCAAAAGTCATAATCAGGACAACCAATGGGACAAGAGTCTAGAAGCCCTGGTCAGATGAAATAGTTGGGTAGTTATTGCAGATGCCTGGCTCATAGTATATGTTCAACAAATCATGGTTGAATGAATTAATAAGTAGTTGAATTTAGCAAAGTTTGTGAGATAGAGAAAATATCAAAGTCAGAGGACAAAAGGTTTGGTCTGATATTATGAACATTGTGGAGTTTGAGGCAGCATGGCCATCCTCCAGGAACAATGAAATGCATTCTGCTCATAGGAATGGAGCTGTTTGTCCTTTGGCCTATTTTATTCTTCCAGCTGTGTATCATTGGCAGCTCTGAGTCCCAGGTGAATAATTATAGCTGGAGAAAGTCAAAGGCCTGCAGGTGCATCCTGAGCTCCATTAGAACAGGGGCAGAGGTGTTAGGATTATGGGGAGATTCTTACATTATCATTGCATATGAACATTCTCTCTTCCCAGTGGTGTTTTATGTATAACAGTGGAATATGTCCCATTTGTTAGCCAAATGATCTCAACTATCCAGGGCAGCCCATCATGCATATCTGCTTCTAGGCAGTGAGATAACCCAACCAAGGTTTATGGAAGCCTTTTCCAGCCAGGAGATATACTAAAGTGAAGCTCCTGGCTTCAGGTGCCATCTTAACATAAGTAACCAGAGTTCCTTTCATGTAAGGGTGGTGAAGGCTGGAATTAGAACATAATCTTGCCTCAGATATCTCTAGATAGTCAGAGGGTCCCACCTACTCCTATTATAGGGTATTTATATCTTTACTAGAGACCCAGTGCATGAGTTCATGCACAGGTAGAGTTCTGGGGGGGGGGGGGGCACGATTGACCCTCTGGGCGGGCAGTGGGATGCCCTTGCCGGCTCGGGATCTGGATCCATCCCACTGACATTTGTGCCAGTTGTTGGTTGCCATCTAGCAGCTGCTTTTATATACTTTCTTCCTTGTGGAGTGCCTAGGGAGGGGAAGTGGCTGTGATGCCCAAGGCTGAGTTTCAGGAGGCTGGAGGCGCTGTCGGAATCATGCTGGTGGTGTTGGTCCATTGGTGCCTGGCCCGTTCTCCGGAGATTGGACCTGCAGGACTACAAAGGGAGTGGCTACCACGCTGGCCAGTGGGCCACAGGATGGGTCTGTCAGCTGAGCAGCGTTCCCACTGTGGGAGTGCACTGACCACCAGGGGGCAGCTCCTGTGTTGAGCATCTGCCCCCTGGTGCTCAGTGTGCATCATAGCAACTGGTCATTCCAGTTGTTCTGGTCGTTCGGTCATTCGGTCACTTAGGCTCCTATAATAATAAAAGCATAATATGCTAATTAGACCAGATGTCCTTCTGGACATCCTTCCGGATGATGTTCCAGACAAAGCCAAGGCTGTGAGGACTGAGGCAAGCCGCCGCAGCTGCAAGGGCCAAGCCCCTTGCATGAATTTCGTGCATCGGGCCTCTAGTTTATAGATAGATAGATAGATAGATAGATAGATAGATAGATATAGATACTAGAGGCCCAGTGAATGAATTCATGCATGGGTGGGGTCCCTCAGCCTGGCCGGAAATCAGAGCCAATCGGGGCAGTGGCAGGTTGGCCAGGGGGGACAGACCGTGGGAGGTTGTCAGGCAGGGGGAGGGGCTTTGGGAGTTTGCCTAGATGGGGGGAGGGGCCGCAGGAGGTTGGCTGCAGGAGGTTAGCCATTGGGCTGGCTAGCCGGGGGGAAGGGGCCAAGGGAGGTTGACTGGTCTCCTTGATTGGGGCCCACGGGACTGGCAGGGGGGAAGGGCTGTGAGAGGTTGGTTGGCCAAGGGGAGGGGCCACAGGAGGTTTGGAGTGCACTGACCACCAGGGGCAGCTCCTGCATCGATCGTCTGCCCCCAGGTGGCCAGAGCATGTCATAGCGACCTGTCAACTGGTCGTTCAGTCGTTCGGTGGTTCGGTCACTTAGGCGTATATATATACACATATATATACTAGTGGCCTGGTGCACAAAATTCGTGCATGGGGGGGTGTTCCTCAGCCCAGCCTGCACTCTCTCCAATCTGGGACCCCTCGAAGGATGTCTTACTGCTGGTTTACATGGATCGGGCCTAAACAGGCAGTCAGACATCCCTCTCACAATCCGGGACTGCTGGCTCCTAATCATTCACCTGCCTGCCTGCCTGATTGCCCCTAACAACTCTGCCTGCCGGCCTGCTCGCCCCCAACTGCCCCTGGCTGCCGGCCTGCTCGCCCCCAAATGCCCCCCGCCAGCCTGACCACCCCCAACTACCCCCCATGCCAGTGTGCTCATCCCCAACTGCCCCCCTGCTGGCCTGCTCCCTCCAAATTGCCCCCCTGCTGTCCTGATCACCTCCAACTGACCCCCACTGATGGCCTGCTCGCCCCCAACTGGCCCCCCTGCTGGTCTGCTTACCCCCAACGGCCCCGCCCCCCATCAGCATGATCACCCATAACTGCTGTCCCATCCTGGCCTGATCACCCACAACTGCCCTCCCCTCTTGGCTTCTAACCACCTCTACCTCAGCCCCGCCACCATGGCTTTGTCCAGAAGAACATCTGGAAGGTCTCCTGGAAGGTCTCCCAGTCTAATTAGCATATTACCCTTTTATTAGTATAGATAGAGGCCTGGTGCACGGGTGGGGGCCAGCTGGTTTGCCCTGAAAGGTGTCCCAGATCAGGGTGGGAGTCCTGTTAGGGTGCTTGGCCAGCCTGGGTGAAGGGCTGAGGGCTGTTTTCAGGCTGGCTACACCCCCTTCAGGGCAGGGGTCCCCACTGGGGTGCCTGGCCAGCCTGGGTGAGGAGCTGATGGCTGTTTGCAGGCTATTCAAGCCCCCAGTGGGGACCCTCACCCCATGGGGGTGTGGCCAGCCTGAGTGAGGGGCTGAGGGCTGTTTTCAGGCTGGCCACACCCCCTTCAGGGTGGGGGTCCCTACTGGGGTGCCTGGCCAGCCTGGGTGAGGGGCTGATGGCTGTTTGCAGGCTGGCCAAGCTCCCCAGTGGGGACTCTCACCCCATGGGGGTGTGGCCAGCCTGGGTGAGGGGCTGATGGCCGTTTTCAGCCTGGCCACGCCCCCCAGTGACCCAAGCTCCCAGCCTCTCCTTTTTTTCTTTTTTTTTTCAGTGCCTCCTTGAGCGGAGGCCAGGGCCAGCTGGAAGCAGGTATCTGGGATTTATTTATCTTCTATAATTGAAACTTTGTAGACTTGAGCAGAGGCCAGGGCCGACCAGGGCAGGCAGGAAGCTTGGCTTCCTCCATCGCCCATGGCAACCCAAACCTCCTGCTCACTCCAGCTCTGTGGCTGCTGCCATCTTAGTTGGGTTAATTTGCATACTTTCTCCTGATTGGCTGGTGGGTGTAGTGGAGTGATGATTAATTTGTATGTTTCTCTTTTATTAGTATAGATATATAGATGTTATGCTTTGTTCCCCCTTCAGCAGGTAGAACCAAATCATTAATGGTATAGGTAAGTGGCTGCTTCATTCTGTAAATTACCTTTTGGTCAGGTTTTAACCATATTCTAATCAGATCTGTTTTCAATGGAAAAAGATTGATGTGTTTTAAAAACAAATATTTAAATGTTTGCCTGCCTTTTTTTTAATGTATTTTTATTGATTTCAGAGAAGAAGGGAGAGGGAGAGAGAGATAGAAACATCAATGATGAGAATGAATCATTGAGTGGTTGTCTCCTGCACGCCCTCTCCTGGGGATCAATCCCACAACCTGGGCATGTGCCCTTGACTGGAATTGAACCCAGAACCCTTCAGTCTGAAGGCTGACGCTCTATCCAAGGAGCCAAATCAGCCAGGGCTTGCCTGTCTTTTAAAAGTATTATTTGCAAGTATCTAGGTTTAATGAATATTAATAGTTCTATATGAGCCTATGGTCACTACATTAACTTTAAAATTTTTTTTTCTACAAATAAGGGAATTTTGAAAAACGATGTAACTTTTTCCATGTGGCCCTTCTAAAACCAATGGGGACTAATACCTTGAGTAATTATATTCATTAATTTTTTCAGGAAAAATATATATGAAGAGGTCAGCTCTGGGCCAATACAGCAAAAACAGAAAAATATACATTCTCAAAGCACAGTTAACTCTCTGGCTAAATGTGTGAAGGGAAAACCTAATTTGCCCATACTGGAAGGATGTATATTTTGAAATAAATCTTCTTTTGGAAGCTGTGTCAAATTAGTTGGCCATGGATTGAACAAGAATAATAGGGAATGCACTTGTATAAAACCCAGCTGCTGTCTCTAATATTTGGTAATGAACTGCTTTTTGTATATGAAGATGACGACACTAACCAACTGGAAGAATGGCATGTGCTGTGAGTATGTGTCTGCAGGAGTGAGGCTGGATTATTTCAATCTTCCACACTCTAGGGCCCAGCCCCTCTTGGATCTCTTGCACATATTTGTGTAAACTAAATGTAGTCTGTGACCAAGTAACAGAGTCAAGACAACTGGCAGAGAAAAAGTTCAAATCCATGTCTTTGGTCTATTTAGTCTTGCATTCAAATACACTGAGCTAATCATTCACACATCACTGAACATCACAAATATGTATAGTTACCAAGAGTCATAAATAATAATTTCCTCTATTATTCTGTCTTGACTACTGCCCATTGCATAAAAGTTTCAGGTCATATCATCATATGACTAGGTTATGTTGAAATGTACTGGATTTGTTATAACATGGCCGATGACTTATTTTTCCAACTACTAACAACAGTTGCTTATTATAGTGCTTATTCCAGCCTGTTAGTGGTTATAGATTTTTAGGAAAGAACCTGCTAATATGTACAACCCTTTTGTTGTTCTTTATATTTAAGACAACAAGGAATATGATGCCTATCTCTCTTACACAAAAGTGGATCAAGATACTTTAGACTGTGACAATCCTGAAGAAGAGCAGTTTGCTCTTGAAATACTGCCAGATGTCCTAGAAAAACATTATGGATATAAACTATTCATCCCAGAAAGAGACCTGATTCCAAGTGGAAGTAAGTACTATCAAGTTTTGTATTTTGAAAGTTTGGTTTCCTTAGGAAGTTATACAGAGGCTTCAAACATTACAGCCAAGTATTTAGATAGTTGTTTCTCACAGGAAATTTTATTAAATTCAAATTTCTCCCCAGTGATTGTGTTCTGACTTTTTAACATCCACATTTTAAAAGGCACTTTCACTTATATTTCAGATATAGTTTTAAGTTGTACCTTAATAGTCTATTTTATTATATTGCCTTTGTGTTCTGAGGAAATGATCCTCCTTAAAAAATAGTCTGTATAAGTCAGCTAAAGTAGTTTCAATGCATTTTTATTCCAAAGCTGGTCTTTTGTCATTGTATTTCTACATATACATACAATCATTGTCACTAATAACTCTGAATTTATGCTTTGTTATTCATTTTCAGATTTATAGAAAATCCACTTAAATAGGTATGTGAGACCACTGGGAATTGTACTTTCACTGTATATTTAAGTTATTTTTAAGAAGTTGTGGATTATGTGGGCTTGAATGATACTTTAAAATTATGTTATACATTGAAAGCTATTTTTGAGCTTTCAGAATAAATTTGGTCCAAGTAAAAATATATATTTTGTTCAGAATGTTTACAGGGTAAAGTGTATGGGAAATACAGAAAAGCCTAAGAAATGGTCCTAGTCCTCAAAGATCTTAAAATACCATTGAGGAAAATAAAAGTACTAGAATTAATTTGCATGTGAGTTTATGTTAATATCCTTGAGAGGGGAAAACTGAAATGTAACCACAAGTCAGAATATGGTTATTTACTTTTTTCTTTAATATATTTTTATTAATTTCAGAGAGAAAGGGAGAAATAGAAACATCAATGATGAGATAGAATAATTAATCGGTTGCCTCCTGCATGCCCCCTACTAGGGATGGAGCCCATAACCCGGGCAGGTGTCCTGACTGAATGGAACCATGACCTCCTGTTTCATAGTTCGATGCTCAACCACTGAGCAACACCAGCTGGGTCATTTATATACTTGTGACAACATAAATAAAAGGTTATATTTTCAATACTTCACAGTATATACAATATTTTCACATACATAATTTTTTATTTCATTGCTACAATAACCCTATGTAGAGAGAAAGCAGGTACTGTCCTCTTACAGATGAGAAAATAAGGCCCAAAAGAATTTTCAGATTAGGCAGCTGGTAAGTGTTAGAGCTGGAATTAGAGCCTAGGTATGTTTGCCTCTGGTTCTCACTTCACTAGATCATGCTATTACTCAATAACATTTATTCAGATTATCAGCAGTCCACGGTGGTCACTAAACTGACAGGAGACAAATTGAAACAACTGAGTTCTGGTCGCTCATCTATTTTCTCAGAGTGCAAATGTGCCTATGTATATATGTGCGTGTGTATGTGAGTATGCACATTTACATGTTCATAGAAAAGAATAAAGAAAACAGTATTTACCAGTCCATTACTTTCCTGTACCACAAATGAAAGAATTTCCCAAACTTCTTCACATGGCCCTTTGCTTTTTTCTCTCTGTAATTTTCTTCATTTTGATGATTTGACATATCACTTCTATACTGATCAAGCCTTGATGAAAATGCTGATACCTCAATCATTTTTTATTCTTCTGTATATCTTTCCCAAATCCGGTGTCTATTGCATTTTTTCCATTCTCACTTCTACCATTCTAGCATTGGCCTTATTTACCTCATTTTTGTAATGTTGATTACTCTCTACCTTCCCTATTTGTCCTTTCATCCATCTTGTCCCACTAATATGTATACTCCCTTGATCACATCACTCCCCTATTCAACATTCTTAAATTGTTCACCATTTCCTATAAAATAAAACATAACTTTTAACTAAGCACTTCTATAGTCTGGTGTCAACTCAGATTTATTTTCCAAAATTATCTCCTACCATTTGCCCTACTTATATCTTCCACTATAGTCAAACTGTGCCTTTGATATACCTTATGTGTCTCTGCAATGTTTTTGTTCATGTTAGTATTTTATACCTTTATAAATCCTAGTTGTCCTTCTCCATATAACTGCCTCTGTGGAAAGTCAATAATAATTTCTCTAGCCCTTCATGATGTATAATCACTTGTTTGACTATAAATTTTGTACTCTTGTGATATTTTGTATTATTTTATGTACATTTCCATCTATTTATGTCAGCAAGATTGCAAGCTCCATGAGGGAAGGGACTCTATCTCATTTATCCTCATGCCCCTGTCTTCATCTAGCAGATTAGTTGAGCTCATTGGATGCTTCATAGATGCTTGTTGATTTTGTTTGAACAGTGTTGGTTTAAGACATGAGGAAATAATAAGAATAAAATATGTAAGGGTTTACATTTTTCATTGTTTTATATTTTAGTTTTCAATTATACTTTACATTCAATAATATTCTATATTAGTTTGAGGTGCACAGCATAGATTTGTGCATGTCGGTATGTGAAAGACATTTTTAAAAAAAAAAGTGAATATGAAAGCTACAAAGTGGTTTTCCACTGAAAGAAAAAATATTGTGAGCAATTCATAGGGATGGCATCAATCCTTAAAACAGGCCAATGAATATAGTATTTTTATTTTTTCAGATATTTGTAAAAGTAGTTATAAGGGGTTCATTCATCACTGATAAAATTTTAAGTACTTCTTTACTATTTTTGCTTAATTTTTAGATTACTATGTAGGTTTTTTTTTCAAGATCAACTTATTAAATGTAGAAATTCAGTAAAATCTATTTTAGAGTGATATAGCCTAAATTACATTAAAATAACATCATTACCAAGCAGAATTTATATTCAATGTCAAGTCATCTTGAGTAGAACTCGATGTGGTGCCAGTCTTTCTGCCTTCTTGCATTCCAAAATTGTTGGCTCCATAATAGCGAGTGTTTATCAACCCCACCAAGTGAATAGAAATGGCAGTCTTTATGTCTGAACATTTCATCATCATCTTTATTCTGAACTAGAAAACAATGCTTCACCATTATATGTTAGAAAGGGAAATGAGGACAACGTGGAACATAGGAGATCCACTTACCTGAGACTCAGTAGATGACACTTGCTTATTGTGTAAAGAAGCACCTATGTGTATATGGCTGAGAATGAGACCCAGAGAGCATAATGGGGAGAGAGATGCATCTCAGAGTTATGTCCTCTTAGTGCTCCCAGATAGTCTATTTTGATGACTTGGCAGGTCAATTGAATCAATCTGCTATGTCAATTTAGCCAAATAGGTGGTAGAATATTTTACACCTCATTGAGTCAGGTGATTGTTTGGCTGAATTGATTGAAATTAATTAGTTTTTTTGCCATATCATAGACAGGTCTGAACATTCTTCTTGACCATAGGGTGTGAGGCTAATATAAGCTGTATTTCCTATCTCAAAACTACAATAGTTGAGAATATTAACAAACTATCTAAAAGATTAGAGGAGGTTGCCCTGGCCGGTTGGCTCAGTTGGTTGGAGCATCATCCCATACCAAAAGGTTGTGGGTTAAATCCCCAGTCAGAGGTGACCCATCGATGTTTCTCTTTCACGTCAATGTTTCTCTCTCTCTTTCTCTCTCCTTACTCTCTTTCTAAAAAATTAATAAAACAAAAAAGCATCCTCAGGTGAGGATTAAAACAAAAAAAAAGATGATAGGAGGTTATCACCTACTATACCTTGGCATTTAAATACTTTAACATAGAAACACCCAAGAAGATGCCATCAGAATGAGTAGAGATTTTATATTCCATAGCAATAATTTTAACTTTTTGAGATTACACAACCATCAGACTGAGCAGGGTCTTGGATCCTGTATACTCAGTGGTGGACAGGGAGACTCCTTTTACAAGTAAGCCATTGAGACAACTATGCAATTTTTAGATACAACCACTGGAGGGTGTTTGACTTTAATCCTTCCTTCCTGAACGGGGAAATTCATGTTCTCTGAATTCCAAGTTTGGAGTGTAACCTGCCGAAGTTTTTAAAAAGGTCCTTTGACAATTTTACTTTTCCATCAACATTTCAGAGCTGGCTGAGCAGTCATCATGTCACGATTAACGAGTTTTTCCTTGGCATTTTTAGCATGCATTCAGGAAGTCGATGAAGTATATGAATAATATATTTGATTTACACATGAATGACAGAGTAGAACATTTTGGACTTGGTGTATGTATGTTATTAAAGAAGCTTCTGTGGTCTGTACTTGCAGTCATTGGTACAGATTTAACAGGTTATGCTATATAAATATAGACACATTCCTGTGTGTGGGGGGGGGGGAGGGAACTAGTTACAATATTATAAGCTATGTTTGTCCCTCGCATATCATTTAAAACATGTTGATCCAAGACTACTCCTTCCTCAAAAAACTAGCAATGAGTCCTTTGAGGATTGTAAAAGCAAACTTTATAATATTCTTGACCTACAATAATAATTTTCTATGAATCAAATTAATGAAGTCTATGAAATAAACCCATTCATATTTAATGCCTTTAGTTTCCTTTGTACCACTCTCATAGTGTTCCAATTCAAAATCATTAATACCCAAAATCATTAACCTTTCCAATATATACAGTTTTAAAAGCACATGAATGGTGAATGGGTCTCTCTCCCTATTTCTTCCTCTCTCTCTCTCTCTCTCTCTCTCTCTCTCTCTCTCTCTCCATCTCTCTCTCTCTTTTTCTCTCCCTCTCTCTCTTCCAAAAATCATGGCACTTTCCAAGTTGAGGTGGAAGTGTCTGTACCTTTCTCACATGACCTACTAGGAAAGTGTCCTTTGGTCATCATGAACCAGCCGAGATGTGAAGATTTGACATATTTTCTCTAATGCTAAAACTAAAAGTCTTCAGATCTGGATATTATTTTCCTGGCAGTAACCAACCTTTCCATTCTTGGGCATGTAGCCAGGATCTTTCTTATGTTTTCTCAGGTTTGGTGCCTGAATGTGGCAAGAATTCCTACTTTCCAGTAAAAGTTTGGTCTGTCTCTTCCCAGGCTAGAAACATCTGTCCTGAGAATAAAAAAGCAACTTTGTTGCCAACAGGCATCTGAATGTCAGAAATGACAGGCAACCAAAAGAAAGCCTATTTAAAAAACAAAACAAAACAAAACAAAAAAACAGCCTACTTAAAACTGCCTAGAGACACAAACTTGAGAAGTAGAGATTTTTTTCACCCCTGCAGCTGCTGGGTTTTGTGGTGTAAAGTATTCTACACAGAGCACATTGTGT
Organism: Myotis lucifugus; assembly: GCF_000147115.1. NCBI lineage: Eukaryota > Metazoa > Chordata > Mammalia > Chiroptera > Vespertilionidae > Myotis > Myotis lucifugus. The sequence continues at coordinate 30,243,197 of NW_005871050.1, read as the reverse complement.
TCATGGGGCCTAGTGGATCCTTGAGGAATGAACAGATGTGCTCTGAAACTGACATGTGACCAACAGAACCCAGCTGTGCAACTGAGATCCTGAGATTGGGGACATTTTTGGATGAGTACCATTTAGGCTCTTGAGCCCATAATATCTCAGTGTTTCTGCAAAGATTTAAGAACATGAAAATATAAAAGTTTATTAAATTGGGCTGAGCGTCACTGATTAGAGGGAGAAAATAGCATTCTAAGACTGAGAATAAAAACAACCCAAACCTATAACTTTTGTTGGCCTTTAAGAAAAACAAGTAGAGTGCTTAAATGTACATATGCGATAATTTAACAATTATAAATTGAGCAAGTTCTGGCTGAATATTGTGGAAAATCTAAAGATGTCCAAGTGGACATTAAATGGAAAAAAATCCTTCAAAGGTTTTAACCTCAATTTCCCCTTTTATTCATAGGAAGAGTATGGGGAGCTCTGTGTGAGTTATTCATGAATTATTGCATCTGAGAAAGATACTAGTGAAATAAAATATTATCATACATATGGTTTATCAGCTATGTCTGTTGAAATTATATCTATGAATTTGGCTTCAAGTATCAAATTGTCTTTCCATTTGTTTTCATGTTCAATTTTTCTGAGAGTTTCTCTCAAGAATATTAGTACTCTTTCAGTAATTTAAGGAAAACATAAATAATGTCTGATTACATTCTTGATTTTGCTAGACTTTCCTCACTAGTCCAATCTTCACTTCTTTAATGCTTAGCACTAGCCATGTGATTGTGCTCACAATTAAATGACAAATGACTGGAGAATATATCTGGTGTCAGATGATCCCCAGTCACTTCTGAAGTGAAGCAAAAAAAAATTTGCACATGGTCCTGTAGTATTCATTGCCAATAGTTCCTCTAATAGCTGGACATATTGGACACCATTCAAATAAATTGTCCTCGGGGAGTAATAAAATCCTTTTCCAGACAATCTGACGTCTGTGACCTAAAAACTGTGAGGCAAGGGTAACATGTACAATCATTTAACACATTGTGTGCATTTTACTCACTGGGAAAAAAATTAGATATGTGCACCGTTCCCTTTACTTTAGAGTCAAAAGAGAGGAAACTGTACTCCATTGTACACAGGAATGTACCGAGGTCAGTGGACTAAGGTGTGTCATCAAAGTTTGAGGTAAAGGAAGAATCCATTGTTTACAATTTCAATCAGGAAACCTACTGTTTAGGTAGCACAAAGAACAGGCACCTTTGAACAAAAAAGTATAGGAGAACAGGATAAATGTGTCTTAACTACTAATGGAACTACAGAAAAAACTGTATAATGAGCAAGTTGTCTTGTTCATATTTACTAAGATTGCACTGATTGGAATTAGCTTATCTACAACTTTCTAGGATATGAAGGTAATGGAGAAAAGTGAAGGGGAAAGACATTTTATGAGCTCTCTTTGCTACTCTCAACATTCTCTTTCTTTCAATATTCTCCAAATGTGTCCCTTTTCCTCTACTCTTGGTGAGGAAGTCAAGAGGGAAGAGAAATAATTTAAAGAAGTGGCAACATTCCAGAGTAGATTCTGTCCACTAACATGCTCTCCCACCCACCCACATGTTAAATGCAATAGCAAAAGTAAAGGATTCATTTCCAGAAATGTAGCCTCCAAAGTCAAAACTGTAAATAAATATAATTCCCTACAGTCACAAGGTCTCAGCAAATCCATGTTAACTGTTGATTAACCTATTAATCAGAAACAAAACACCTGCCAAAATATTTATCCTAGCAAACTATCTGGGAATTATCAAGCCAAGGACTTGGCAAGGGAGGGGACATAGAAGGTTTTTGTAGGCAAAGCAATATCACACAATGTTTAGAATGTCCCCTCCTCACTTCACACACACCTAACTAAGTAAAAATTCTGTATCCTCAATCTATGTGTCAGACAACATAGACAGAATCTTACCAAAGGGAGAATCACAACCCCAAAAGGTTAAGCAGCATCAGCCAAGATAAAGAGTCAGGTTGTCAACCTGTGTAAGTCTTTCAGTAGCTTAGCATTAAACATCATTATTGAAAATGCAGATAGTATTTTTAGTGAGACTACATTATAAAGTACCTCACTGTAAGCCTCTAGTTATACCAGAGATCTATTTTTCCCCAAATATATAGTGCTAAATCATACATTTTTCTTTGATACATTGAAAACCTATATTATTTTGCTGGTTTCTCCACACAGGTAATAGGAGGGGAGCCATCTCAGCCACTGTCAGAAACTGTCTTGGTTTTAAGTCTTGGCATATTAACCCATAGGTTTTATAAGTATCATTGTTGATAGCTTATCAATTAACTAATGTTCACCAAAAATTAATGGCGTGTTAATTGTTTTGATGCATCCTGTCTTACTCCAATGATTTGTCTGTTTAACTGATAGTGATATACAGAACTACAGTTATAGGCATATAGAACTACTATTATAGGAACCTGGCAAATTAATGAATTATGTCTTTGTCTATAGTCTTTTAACATTTTGAATGTGCTAACTGTCCCTAATAATGACCCTGACATAAGTAGAAGTGTTAACATAAAACATAATTTACAAAGTTGCTAAATGATTAGTTTAATAAATCAAACGGTTAGTGGGAAGTAGCAAGACCACATGGAAATTCATGATATACAGTCTTTTTCTCACTTGTCTTTCTGCCTATATCTGCAGCAGATTCAGAGCCTGAGATTTAGGGCTATACTGAGTTCTTTTGGAAAAGTATATACATCCCATTAGAAAAATTTATTGGGCCTGCCATTATGTCTGCTTCAATTTTGTTTCTGTATTTCTTCATATAGTATATTTTTTGCTTTGTTAATAAGTGTCCTATTTTCAACTCACTTTTATATATCTAATTCTACTTTTCTAAATAAATGCACTGGAATTTTATTCAACTATCCCTGGAAGTGATTTTAAAATTGAATTTGTTTTTGATACAGTTTTAGGTAGTCACTTTCCTTGTTTCTTACAAACAGTGGTGCTACTGACATATTATTTCTTCACTTCTCTAATAGATAGACATCCTAAGGACAATGCATAGTAACAGTGCATTTTTTTTCTAAAATATTTTTTTCTAACTTCCTGTCAAAAGGAACAGTATAGATAAAAGGAAAAAGATTCTTTTCAGGTGCACTTAAATGTGAAAAATGAATTTATACCAACTTAAGAAAACTTATCAAAGGGAATTTTTTTTAACCAAATTATGAAGATCACAAATAGGTTAAGTGTAATTAGCTTTGTTTAATGTCTGATAATCTGGTGTAGTTTCACAGCCTTGTCTAGAGAAGCAGGAGGCTATCAGACACAATCCCCTTTAGTTTATTCTGTCATTGTAAGTTACTTTAAAATTTGCGAAGAAGTAATGACCTTTAATTTAAGGAATATTATATATTTTTGTAGAAAAAATAGTATTTTAAGAGATTCCTGTTACTCAGTTGCTAAATTTGCCCGAATAACTCAGGGCAAGGTATAGCGAATATTCATATGTGCTGTGGATTTAATTTTTTGAGGGGCGGGGCGTTTCTTTATAATTTCTTCATGATAACAAGCTTTCTAAAATGGTCTCTGGAGGTTTCTAAAACATTTCTAACAAAGCCACAGCCCATGGGTAACACCATTGCCTGTCAGAAACCACACTAGCCATGGATGACCAATTTCTTAACTCGATACACCTTTTTGCTTAGTTTATTTGGAACTTTTCCAAGCCTACACACCCTGATTGATCTCTAATTCAGGAACAGCAAACTTTCTCTGTAAAGATCCAGATAGTAAATATTTTAGGCTTTGTGGGTTATATATGATCTCTGTTACATCATATTCTTATTTTTCTTCTTTTACAACACTTTAAACATGTTTAAAAATCATTCTTAGCTCACAAGCCATACAAAAGCAGGACATAATCCTAATGGATTAGGCTCCAATTCGGTCATTGGAAGCAGACATGCAACCCCAAGGTAAGGAGGAAATTATTATGGGCACTTGCTAAGTAGAAGCCAGCAACAACTCCTTGGCTAAAGATTAGCAAGTGAAAAATATTAACTCTACCTCTTGCTAATTTACTTTTTATTTTCCATGCTAGCTAAGTTCTTTTTTAGAAAGATAAAGAGAAGGAAAGAAAGACTTAGGAAGGAAGGGAAGGAGGATGAGGCAAAGGGAGATAAGCAAGAGAGAAAAAGAGAGTAAAAGAGGGAAAGACAGAAAGAAAGAGTGAGAAAGAAAGCAGAGAGTGAAAAACAGAGGGAGAGCCAGAATATGGAAGCTAGGGCACAGTCTCTTCTTTTCCTGAGAGCCAGGCAGATCTTGGAGGCACCTCCCCAGCTGCTTTCAAACACTGAGATTGCTGCCCAGCCACTGATCACCATCCCAAGAAGTGAAATGTGGGCTTCACATCTGAAAACTTCCACTTGGTTTTTCACCAAGTGAAATGGAACATGAAATTCAGGGCCCAAGCAAATCGCTCATGTTTTCTTTGGGACATTTCGGCTGTGTCTACTCAGGGAAAATTTTGAGGTACTAACTGACTGATTCCAGTGCATTTGATTAATGTATATATAGGGCAAACCAGGATAATTCAGACCTTTTTTCTTCCACAGGAGGTTTGCAGCCGGAATAATCTGGATGGTTGCCTCAACTCTCCACTAGGCTTTGCCAGTATAAGCACAGCAAGAGTAGTATGCAGGAGACAGGGACCACTCCCTCTCTCCAAGGTTTCCTTCAACACCCACACCCTGTGCAGCTGAGCATAGTGGGATCTGTCCTCACAGGCATTCATTCTTGGAGCAAAAGCAATTTCTGTTTAATGAGTCTCAAAAGCCTCCCCAACCCCCACCCCCCGGAAAAAAACCTATATGTTGCATTATCCTTAGCTGTCAAATGTAAAAATATAATAGACAGGTGAAGGAATAACCGTATTAATGGGGGGGAAATTATACCATGTTCAATTCCCCATTTGAGAAAGAGGATAGCGAAGCCAAAGTTAATGATTTACCAATAAAATTAATTACTATATGTGTGAATATTTGCTCTAATTACTGTGAAAACCTGGGTTGTATTTTTTTCTTTAAGTGATGGATATATGTATATAATCTTTTGTTTTTAAAAGTATACTGGTAGTTAAAAAGTAAATTAAACTACACCTCAACATATAGAAACAGTGCTTTCCTTGGAGGCAAGGAGATGTGATTCAGAGAGGTAGAGTTTATGTTACAGAGGTTTGTACAGACAATTTTAAAAAATTAAATGAAAAACTGCAATTAATGATGGAAGAACACTATTCAGAATAACTCCTTGGTAAATTATTTTTAAAGGAGTCTCCTATAAAATTAACCATTAACTCATAATTTACCTGGTAAAACTGTATTTTCATGGACTCCTGCACTTATACCATAATTCTGGGTTTGGTTTTGTGTTTTTTTGTTGTTGTTTGGAGGAAAGGTGAAAAGAATAATGGGAAAGATGCATGATAGTTTATTTTACTGTATCTTACAGATCCAACTTCTAATGATGAAGCTTCCCACATAACTTCTTTCTTTTTGGGAGCAGAAAGAAAGGAATAAAATGAAGAGTCAGAGATGTTGATGCATTGGGATAATATTTTTTCCACTTTAGTGAAACTTTCTACCTTGCCTTCCTTTCTGTTTCACCAGTTCTCTAAATGATAATTACCGAGGGACAACTTTCCTGTTGCTACTTGAGTACTGTTTTTTGTTTTGTTCTTTTGTTTTGTTTTTACTATTTGCAGATTTTAATGCTGATTTCTCCCTGAATACACAATCTCTAAAATAAAATGCTTAAATAAAATGCTTATAATTATTAAGAGGTTCTTTTCCCACTTAGTAGTTGCTTTATCCTCTCAGATACAGTCATTGTAACTACCTCATAAGAAAGTGCTAAAATGTATTAAGTAAAAAACCAAAAGAGCAGTAACAATTAATTGAAAATGGGCAATTCTATGTGTATCTCTTTAAAAGTTCCTTGTTTATCTGTAGGGTGTGTAAAAAGTTTGCTCATTTTCACTTGTGAAAGTGTTTTTGCTGCCAAGTGGTGGAAATAAACACTGGGAAAGAGAGATCATCTGCAAAGTATGCATCTGTAAAATAAGTTTCTCTTTTCAAATGGCTTATACTGGGCTGTGTGGTGGTCCCACACTATGCATTGGACATGACTCTTTGAAAGCAGCCTGTAACCTTGGACAGATTTACAGTGACAAATGTTGCTATGCTTCTATAAGCACTGTTTCTGCTAGAGGACACTGCACATTAGACAAGACCTTGTGCTCTGCTTAGTAAAGACAGCTCTCTGTTGTAGCACCTGTGTCCAAGTCTCCATTTGTTAACACATGTGTGTGTTTCCCCTTTTGGCGGATAAGACTTTGAGGGGGATGCTTGCAAAAAGATTATTCCATGGTATAAATTTCAAGTTGAGTGTTTTTCTACCTTGGAAAGTCCATAACATATTCACATCACTCTCAGAATTGCTCCACAAAGGGCACTAAAACTTTCTTCTTAGTTGACTCTTCCTTGGTTCCTGCTCATTCCACACCACCCCCGACTTTCAACTCCAACACTCTCTCTCCCTCTGAAAAAAGAGCAGCTGGCTCAAAATTCATGGGCACATACATACCACTTCCCTATCTCTGGATTTTAAGGGCAAAACGGAGAACCTAAAGTTGCAAGTAACAGAAAGTATTCTGAGAAACAAGCTATGATTTCTGAAGATTTTCCACCATTTCTGTTACAGTATGTTTGAAGTAGTTCATATACATAGGCCCCCCCTTACTTGTTTTGTAGTTGAAAAATAGGGGATAAAGCAAACAAAACCCATAAATACAAGTGACTCTTCAGTCATTAAAAAGTTCCATTTTTGCTTTCATCAACTGATTGATTGCTTGTTTACTTAGAGTATAAGCCTGGAAGCCTGCTTTAAATTAATTTATCAACTAAATAAAAATAACTGAAATATGCCTAAGCTCTGAAGAAGTCAGATTTAATATTCACCAACAAAACACCGTAAGTAATGAAGGGCAAAAAATGAGTATTTTAAACATTTTTTTTAATTGAGAGAAGGGAGAGAGAGAAACATTGATGTGAGAGAGAAACATTGATCAGTTGCCTCTCATACATGTCCCAACCAGGGATCAAACCCACAACCTGGGTATGTGCCCTGACTGGGAATGAAACCTGCCACCTTTCGGTGTACAGAGAAATGCTGAAATGGAACAACACTGACCAGGGCTAAGCAGGTGTTTGTTTTTGTTTGTTTGTTTGTTTGTTTTTCATTTTTCTTTTTAAGAAAATGGGCTTTCTAAATGTGCAATACAACAAAAGAAAAAATGATGTGCGTTAGTGAAAGACTGGATCTTTACTATTCTAAAGTGCAAACCTAATGCTTTAAAAACTGGAAATGTCTTTTTTTTTACTCTTTCTCTCTTTCTGTGATTTTTAGCATACATTGAAGATCTCACAAGATGTGTTGAGCAAAGCAGAAGACTTATTATCGTGCTAACATCAAACTATATTCTCAAACGAGGATGGAGTATTTTTGAATTGGAAAGCAGACTCCATAACATGCTAGCCAGTGGGGAAATCAAAGTGATCTTGATTGAGTGTACAGAATTAAAAGGGAAGGTGAATTGCCAGGAAGTGGAATCACTAAAGCACAGCATCAAACTTCTGTCACTAATCAAGTGGAAGGGACCCAAAAGCAGCAAATTAACTTCTAAGTTTTGGAAGCACTTAGTATATGAAATGCCCATCAGGAAAAAGGAAGTACTTTCTCGATGCCAGATTCTGGACTCTGCAGAACAAGGACTTTTTGGAGAGCTCCAACCTATACCCTCTATTGCCATGACCAGTACCTCAGCCTCTCTGGTATCATCTCAAGCTGATCTCCCTGAATTCCACCATTCAGATTCGATGCAAATGAGGCACTGTTGCAGAAGTTATAAACACGAGATGCCAACCACCACCTTGTCTGTACCTTCCTTAAGCAACCACCACACTTACTGTAACCTGCCTCTGAAGCTACTCAATGGACAACTACCACTTAATAATCCCCTGAAAGATACCCAGGAATTTCATAGAAACAGTTCCATGCTACCTCTATCACCCAAAGAGCTTAGCTTCACCAGTGATATTTGGTAGTGAAGAATCTGACATACCGAGAAAAGCCATGGAAAATTTATGCTATAACAAGCATAAAGTACACCTAACATTGAGGTGCTGAAAAAGTGTTGGAAGAAAAAGGCACAGAAATTGCTTTTGTACTTCAATTTTTGTATGCATTCCCAGAATACTGGGGGAAGAAAGACCTGCTTTTGTAGTATAGTACCTTGTTCCAATTTACAGTTTTAATTTCTCCTGGAAAATGTTACTCCTATTGTTTTAGAGTAGGTTTTATGATACCACTTGAACTGCAAGCTTAGTAGATGAGCTACCTTTGACATATTTATGAATATTTCACTATCTATGTGGTATTTGAAACAGGGAAAATTTAAAGACTTTTACTGAATTTGAAAATTCTGAACTACCTTTAAGATGAAAGAAGAACTATTATAGATTAGCTGAAAATCAGTAATTATCAAGAAAGAAGTGTTGAGGCACTCAAATTGGAAGACTACTTGCAGAGGAAGATCAGTTAATGAAAAATGTGATCGAAGCAATTAGAACTTCTTCAATTTAATGGACAATTTCTGTAGACTAAATCAATAGATCATAAAGATAGTTGTGACATAGCTTTATTAGGCAAGCACATATTCCGTAGGCAAACTGGTAGGTAAACAACATGCATTTCTTAAGCAACTGAATAGACAGGTTGTCAGCTCTTTTAGAATGATTTTGAACAACCTTATGACTTTCTAGCGCCTATTTTAAAAGTTTTAAAAAATTGAAACACATTTTAAAGTGTGTATTTTATTGTTTGCTAACAAATTCACATTTTGATTCCCCCCAAATAATCCATCAACCTTCTATAAACTTTATAAGAAGATGTGAGTATCTTCCTACTTTTATCAGTGTCATTGGTGTTTGAATTTAAATAAATACTGACTGCACATATCAGCAATACAGAAGAAGTAAAACAACAATAACCACAGATGAAGTGCTAAATAATTCAAGTTTACTGGTGGTAGAGCAGCAATTGCAGTGATTCTTATCTAAAATGTAGTTGTGAAATACACTATTCTGTACATATACAATATCTGCTTGGTGATATGTGTAAGGTTCCTGTAGAATTATCTCTATTCCTGGTGCTTCAAAGAATATATCTTGTAGATAAACTTCTCCACCCTCACATTGTGACTGTGACTGTACTCCACCAGAAAATCCCTGTGAATAATCTAAAATATTATGAATTCTCTGTAAGGAATGTTCCCCTATTTTCATATTTGTTGTGGATTACTACTTTATATTCTTTTCAATTAATCCATTTTGGTGTGTTCTCCACCAAGATGCCCATGAGGGTCAATTGTTAACCAAGGTTGATTCTGGCATTTTGGAAATATTTCTTAAATCATGTTTTGAAAAAAAATATAAGCAAGGACAAATGTACACAGTGTGCAAAAATTAATTTGCCCACCCATGTAACTAAAACTCAAATGTATAAGAGAACATTAGATAATGTTTTGATTATTTTTTCAATCTCTTTATATTATCGACTCCTGTGGTCCATGGGTTCAAAGTACTTGCTTCTCTGTTGCTTTACTATATCAAGCTGTTAAAGAAATACATTATGCACCAAGAGTATGTGAACACTTAGCAGTGGTACATGTTCATTTCACAGTGAGACAATTAGTTGTTCCTTTGAAAAGTCCTATTCAAAACATACAGGTGTTTCACACTGAGAAAGGTGATTTTGCTTCTGTAAAAACTATAGGTTTTTCAAAATGGAAATTTATTAGTACTTAACTGTTTCCCAAGCGTTATCAAGTTGTATTTGCTCTCATTGTTATTTAATGATATGTGTAATTACTAAGTTAATAACTTGCATGGAATGAGTACTGTATGTTTAAGTGACCAATTGTACTTTTTATTATTTTGTTTTACACAGAAGTCTAGATAAATTCAAATAGAATGTTAAGTAGTATTTTTAAACTAATAGTTCTGTATTGAGCATGCCAGTTCTGAAAATATAACATGGGTCTCTCTGCTTCCTTTATTTACAATGATTAAACGTGGGTAGCAATTTGAGTTGGCTGGCCACAATGTGTCCTTTCACAACTAGTATGTACTAAAAAACAGAGCATTCACACTTGTGCTGGTGAACTTGACAAGAAACCTTTTCTATCATTTTGAGAAACCAGTGTATACACTATCTATAAAATTTTATTTCTAGATAGTAATTCAAAATTTGATTTTCATCTGAGACTTTTAAAATATATAGCCCATAATGGTGTAATAAGTATTTCGTATAGAATATGATGTACTCTATCAGTTTCTTTCACAGTGAGAAAATTTTTCTTCTCAATTTTTCATTGAAATAGATTGTGAAAATTTAGAAAAATGCTGGCACAACTAGTTCCCATACATTCATAACAAATTGATTTAGCTCATCCACCAACAGGTATTTCGTATAGAATATGATGTACTCTATCAGTTTCTTTCACAGTGAGAAAATTTTTCTTCTCAATTTTTCATTGAAATAGATTGTGAAAATTTAGAAAAATGCTGGCACAACTAGTTCCCATACATTCATAACAAATTGATTTAGCTCATCCACCAACAGCATACATAGTTTAAACTTTAGGCTATTTTAAGGTAAAGTTTTCTAAAAAATATCTGAAATTATGAGACAAATGAGAAAATCACAACTCAATGCTCAGGGAGATGGGCAACATGTAAATGGTTTTAATTTGCCAAATACAAAATCTGGCAGGTTTGGTAATCTATGGGACTCCAATCTAAATATTGAGACTCAAAGGTAGCTGAGTAGTTCTTAAATCGAAGTAAGAAGGCATCTCTCCTCACCCACTCTAAGCCATAATTCAATTAGTTCCAAAGCTGTTTAGCTTTCAATCACTTTAACTTAACAAATGGGTACAAAGGCACTTAAGGAATCTCATAAAGCTTGAATCTAGGGTAGTATCATGTGAAAAGACAATACTTTGTTTGAGGATTGGTGGATAGCACTGTGGGGATTAAAATCAGGAACCAGGCTGCAATGAGAAGATAAACAGTTAAGTTGTGAAAGAGAAGTTTATGGAAGAGTTTCAAAAGGACATGCAAATAAGTAGTATCCTATAAATTAATTCTGTAACAAGTTGGAAAATGGCAGGAGTGAGAAAGAATGAAATTCTTCCAAGAGAAGGAAAGAAACTCACTGGCACACTTGATAACTAAAAGCCTTACAAGAGCATAGAACTACTAGTTTCAAGCATTTACTGCCCTTTGGCACTTTTAAATAAATTGGTTGGTGTTTCCTAAAAATCAAGTAATGACCAAGGAGAATATCATGAAAATTGTGCATATAAATCTTTACATTCCTATATTCATTTCCCAAGGTGTGGTAGTGAATTGATAAAACCAAAGTGATGTTAAGACAGAAAATAGTTCCTTAGTGACCAGTAAAGTTTGAAAACTTGTAATTTTTGTTGCTGTTTTCTGAGAGAGAATTTAATGTTGAAAATAGTTTGGCTCAAATTTCTCTATTACTCATGCATTTTTGTTCTAAGATGTTTGATAGGAGGTCTCAGTGTTGGACATTAATGCTATCTGATGAATGTATGGGGTTGCTTGGTAAACAATAATAATTTGCTTCAAATACTTTCACTTCAAAGTTATCTTTTTGAGAACTGAAATCAGTAATAGGCAATTTAAGAAGGTTATTCAATACTCTATATAATTCCTGTGAGATCAGAACCTATATCCATCTAAACTTGTCTTCTCAAGTGATCACTATTGTTTGATCAAACACATTTTCTCCAGATGGTACTAATGGCAATCATGAATATTTATTGAGTAGCACTGTATAATGTCCACTACATAAAGTATAATATAATTATTTTTAAATTGAAGTCCCTGTTTTTGAATAGTTTACACATCATATGCATTAATAAAGCATTATTTGAAAACCACATTCTAGCATAGGAAAATTAATATTACATACGCAGAGTAGATAAGGGAGGTGGGATTATTCACTCTTGAACAAGACATAAGTTTGGAATTGAGGGACCAGTGGTGAAGTATGGTGCTTTCCCAATTGCAGAGAATAGCACATGTGAAGACTGATGAGAAACTAAGCAAGTCCTATTATCTGAAAACTAGAGGCCTGGTGCACAAAATTTGTGCATGGAGGGTGTGTGTCCCTCAGCCAGCCTGTAACCTCTCCAATCTGGGATCCCTCGAGGGATGTCCCTCTCATAATCTGGGACTGCTGGCTCCCAACTGCTTGCCTGCCTGCCTGCCCAATTGCCCTTAACCACTTCTGCCTGCCAGCCTGATCATCCCCTAACCACTCCCATGCCAGCCTGATCAACGCCTAACTGCTCCCCTGCTGGCCTGATTTCCCCTAACTGCCCTCCCCTGTGGGCCTGGTCACCCCCAACTGCCCTCCCCTGCAGGCCTTGTCACCCCTAACTGCCCTCCCCTGCTGGCCTGATCACCCACAACTGCCCTCCCCTGCAGGCCTGGCCACCCCCAACTGCCCTCCCCTGCCGGCCATCTTGTGGCAGCCATCTTGTGTCCACATGGGGGTGGCCATCTTGTATGTTGGAGTGATGGTCAATTTGCATATTACCTCTTTATTATATAAGATAAGCATATTTGGATACCAAGAGGAGAAAGCTGTGTGAGGGTATAATAAAGTATGACTGGGAGAGATGCTGGAACATTCATCTCATAGCAGATGAAGGAAGAATTAGGTAGGGGGGAGAGTATAGTGACAGGTAAAATATTTGAGAGGCTACTTCACAATACATGTACTAGTTGATAAGAGATGGAGGGTGGTGACCTGGATACTCTCAGGAACAAGGCAAATCTGAGGAGGAAGAGAAAAATACAGGATGTGTTGATGTGAAAAGTGGAAAATGACTTAACAAAGGATGTGAAAGACCTATATTCTGAAAATTACAAAACATTATTAAAAGAGATTGAAAAATACATAACAATGGAAAAAATATCCCATGTTCTTGGTTTGGAAGAATAAGCATCGTTAAAACGGCCATATTATCCAAAGCAATATATAGATTTAATGCAATTCGCATCAAAATCCCAATGTAATTTTTTTAAATAAATAGAACAAGAAAGCATCAGATTTGTATGGAACCAAAAAAGACCCTGAAAAATAAGAACAAAACTAGAGGTATCATGTTACTTGAGTTCAAATTATACTCCAGAGTGAAACTGAAAACAGCATGGTATTGGTAGAGAAACAGTCACACAGATCTATGGAACAGAATAGAAAGCCCAGCTATAAAACCACATGTACATGGACAGATAATTTTCAACAAAGGAGCCTGAAGTAAGGATAAGGTTTTCAATAATTGGTGCTGGAAAACCTGGAAAGCCACATGCAAATGAATGAAACTGGATTATAGTTTGTCCCCATGTACAAAAATTAATTCAACATGGATCAAAGACCTAAACATAAAACCTGAACTATAAGTTACATAGAAGAAAATATAGGTACCAAACATATGGACCTGGGCCATAAAGAACATTTTATAGAATTGACCCCAAAGGCAAGGGAGGTAAAGGCAAAAATAAATGAATGGGACTATATCAAACTGAAGAGCTTCTGCACAGCAAAAGAAATGGACAACAAAACAAAGAGACAACCAACCAGATGGGAGATGATATTTGTGAATAGTAGCTCCTCCAACAAAGGTTTAATTTCCAAAATATATAAAGAACTCATAAAACTCAACACCAAACAAACAATCCAATGAAAAAGTGGTCAGAGGACCTGAAAATACACCTCTCCCAAGAAGACATATGAACAGCCAATAGATATATGAAAAGATGTTCAACCTCACTGGCCATTAGGGAAATGCAAATCAAACTACCAGGAGATAGTACCTCATACCTGTTAGAGTGGCCATTATAAAAAAAGGCAAGCAATAGCAAGTGTTGGAGAGGTTTTGGATAAAAGGAACCCTCCTTCACTTCTGGTGGGAATGTAGACTGATACAGCCAGTATGAAAATCAGTCTGGCAACCAAAAAATTTGTCTAGCACTACTATATGAGCCAGCACCCCCACTCCTGGGTATATACCCAAAAAACTCAAAATCATGTATTCACAAAGATATCTGCACTCCTATTTTTATTGCAACATTATTCACAGTGTCCAAGACATGGAAACAACCAAAGTGGCCTTCAATAGAGAATTGGAAAAAAGAAGTTGTGGTACATATACACAATGGAGTACTACTCAGCCCTAAGAAAGAATGACATAGCACAATTTACAACAACATGGATAGACCTTGAGAACATGCTAAGTGAAATAAGTCAGACAGAAAAAGCTAAGAATCATATGATTTCACTCATATGTGGGATATAAAACTGAAACTTATGAACACGAACAGCAGAGTGGTGGTTGTCAGAGGGAAGAGGGTCCTAATATGAGGTGACAGGGGATTTGACTTTTGGTGGTGGGCATATGGTGCAATATACATATCTTATAACATAGAAATCCAAAGATGAAACCTATATTTCATGTTAACCAATGTCACCCCAATCAATTTAACAAATTTTAAAAAGTGGAAAATTAAAAAAAAATAACTAGTCAGTAAAGATTCTAATAATCGCCCTAACTGGTTTAGCTCAGTGGAGAGAGTGTCGGCCTGCGAACTGGGGGGTTCTGGGTTCGATTCCAGTCTAGGGCATGTACCTTGATTGCGGGCACATCTCCAGTGGGGGGTGTGCAGGAGGCAGCTGATCAATGTTTCTCTCTCATCGATGTTTCTAACTCTCTAAAAAATATTCTAATGATAAAGAAAGTTAGTTGCACCAAAGGAATTAATTTAGAGTATTTAACATACTTTCTTAACTGAACATCCTGACACCTTACAGGCAAGAATAGAGACAACACAATGGTAGGTGTATTTACTACTACAACAACCCCTGAAGTGTTTGCAGGAGAGTAATGGTAAGGAGAGGCAAAATGCTTCTGAAAATCAGCTCTGAAACAAACAATTACATTTATTCTGCTGAATAAACTCTCAGATTCTCAAGTAAGTAATGGATGGTGTTTGGTCCTTTAGGTCTCATATTCCAATGCTATTTAAATGTCTTGTCTTATTTTGGAGTAAATAATTATTTTCTTAAAATAGAGGCATTGAAGTTATTCAATTATTGGGAACCTCAGGAGGCAGATATCTCAGGAGTTTGTTACAGGTTTTAAAATAGAAAAACTGGACAAAGTTCACAAAGAACAAAAAAGAATATGTTGCAGTGTACTGGCTTGGTGGGAGGAGGCACAGAAAGCGCACCTGTGAAGAGCAATAAAGAATTGATAACCAACCACATAAGACCTGAACCCAAGGAACCAAATATTCACCAAAATTGAAGGCAGAATTATTACAATCTTTAAAATTATGATGGATACTTTGTAAGGGACACTGTATTAGTAAGAGTATGTTACTGTTGTTAAGGACAATAACCCAAATCCTGCAGGTTAACACAATAAAAATGTAATGCTTGCTCACATCACCGTCTAATGATGAGGACTGAAAGGGATTATGGGGAAAGGCTCTACTTCACAGTCATTCAGAGATAGGCTTTTTCTATTTTGTTTTTCTGATCTCTAAGTCTGATGAGTCTTCTTCATTTGCTCAGGAGATGGAGGGGAGATTTGGAGGATGACACACAATGGCCCATAGAAAACACTTACATTCCAAGAGGTGAGGAAGTAGGGAGAGACGTTAAGAGATATAGTCTAGCTGTTTGCCCAGAAGAAAAAGGAAATGGTGTTTAATGAACAAATGAACATATCCAATAATAAGGCATTGAGTAATTCTTTTCCATAATGTCAAAAGATTAAACAAACAAACAAAAATAAGCAGTAAAGTTATAGGAAGCAGAAAACACCAAAATAGACAACAAGTTTCTGAAGATTAGTGGCCATGTCTTATTCCTTGCTGTAATCCAAGGACCTATAACAGTGCTGATCACAGGGGAGATGCTCACATCACATTTCTTGATTAAAAAGAGGAGTGCATTTAGGAGCATCTGTAACCCTTAAAAATATTAGGAATATTTTTTTCACTTGCTTCTTTCAGTAAGCATTCTTGTTCCCAATTTTTGAGAAAGAAAAAAAATGGTTTAGATTATATCTTTATGTCCTGTCTATATCTAGAATTTTAGGATTGTAAGTCAATTTGTGGTTGGAGATCAAAGTTTCTTAAGCATTTCACCAGTCAAACAAATCATTCCTCAGAACATTCAGAAAATTTAGTTCTATGAGGCCACCCAAAGTAATCTATTGCTCTTAACCACATAGTCCTTTTTCTTAAATATATACTTTACATAATGATTTATTGCCAATAAAAACAATAACTTTCTTTTATGCAAAGGGTACTTTTATATCTATAATTATCATACTGGGTGGAAGAATAGGGATTAGATTAACCTCCTTTACCAGGCACAGGGTGTGCCACTCTAGCAATTCCACCAGTAAATTCAGTATGCAGAAATATTCAAGTTTCTGTCCTATTTTGACATATTTTCTATTAAGCCAATACATTGTGAGCTTTATCCACCTCCTTGACACAGGGAAAGTGAGAAAATGAGCAGAAAAAAATGAGAATACCATTCATTTTCATCATAGAGAAATTATTTAACCTTCTGTGCCTCTATTTCCTCACCTGTAAAATGGGATAATAATACACATAGTGTTGTTATGAACACTGAGAATTAATGTGTGCAAATTGCTTAGAACAGTATTTGACACAAAACAAACATTATATAAGAGTTACTATTATAATAATTATGTTTATACAAAATGGCACCACTGACCCACCATCCATAGGAAATGAATTTTTATTTTAATTCCCAAGTGGTAGAAATTTGCTATTTAGTTTCTTGCATGACTGCCTGTAAGACTGAGGACACTCACTTTCCAGGTAGTTGGATGAGGCTAGAGGTGCATTCTGTGGTCATGGAACAGATCAGAATTCACTGGCCCATACAAGAGACAAGCTTACAGTAACTTTGACCTTATTAATAATGTGTTCTGAGCCAGACAAAAAACAGAACTCTCAGAACATGGATTATTCAGATTTGCTGTCCATGTTAATTAGCATCCCCAGATGATTGCTTGATATTCTTCTTCACTTTAGTTAGGTTTACATAACACCAAAACATCTGGATGAGAAGTGAAAAATGCAGATGTTTAAGCCACATGATGGGAAACATGCAGATGTCTCAAATTTGGATTTGTCATTTTGTTCTTTGTTTTAAAAGAAAGAGAAGCCAAAAAAGAAAAAGAAAAACTCCTCCATGATTTGTTTGTTTCCTTAACCTGGGTAAAATCAAGCCAGCTTCTTGCATAGAAATTTAAAATGCCTAAAAGCTAATTACAAAGCTTGTTGAAAATATCACTAGATGAGCGGTGCTTCCAAAGGATATTTTTCTTTTTTACTTAAAAAATATGTCTGACCCATGACTAGCATTTGTGAGAACTGATTGCTTTTAGAGTGAGACAATATTTTGGAAGAGTTTATTATAATGAACTATCCAGGAAAATATGGCTGGGCTGATACCAACAGTAAAGGAGAATTTGCTAAAGACACTCCTCAGAAATATTATTTCATAAGAGAAACTTAGCTCAACTAAATGACTAAGGAGTTAAGTACAGAATAATACATATAAATATCTTCTGCTTATGAAATACTCGGTTTTTGCTACCTGGAAACCAGCAGAGAGAGTTGCTATAGGCATAAACAAAATAGGTAGCCATTTGTGAAATATGCTTTGAAGAAAATAAAAATTCATGGGAAAGTCCCTGAAATGCCTATCATTGGTATTCTAAAATAATTTCAACTAGGCTAAATAATGCTCCCAGGAAGTTACCGCAATCTTTGCCTTTATGGCTCCACCAAACTTCTCTGTCTGAAAGTAAAGCACATTTACTAGATACTACGTTAACACAAGTATTAACTCATGCAAATGTAGAACTGAATGGGACCTTCGAGGCCATATATTTCAAACCCTTTATTTTACTTGTGGAAAAACTGAAGCCCAGAAACTAAGTGACTTCTTCAAGTGACATAGACTACAGAAGCCTATAATTATGGGATAATTGTTGGGTAAGTTTGATAGATGGACAGAGACAGAGACAGAAAGTACGAAGGATTCTAGAACTCATGAAGACACTGGGAACACAGGAATGCTGGGAATATGCTGAAGATGGGAATGGGAGTTAGTTGGACACCAAGCAGAAGACCCAACATGAGTAAGCATCACCTGTAAATAATTTTGTTAATATATGCAATACTACTTAACACAAATAGCAGCCTTTGTGATTACTCCATCTTCCACAATGGTTAAAAATCATTGAGTATAATGTTGTTTTGGACTTGGATCAGCTCACTTGACAAATAAATATATAAAGGCTTAAGTCTTTCCCTAAGGACTCAAATTATGCATCAAAGCACTAAGCTCAGGAACATGGTAAGCAGAACTACCTTCACGTTCAAGTTAGTCTTTCCAGGTCTCTAGCACTATCTTAGGCAATATATGTGGAGAAAATACAAATCAACTAACTGTTCTCAAATGCTTTGAAAAGCATGGATAAAAAAATTAGGAAATATTTTGTACGCCTGGGTTTCCCCAAGTAGAAAAAACAAAGAAGAAGTCTCCTCAGTGTTTCCTGTCTTCTCATAAGTACTACCATATAATGAACAGAAGCCTAAATTGGGACATATCTTCTTTCAAGTATAAGGACCAAAATCCATATAATTGTTCCCTGGTTACAATGATTACATTATGGTCATTTTGTCTAACACAGTGAAAATCTATTTGGCAATAAAAATGTGTGCATTAAAGAGATATATAGGATATCAGTATAGAATCCAACCATTACATTATACCCAACCATTTATCATTTCGATTTAAAAACAGTAATGCTGCCAGTGGAAACAGAAAACAAGTTGTCACTATTTTTCCTTGAGCACGATGGAACCACAAAGCCATAGACTAGGCAGTAAAATTTGTTTTAAAAGTTTAATATTTCAAGACAAGCTAGAATATTATGGAAGAAATACTGTAAACTACTCATCTAATTTATTTTGCACCAATGCCAGTTCCATGAAATTAGCTTCATTGAATTTAAATAATTGTTTTTCCCTCCCCTTCTCTTCACATTGTGGAGGATAAGGGTCATTGAGCTCCCTTTTTTCCTTTTCAATTCTAGTTACAACCCAGGATGATTAAAATTGAAAAGCTAATGTTAAACTTTATTCCATCATTTATGGTGGTTCTTTAAATGTTTTATCTTCTGTACCATTGGTGTCCTTGAATGTCTTAAAACATGGAATATTAGGATTAAAAGGGCCCTGATGAATCTTCTACTTACTTTATTTTAATGATGGAGAAACTGAGAATCAGAAATGTTAAGTGATTTGTCCAAAGCCAGAGAACTAATTAGTGACAAAGCTAAAACTAGAATCCAGGATTCTTGATTGACCTCTCTTTCCACTATTTCAATCAAGTTCTCAGCAATTCATAGACGTGGTTCGTATAGAATTTATCCATCCATCTACCTTTTTAGGTGAAGAGCAGCCAATGTTTTGCCAATTCATATATTTTTCCTAATATTTTTATGTCACATGGCTTCATCTGTGATATCCTAAAATGTTTAATTAAATATACTACATATACAAAAGAACCAGAGCCAGATGTAAAATTTCCTCCCCCACAACCACCACCATTATTTGCAAGAGTGAAGACATATTAGTCTAAATTATGAAAGTTTAATTTACCCTTAAATTTAGCCTTCTTATCCTAAGCAAGTTGGGCACATTTTCAGATATTGTAAGACATTATTTGGGTTCTACTATCCTGATTGAGATGAGTGTTTGAATATAAGAAGCACTATGAGCACCAACTCTAGGGCCAGACCATCTGGATTCCAATTCCATGTTTGAATTTACTGGCTATTTCATTTTGGGGAAGTTAGTTAAATTCTTAATACCTCAAATTCATCATCTGTAAAATAGATATGTGGAAGTGCTTATAATAATAGAGTTCACTGACTAGGAGTGTTGAGAAGTCAAAATGAGCTCATAAAGTGCTTAGAAGAGAGCCTCATATAGTGTACATGGCTATCATAGTGTTAGTTGTTACTTGTATTTTCTTCTCTGTTGTATGGGGGGTTGACTCAGCAAATTAATGCTAAAAAACTGTGCATCAACAGGAACTATTTTAATGGATTTGAACCATGAAATGTATGTATGGAAGGGTGCTGGTAATTTTCTAGTCATGTCTATTCGTTAAAGCCAGCTGAGTATATAATTTCCTTGAAAATATCATCATAGTTTAGCAGCTCTACCTAATACTTAGAAACAAATACAGGGAAGCAGCCAAAATGTGCAGACAAAGAAACATGTCACATATGAAAGAAATGGAAGTAATCAAACTACTGGATACAGAGTTCAGAACTATGGTTATAAAGTTACTCAAGGATCTTCATGACAGCTTCAAGGGACTTAGTGAGATTTTAAAGTTGTAAGTGAGAATGTCAGACATGAAAAGAACCAGTCAGAAATTAAGCATACTCTAACTAAAATAAAGAATAATTTACAGAGATTCAACAGTAGAGGATTCCAAGAATCAAAAGAGTGATTTGGAATATGAGGAAGCAAAAACAAACAAACAAACAAACAAACAGCAACAACAACAAAAAACCCACCCAATCAGAAAAGCAAAAACAAGAATCCAAAAATATGGAAATGGAGTAAGGAACATCTGGGCACAACTTCAAGCATACCAATATTTGCATTATGGGGGTGCCAGAAGGAGAAGAGAAAGAGCAAGATATTAAAAACCTATTTGAAGAAATAATGACAGAAAACTTCCCATACATGGTGAAAGAAATAGACTTACAAGCCCAGGAAGTGCAAAGAGACCCAAACGAGAGGAACCCAAAGAGGCACACACCAAGACACAACATATTAAAATGCCAAATTTAAAGAAAAAGAGAATTCAAAGCAGTAAGAGAAAGGCAGTTAGTTACCTACAAGGGAGCACCCATTTAACTGTCAGCTGATTTCTTAACAGAAACTTTGTAGGCCAGAAGGGAGTGGCAAGAAATATTCAAAGTGATGAATAACAAGAACTGACAACCAAGATTAAGCAAAGCAAAGCTATTATTTAGAATTGAAGGTCAGATAAAGAGCTTCACAGACAAGAAAAAGCTAAAGGAGTTCATCATCACCAAATCAATATATATCCTATCTAATATAAGAGAAACATGGTAATTAGCTGTACCTCCACTACCCTTCCCATTGGCTAATCAGGGCGATATGCAAATTAACTGCCAGCCAAGATGGCGGCCGGCAGCCAGGCAGCTTGAAGCGAACATGAGGCTTGCTTGCTTCAGTGACGGAGGAAGCCAACGTTCCCAGTCTGCCTTGCCGGCCTCTGAGCTTGCAGTTTGAAACATTGTTACAAATATAGAAGCTAAACAAAACCCCAGAAACCTGCTTTCAGCTAGCCAGGCTTTAGCCAGCAGGACCGCATCATTGTTTCAATTATAGAACCCAAACAAACCAGATACCTGCTCTCAGCAGCCGAGGCCTAAGAGCTGGAGCCAAGCCTCAGAGCTAAAGCTGGCCCAGAATTTTAAAAAAAAGAAAAAAAGGAGCGGTTGGGAGCTTCAGTCACCCGCCAGCCTGAAAACAGCCCTCAGCCCCTCAGCCAGACTGGCCAGGCACCCCAGTGGGGACCCCAACCCTGAAGGGGGTGTGACCAGCTGCAAACAGCCATCATCCCCTCATCCAGGCTGGCCAGGCACCCCAGTGGGGACCCCCACCCTGATCAAGGACACCCTTCAGGGCAAACCAGCCGGCCCCCACCCGTGCACCAGGCCTCTATCCTATATAGTAAAAGGGTAATATGCCTCCCAGCACCGGGATCAGCAGAGCCATGAGGCCTTCCGGCACTGGGATCAGCGTGACAGGGGGCAGCGCCCAAACCCCCTGATCACCCTGCGGCTCTGTGTGTGACAGGGTGCGGCACCCCAACCCCCTGATTGGCCCTGCTCTGTGTGTGACGGGGTAGAGCCATAACCTCCCCATCGGCCCTGCCCTGAGTGTGACAGTGGCATTGCCCCAACCCCCTTATCGCCCTGCTCTGTGGGTGATAGAGGGCGGCACCCCAACCCCCCCCACAGGCCCTGCTCTGTGTGTGACGGGGTAGAGCCATAACCTCCCCATTGGCCCTGCCCTGAGAGTGACAGGGTGCGGTGCCCCAACCCCCTGATCCACCCTGCTCTGTGTGTGACAGGGGGTGGTGCCCCAACTCCCCTATCGGCCCTACTCTGTGAGTGACAGGGGGGAGCTCCTCAACCCCCTGATCGGCCCTGCTCTGTGCATGACAGGGGGGAGCTCCTCAACCCCCTGATCGGCCCTGCTCTGTGCGTGACAGGGGGCAGCGCCCCAACCCCCTGATTGGCCCTGCTCTGTGCGTGACAGGGGGTGGCGCCCGCAACCTCCCCATTGACCCTGCCTTGAGTGTGACAGGGGGCGGTGACCCAACTCCCCAATCGGCCCTACCCTGAGCGTGACTGAGGGTGGCATCGCAACCTCCCAATCCGCCCTGCTCTGTGCATGACAGGGGGCGGCGCCCCAACTCCCCAATCGGCCCTGCTCTGAGCCAGACCAGGGGCTGCACCTAGGGATTGGGCCTGCCCTCTGCCACCAGGGAGCAGGCCTAAGCCAGCAGGTCGTTATCTCCCGAGGGGTCCCAGACTGCGAGAGGGCACAGGCCGGGCTGAGGGACCCCCCCCTCTCCCCCCCGAGTGCACAAATTTTTGTGCACTGGGCCTCTAGTATATATATAAAAGACTAAGTGACTGCCCAACCGTTCGACTGTCCGACTGGCCAGTAGGTATGATGCACACTGATCACCAGGGGACAGATGCTCAACACAGGAGCTGCCGAGCTGTGACTTGTCAGTGGCGGTTCTTGGGTGATTCACCCTGGCCAGAGAGGAGGGAGCCTGATTCCTTGCAGGGCCACATGATTCCACCTTTGGCCATGGGTTATATTGTTGCTGGGGCACTGTTGGCCTTGAATCTGGTTTACTGCCGAGCTGGGTGAATAGAGAAAGGGCAAATAGCAATATTAAAATATTACTTCTAATTAATTTTCTTTCAATGTGCACGAATCCGTGCACTAGGCCAGGGATATTACAAGTATTACATAAATATTAATATTACAAGTATTACATAAAATGTTGAAGGGTATTCTTTAAGAAGAGGAAAAAGAAGAAAAAAATTAAAAATATGAACAATAAAATGGCAATAAATAGATATCTATCAACAATTAAATCTAAAAATCAAAATAAATGCACAATAAACATAATGAACAAAATAAACTGGTGAATAAAATAGAATCAGAGGCATGGAGACATGGAACAGACTGAAGAATCTCAGAGGAAAGGGGGATGGGGAGGCAGGAAGAAATTAACCAATCATCTTACCTATGGACATAGACAGCAGTGTGATGAAGGCCTGGGGCAGGATTGAAACCTGGTGGAGGGGAGCAATGGGGGGGGGCAAGGAGGATATCTGTTATACTCTCAACATATGTAATAACTTAATCAATAAAGAAATTTTAAAAATAACAAAGCTACTTAGGCAAAACCACTCTTATAGGATTGGCTCAAGAATTTACACAATTATAAAAAAAGATTTAAAATAAAATTTAAAAAAGAAAATATCATCATAGTCATTATTCCAATTAATATTTTTATTTCAAATACAATTCTTTTTGAAATTACAAAACAATTCAGACTTTCATTAATTCAGGAAAGTTCCTCCAAGTACTTTTGAATTAGGAAGTTGTGACTCTATATCAACACTTTCTTTTCTCCCCATTGATAACAAACCTAGACATTTTTTAGAAGGAAGTTATTTTTCAACCTGCCAAGTTCCCTGGATTTTACACTCATAAAGATCTCAACAGGTTCGAAAGGCCAAAATTATAAACAGGAATTCATCAGATCAACAAGCTATTGCATAATTGTGGTTTCTAGGCAATCATAAGTTGAAATGAGTGTGTGATGTAGCTGCTTAGGAAGCAAATGCTATAATAGAGCAATACAAATAGAATGTCCAGTTCAAGGGAGTAACTTGGCAATAGTCAGACCACATCTGATAGGTTGTGTCCACTTCTGGGCACCCACATTCTAGTAGGAACTTGACCAATCTAGAGAGATTTCAGAAGAAGATAGTCCAGATGGTGGAATTTTTAAAATCATGCTGTAAAAGGATGATTAAAAAAAATAAAATCTGGTAGTTTTTGTTTTGTTTTTTGTTTTGTTTTGTGTTTTCTTTTGTTTGTTTGTTTTCCCCCTGAAAAGGGGGAGATTTAGCCAGAATGTGACATGGAAGCAAAACTAGACATATTCAGTGTAGGTCCAAGGGGTGATCAAGGATAATGAGTAGAACTCATGAGGAGGCAAATTTAGGCTCAGGATCAGAAAGCTATATCTAAGGATACAAAATATCCATGAATGGAATAAGCTGCCTTGAAAACAGTAATCTCTGTCACTGGAAACTAACAGAGACCATGAGTATGCAGAAAGGATCTCTACTTTGAATGTGAGTTTAAATAGTTGATATCTATAGATATTTCCAGCTCAGATCTATGATTGTATCCTCATGACTATATTCTCAGATAGCTGAAATATCCATCTAGCTGATCTAACTTCTCCACCCTGAATACTATTACACTATTGTCAGACTAATTTTTCTACCATATTTTACTTATCACTCTTCTCTCTCTTTCTCTCTCTCTCTCCTTCCCCTCTGTCCTTCTCCCTCTCCCATTCTGCCTCCCTCCCACTTTTTCTCCCCTCTTTTCCTACCCCCTCTCTCATTTCTTCTCTTCCCTTTTTTGGCTGCATACATAATTAATAGTCTATATGGAGTTAACTGTTTCAGGCATTGCTTTAAAATGACTGCTTATCTCCTGCACTGAGTCCAATTCTCTTTTTTTTACACTTTATACCTGGTACTACATGGATTCTTCCCTCTGCTGACATTATTTTTCTCTCTTCTCCAAAATATATTCTCCACTATTGAAGACATTCTAGCTATGTCAAACTCATATGTTCCTCCTGTATGTGTTGTACTTCTCCCTGAAATTCTCCTAATCCTTTCCTCCACAAAGGCAATTGCTACTTATCTTTGAAGGCTAAGTTCTAGCCCATTTTTTATCTGATACTTTCTTCAGCTATTACAGTGTACTGTCTCATGTTTCTCTGAATTTGTAAATATACCACTGTCATATTGTCAATATATAAGTGTATGTAATCCATAGTTTTCCAAATGAGGAAACAATGGTGCACCCAAATAAAGGACTTGTCCAAGCTAACCCAGTAAATTAGCTGTAGAGCCAGAAAGAGAACTCATACCTTTCTGTTCTTATTCTAGGCACTTTACCATGTATTTTTTTTTGTATTTGTTCATTTCATCTTCTCAGGTAAATTCTAAACTTATGGAGGATAAGGACTACTCCATTTTTTAAATTTTATTTGTATCTTCAGAGGCATATAGTTCCTGTTCACTGAGCTCTCGTTGATTATTTGAGTCTGTTTAGAAAGTTTTTTTGAGCACCCTCTCTGCCAGGGACTGGGATATCAAAGGACACAAAACAAATAAAAATGCATGTCCCCATAGAACTTACATTTTAATAAATGGCCAATAAACTCCTTAAAAAAGGAATTGAAATAATAGTTCATCTGACTTGCCCTTCTATAAAACTTCCTTGCACACTACCAAATGACTTGAACTAAACAACATTAACCTTACCATATGAAATAATTTTGGAAATGGAATTATGTTTCCTGTGTTTTAATATGCCTATTAGAAAGGTCATATGCCTTGCGTGTGTGAATGATAATATGTCCTGAAAGCTTCTAGTCTTGTTCAGTCTAATTAGATTTAAAACAAGTTGACCACTACTAAGATAGAATGACTGAATTTGGCTGTCCAAAGCCACATTTGCCCAGTGAGCTCTATTCTTTGAACCATTAATAGAAAAATCCAGTCACCCTATTTCCAGGAGTTAGAGATATTATTTTAGGTCACTAAAGTTTAAAAATTTCTAGTCAACATGAAAATTCAAATCCATCAGTAGATATTAAGTACCTATTATGTGCTGACAAATGATAATTGCCACTGCTTTTTTTGATGCTAGGAGAGGAATAAAATGTACCAAGTCCAAAATATAAGCATTTCTCATGTAATACCACCCTCTCTCACCAAAATAATAATAATAATAATAATAATAATAATAATAATAATATGCATAGGGAATAGTATTAGGGAAGGGGATGACTTAAGGGCAGAAATGGGAGCTACAAGTTGAAGAAACCTGAAAATATCCCAATTCTGATGTCCCTCAATGGATGAAACTCTGTTTCTGAGAAAGTAGCTTAAGAAGTTAAAGGAGCTCTTTTTTCTCCCCACTCTTCACTTCCCCCACAGACCAATGCAGAGTATGGAATGTAAGTCCACAAACCGCCACATCGCCACTCTTTACCTTGTGAGGAGGCCAAAAATGCTTAGCTATGTCAGTGGGTCCAATAGCCAAACCTCATACTTTTACGCATAAATAATTGGGAGTATGTGTAAGACTCTGTCCTCAGGGTTTTCAGGGGCTGGGAGGATGTAAATCATCTTAGAGTGCTGAATAAATGCAGATTGATAAAGAAATGTACACAAGTTTACACATATAAATTCACAGATATTAATATGCTGGAGCATTTTCTCCAGCAACCTACAAATAACAACTGAACCTCAAATATTTGGGGGAAAAAGATTTATAAATCCAGCAACAGTTCCTTTGCTGTTTCTCCCTTAGGAGCTACAACTGTTGATTTTTATGTCTTCTAGCAGCAGCTCAGCGAGTAGTCTGTAAGTTCCAGCAGCTTGAATAAGGAGATTCAATCTGAAAGTGTGAGGGCATAATCCCAAAAACAGTTTTTACAATTTAGAAAGTTCTAGTCTCATTTCATGAGAGCTCCCCAAAGAAAGAGAAAACTCCTCTTGAGAAAAAAATTCTTTTGGCCAGAGACCCTTATTTTATTCTCCAAAGAGGTCTCTTAAAGCAGATTTTTCTAGGTTTATTTACAATGTTAGTTCTGAACATATTTTTGGCTCATAGACTGTGTTGAGAATCTGGTTGAATTTATGGATCCTATTCCTCAGAAAAAAATGCACACATATACAAATGTACATAATTTTGCTCAGTTCACAATCTGAGAGGGTTCATATATTTCCAGAAGCCCATCTATGGGTGTCATTAACCATCAGTGGCCCCCAAATTAAGAGTACCTCCTCTAAAGTTGAGAACCGAACATAGAAAGATGCATAAGAAGAGAAAAAGTAGGGTATATAACAGCACTTTCAAGTAAAACAGAAATGCAAAACATGTAAGCATTTTTAAAACTATAGATGTGATAGCCCCATCCCAGGAACAAAACAAAGCAAAACAAAAAAATATAATGAAAGGACTTGTCACAAAACTATGAGCTTTTTACTTTGCAAAAATAAAAGCAGAATATGTTTAAAGATATTCTTTCAGAATGTGAAAACTGTGACCCTTGGCTGCTATCATTTTTTTCTATTTTTCTTGCCAAACAAATGTTATGAAAGAATATCTGCAGGCCTTCACTCTACCCTGAGGGTTAAAACATGTACAGGATGGAAACTATCAGAGTGCTGAGGTTGGCAGACTCATCTGCCTTGCTAAAGCTTCTAGAGACCTTCAAGGGCTCTAGGGATGAGGGAGTTGTCTTTTTCAGAGAGAATCAGGCCACAAAAAATGTGTCCAAGTCTTCAGAACTATTCAGCCATGGCAGTAGATACAAGTAGAAAAAAATTTATTCAGTGCAGATCCCATGGTCTCAAAATGCTGTATTTTACATTAAGAGCATCTACAGGAAATACTCTTGCCAGCGCAAATAATCAGGACTCCTTCTCAATTGAAGAAGCTGGGAATACAACAGCAGACACATTATATCTTGTAAGGAGATAGATGATTGAGACTTTGAGACAGGATACTTTGGGGCTAAAATTTTCAAAAAAAATATATGACAGCTGAAATCATCATCATCAGATATGACCAGGTTTCCAAGTGTCTTTTCATTATTCTCCTGCTCCCAGGAAAAGCAACACCATACTGTCTTTTGTATAATTGTCTCAATATACTCTTTTCAGTTCCTCTTATAGGACTTGTACTTTTCTAAGAAGAAAGACTATAACAAAGAGCATAATGAATAAGGTTATAAGGTTTTTTAACCTTAAGGAGTTCACAGTCCAGTCTAGTAGTGAAAATAGAAATGCAACTAAATAGTCACAATTGTGTCCTAGGTAAATTAATAGTAGTATATGCGAGATATTAGGTAGAACAGCAAAAGAAGAAACTAAGTCTTCTTGAGGAAGTGACACTTGGATTTGAGTCTATTTAAAAGAAGAATAGAAGTTTGCTTAGTGACCAAGGAGAAGGACAGTCCAAGCAAAAAAGGTACAGAAATTACAAAGAAATGAAGAAATGAAATAACATGCATATCTGGAGAAGTGAAAACAGGATATTAATAGAGCATAACATATACCAAGTTAAACAGAAGAAAGTTAGTGTTTCAGATCCATTGATTTTTCAATGGCCATAATCTATGACACCCAAGAGATTTATATAATTAGGGATGAGGTTGACCTAAATGACCTTAAGAAGCTTTTAACTTGATATTGGGGCTGTCAAATGGCAAACACTACTTTTTAAAAATGCATATCTATATCTCAAAAAGATATATTTTAGTATATCCTGCCCCCTAAACCCAATTCATTTCAGAGTATAACCTCAGTGCTGAAACACAGATTTTTGCAAAAACAACATCAATAGTGAGTGCTTTCCACCTTTTAAAGAAGTCAGTAGAGTTCCCTGCTAAAGCAGTAAGAGAAAAGTCTTATTTTTTTAATTTATTGTTAACACTATTACCAATGTCCCCCATTCCTCCCTCTTACCAACCTCCACTCTGCCCCTGCCCTTCAACTTTTTTCTTACATTTTTGAGGTGAAATTTATGTAAAAGGAAATTAACCATTTAGAGTGACATTTTTATTTTTATAATGTCAAGTGACCAACACCTTTATCTAGTTACAAAATATTTTTATCACACCAAAAGAAAACCCCATAGTCACAAAGTGGTCATTTCTTCTTCCCTCCTTCCCCCAGTTCGGAGCAACCGTCTGCTTCCTGTCTCTATGTATGTGCCTATTGTGGATATATCATAAAAATTGAACCATTCAATATATGCAATTTTGCATCTGGCATATTTTACTCAGTATTACGTTTGTGAGGTTCATCAATCTTGTAGTGTGTATTAATACTTCATTTCTCTTAATGACTGAATAACATTCCATTATATGGATATGCCACATTCTGTTTATCCTCTTACCAGCTAGTGGATATTTGGGTTCTTTCCATCTTATGATTATTGTGAAGAGTGCTGCTATGCACATTCATGCACAGGATTTTTTTAACACCTGTTCTTAATTCTTTGAGGGTGTATACCTAGGAAAGAAACTGCTGGTTCACATGGTAATTCCATGATTAACTTTTTGAGGAACTGCTAAACTGTTTCCACAGTAGCTGCACCATTTTACACTCCTACCAGCAATGTATGAGTGTTCAAATTTCTCTCAACAACATTTGCTATTTTTAACCTTGGCCATCCTTGTGGGTATGAATAAGATAGAACTGGTGACAATATAAGACAGGGAGAGAAAATCTACTGCAAATCCTCTTTGTCTGTATATCACATCAATTAGGGAAATGGTTGGTCTCTGCCAAGAGCATTACAACATATAGAGAGTCTGCAACATTGCTGAATATCATGATGATTTATGAGTCACAAATGTTCTTTTAAGAATATTCTCTTGCCCTAACCGGTTTGGCTCAGTGGATAGAGCATCAGCCTGCAGACTGAAGGGTCCCAGGTTCAATTCCGGTCAAGGGCATGTACCTTGGTCACAGGCACATCCCCAGTAGGGGGTGTGCAGGAGGCAGCTGGTCAATGTTTCTCTCTCATCGATGTTTCTAACTCTCTATCCTTCTACCTTCTTCTCTGTAAAAATCAATAAAATATATTTAAAAAATAATATTCTGTTAATTCATCCTTGGGAAAAATATATATTTAACCCAAATATTCAAAAGAAGAATATGGTGTAAAAAGAAGAAATAAAAATGGAAAAAAGAACACAGGCACAAAAAATAAATATGGGTACAAACAAGTACTTATCAATAATAACTTTAAACATAAATGGACTAAACACTCCAATCAAAAGACATTGAGTGGTTGAATGGATAAAAAAACACAGCCCATATATATGCTGTCTACAAGAGAGCCACCTCAGAACAAGGGACTCACAAGACCGAAAGTGAAGAGATGGAAAAATATCATTCAGGCAAATAGAAATGAAAAAAAAAAGCTGGGGTAGCAATACCTATATCTGAAAAAATAGACCTCAAAGTGAAGGTCATAATAAGAGATAAGGAATGCCACTTTATAATACTAAAGGGATAGATACAACAAGAGGATAAAACCCTGATAAACATAAATGCACCCAATGCAGGAGCACCCAAGTACAAAAAAAAATGAACAAAACAAAACAAAAAAAAACCTCCTGGAAGATATCAAGGAGAGATTGACAATAATACAATCACAGTAGGGGACTTTAATATACCACTGACATTTCACACCGAAGCCACGGAATATAGGTTCTTCTCAAGTGCACATGGTACATTTTCAAAGATAGACCACATATTAGGTCACAAGCAAAATCTCTTCAAATTCAAGAAGTTTGAAATCATATCAAGCATCTTCTCAGACCACAATGGCATAATATTAGAAATAAACTACAATAAAAACAATCAAAAAATTAAAACACTTGGAAGCTGAATAGTATGCTATTAAACAATGATTGGGTTACCAAAGAGATCAAAGAAGAAATTAAAAACATCCTGGAAAAGAATGACAATAAATACACAACAATCCAAAATCTATGGGACGTAATGAGAGCAGTCCTGAGAGGGAAGTTTATAGCTCTACAGGCCTACCTCAAAAAACAAGAAAAAATTGTAGTAAATCATCTAACTATACAACTTAAATAATTAGAAAGAGAGCAACAAGAAAAGCCCAGAGTGAGCAGAAGGAAGGTGATAATAAAGATCAGAGCAGAAATAAATGACATAGAGACCAAAATAAAAATAAAAATACAAAAGATCAATGAAACCAAGAACTGGTTCTTTGAAAGGATAAACAATATTAATGAACCTCTAGCCAGGCTCACCAAGAAGCAAAGAGGACCCAAACAAACAAAATCTGAAATGAAAGAGGCAAAATAATAACAGACCCCACAGAAATACAAAGGATTGTTAAAAAATACTATGAACAACTCTATTCCAACAAACTAGACAACGTAGAGGAAATGGACATATTCCTAGAAAAATACAACCTTCCAAAACTCAATCAGGAGGAATCCAAAAATCTCAATAGGCCGATAACTATGGAGGAAATTGATGCAGTCATCAAAAAGCTTCCAGCAAACAAAAGCCTGGAGCCAGCTGGCTTCACAGGGGAGTTTTACCAAACATTCAAGGAAGAGCAAAAACCTATCCCCCTCAGACTATACCAAAAAAATTCAAGAGGAAGGAACACTTCCAATCTCATGCTATCAAGCCAGCATTACCCTAATACCAAAACCAGATAAAGACAGCACAATGAAAGAGAATTACAGGCCAATATTCCTCATGAACATAGATCCTCAAAAAATTCCAGCAAATCGGATCCAGCATTACATCAGAAAGATCATGCACCATGACCAAGTAGGATTTATTCTGAGGATGCAAGGATGGTACAATATTTGCAAATCAATAAACGTGATACATCACATAAACAAATTGAGAGATAAAAATCACATAGTCATATCAATTCATGCAGAAAAAGCATTTGACAAAATCCAACACCCTTTCTTGATAAACACCCTCAGCAAAATAGGAATAGAGGGATCATACTTCAACATGATAAAAGCCATATATGACAAACAAACAGCCAACATCATACTCAATGGGCAAAATCTAAAACCATTTCACCTAAGAACAGGAACAAGACGGGGATGTCCACTGTCACCACTCCTGTTTGACATAGTTCTGGAAGTGCTAGCCATAGCAATTAGACAAGAAGAAATAAAACGTATCCATATTGAAAAGAAAACATAAAACTGTCATTATTCGCAGATGATATGATACTGCACATAGAAAACCCTAAAGACTCCATCAAAATTATTAGACTAAATACATGAATTCACCAATGTAGCAGGATACATAATTAAAGCCATGACATCTATGGCATTTCTATACACCAATGGTGAACTAACAGAAAGAGAGACTAAAAAAACAATTCCATTTACTATGGGACACAATGAGAGCAGTCCTGAGAGGGAAGTTTATAGCTCTACAGGCTCTACACCAAAAAATTAAGATACCTAGGAATAAACTTAACTAAAGAGACACAGTTTTCTGTGTCCTGAGAACTACAGGACACAGAAAAAAGAGATAGAGGAAGATATAAACAGATGTAAGAACATACTGTGTTTATAGACTGGTAGAATCAACATCATTAAAATGTCCATACTATCCAAAGCTATCTATAGATTCAATGCACTCTCCTTTAAAATACCAATGGCATATTTCACAGACCTAAAATGAACTCTCCAAAAATTGATCTGGAATAAAAAAGACCACAAATAGCTGCAGTGATCCTGAGAAAGAAGAACAAAGCTTGGTGGAATATCAATACCAGATAAGCTGTACTACAAAGCCACTGTTCTCAAAACTGCCTGGTACTGGCACAAGAACAGACATATAGATCAATGGAATAGAATAGAGAACCCAGAAATCAACCCAAACCACTATGCTCAATTAACATTTGACAAAAGAGTCAAGAACATACAATGGAGTCAAGACAGTCTTCAATAAATGGTGTTTGGAAAATTGGAAAGATACATGACAAAAAATGAAACTAGACCACCAACTTACACCATACACAAAAATAAGCTCAAAATGGATGAAGGACTTAAACATAAGACTGGAAACCATAAAAATACTAGAGGAATCCACAGGCAGCAAAATCTCAGACATATGCTGAAGCAATTTCTTCACTGATTCCGCTCCTAGGGCAATGGAAACTAAAGAGAAAATAAACGAATGTGACTACATCAAAATAAAAAGCTTCTGCACAGCAAAAGAAACCATCAACAAAACAACAAGAAAGCCCACTGCATGGGAGAACATCTTTGCCAATGTTATCACCGATAAGGGTTTAATCTCCAACATTTACAGGAAACTCATACAATTTAACAAAAGGAAGATAAACAATCCAATCAAAAAATGGGCAACAGACCTAAATAGATACTTTTCTAAAGAAGACATAAAGAAGGCAAGTGACATATGAAACCATGCTCAAAGTCACTAATCATCTGAGAGATGCAAATCAAAACGAAAATACGGTACCATCTCATACCTGTCAGAATGGCTATTATCAACAAATCAAAGGACCAGTGCTGGTGAGGATGCAGAGAAAAAGGAGCCCTTGTGCACTGCTGGTGCGAATTCAGACTGGTGCAGCCACTGTGGAGAACAGTATGGAGTTTCCTCAAAAAACTAAAAATGGAACTCCCATTTGACCCAGTGATTCCACTTCTAGGAATATATCCCAAGAAAGTAGAAACACCAATCAGAAAGGATATATGCAACCCTATGTTCATAGCAGCACAATTTACCATAGCTAAGATTTGAAAACAGCCTAAGTGCCCATCAGCAGATGAGTGGATTAGAAAACCGTGGTACATGTACACAATGGAATACTACGCTGCTATTAAAAAGAAGGAATTCTTACATTTGCAACAGCATGCATGGAACTGGAGAGCGTTATGCTAAGCAAAATAAGCCAGTCAGAGAAAGATAAATATGACATGACCTCATTCATTTATGGAATATAATGAACAACATAAATTGATGAACAAAAATAGATCCAGAGACAGAGAAGCATCTATCAGATCGTCAAACCTCAGAGGGAAGGTAGTGGAGGGTGGGGGTAAGGGGGAGAGATCAACCAAAAGACTTAAAGCAACCATATAAGCCTAACCAATGGACACAGACACCAGGGGTGTGAGGGCATGTGTGGGGGTTGGGGGGGAGGGAATGGGGCGATAAGGACACATATGTAATACCTTAATCAATAAAGAAAAAAATCAAAAAATTCATAAAGTCACATAAGAAGAAAAAGAAGGAAAACTATGCTCAAATCTCATGATGACAAGTTAGAACATCTTTATCCCCTATAAAAATATATTTCTTCATTAACATTAAAGCCTATAAATGCTATTTACTCGGTCAAACGCTCATTTTATAAAATATATAAGCCTGCTAAACCCTGAGACAAGTTCAGGATTTCTTTATCTTCAATAAGAGCTACAATAAGTTTCCGATGATATTGATTCTGATCACACCCCTGAGGAAACTAAGCTTATTGGGTGAGGTAGAAAGCAAAGAGCTTTATAGAAAATCCTCATACTGAGCAACCTGTGGCAAGCCAAAGCAGCTGGATGAACAGTATAGAGGAATTCATATAAACCAGGGACCAGATTTTATTAAAATATCTTACTTCCAGAACACTAGTCCAGCAACATTGCCAAAACTAATTATCCCACAGCTGAGCCCAACAGCCAAAAACAGCATAAAATCTACAGAAGAAAACAAAATTTTAGCACCCCATTTTGTGCTTTACATTGTATAAATTGTGAACGATACCAATGGACAACTAGTGAAGAAACTTCTAGTTATATAGTTCTTTCTATGAGTCCAGATATATAACTCAAGACCTAAGGAAGAGCTTCTTCAACATCAAAGAGGCAAGAAACTATAATGGAATACGGAAGAAAGGTAAGGTAGGGAGGAGAAAGTTTTCACCTCTGAAGTTTTTCAGGACAAAAAAAAAAAAGGTACTCATCTGTTGTCTTTATAGGGCCTGCTCTGTCATAAAAATAGATGCTGCCTTCCTGCATAGAGAGGAATTTCATGGATACTTGGGAAAGTCCATCCCTGACCAAAAATATGTACCCTCTTAGTCTTCCTTAGTACCTGAGAATTTCAACATTAGTTTAATTCTTTCAGATTTAGGCTTTATCTCCAGGGGACCTCAGAGCCAATATATTAACAAAGAAGTACAGGATCAACATTAAAATTATTGCCTTAGAGTAATATATTAATAATAACTTTCTAAATAACATTACACTTGAATGTATATAGTGTTTACTTATGTGGATCACTATGCTACATATTTTAGGATACTATCTAATTTAATCTACACTATGAGGAAGGTAATATTATTCCTTTTTTGCCAATAGAGAGTCTAAAGCCCCAAGGTTGTAAGAGACATGGTCAAGTTCAAACAATTTGCCAGTGACAAAACCAGAATTCATTATATTAAGTAAATATGCATTTTTTTAAATTTTTAAATTTTATTTTATTTTATTTTATTTTATTGTTGACATTAGTGCAGATGTCCCCAATCCGCCCTCCCCTTTAGTTTCTTCCTCACAGGTCCTAGGCCCTGCCTCTCCCCAGGCCTTCACCACACTATTGTCTGCGTCCATTGGTTATGCATATATGTATATGACTTCTTTGGTTAATTCCTTGCCACCGCCCCCTCTCTCCCAAGATATGTCAGTATTTTCCATGCTTCCATGTCTCTGGACCTATTTTGTTCCTCAGTTTATTATGTTCATTAGATTCCACTTGTGAGATCATGTGATATTTGTCTTTCTCTGACTTGCTTATTTCACTCAGCATAATACTCCCTAGATCAGTGATGGCGAACCTATGACACGCATGTCAGAGGTGACACATGAACTCATTTTTTTGGTTGATTTTTCTTTGTTAAATGGCATTTAAATATATAAAATAAATATCAAAAATATAAGTCTTTGTTTCACTATGGTTGCAAATATCAAAAAATTTCTATATGTGACATGGCACCAGAGTTAAGTTAGAGTTTTTCAAAATGCTGACACGCTGAGCTCAAAAGGTTCTCCATCACTGCCCTAGATCCATTCATGCTACCCCTTGCTGTTGCAAAGCTAATTTTCCTACAAACATCAGGTGGTCATAATAATCTGGTCACTCAGTATTATGTCCATTCACCTATTTTTAAAAATAGTCTTATTGCTGTTTTTGAGAGAGAGAGAGAGAGAGAGAGAAGAAGGGAGAGGGAGAAACAAACACCAATGTGAGAGCCCATCAATGGGCTGTGTCCCATATGCCCCCAACTGGGAACCTAGCCACAATCTAGGCATGTGCTGTGGCCAGGAATCAAATAGGCAACCTTTTGGTGCATGGGGCGATGCCCTACCTACTGAGTCACACTGGCCAGAGCGCATTAACCTACTAATGGAGAACTAGGTCACTTCCATATCTTATTATAAATAATTGTTCAATGAATATAAGTGCATACATCTTTTCAAATTAATGTTTTAATTTTTTCAGATAAATACCCAGAAGTAGAAGTGCTAGATCATGTTAGTTCCATTTTTAATTTTTTGAAAATTTTCCATACTGGTTTTCATAGTGTCTACACCATTTTACATTCCCATCAATATTTCACAAAGGTTTCGTTTTCTTCACCTTCTCCAGAACACTTGTTACTTTTTGTTTTTTAGATACTTGTCATTCTAAAAGTTTTGAAGTGATATCTCACTGTGGTTTTGATTGGCAGTTCCCTGATGATTAGTGAAGTTGAGCATCGTTTCATGTATCTGTTGACTATTTGAAAATCTTCAGTAAAATGTCTATTCAGATCTTCTGTCCACATCTTAATCAAATTAATTGATTGTTTTAAAAATTATCTTTATTTTTGAATATATTACCAATGTCCCCTTTTATTTCCTCATTGACAACTTCTAGTTCCCACCTGCCCCCTGCCCCAGGCCTTCACCGCAGTATTGTCTGTGTCCATAGGTTATGCATATCTATAATAATAGAAGTGTAATATGCTAATTATACCAGACATCCTCCTAGATGACCTTCTGGATGAAGCCGGGGCTGTGAGGGAAGCCCGAGTTCCAGGTGCCTGCAGGTGGCTGGAGAGAAGCCCATGTCCTGGGTGTCAGAGGGAAGCCGGTGCTGGCAGCAGGGGGAAAGAAGGCCTACTCTTGCATGAATTTTGTGCATCGGGCCTCTAGTATGTATATAAGTTCTTTGGTTAATCTCTTCCTACATACCCACCCACCCCCTCCTTCCCTCTGAATTTTTGCTATTGAGTTGTATGAGTTCTTTTTTAAAAAATTGTTTTTAGTTCTTTATATATTTTTGCTATTAACTCCTTATCAGATATATGATGTGAAAATATTTTTTCTCATTTAGTAAGTTGCCTCTTCATTTTTTTGATAGTTTCCTTTGCTGTGCAGAATCTTTTTAGTTTGATGTAGCCCCATTTCTTTATATTTGCTTTGATTGCCTTGGCTTTTAGTATTAGATCCAAAAAAATCATCGCCAAGACCAAAGCCAAGGAGCAAAATCAGAGTTAGTTTAAACACGTAATAATATTCACAAAACTCAAAACTAAAGACGTCCGGACACAAGAAGTATTTCTCAATAACTATTCTCTTTGCATGGTGAGATAGCCGGTGCTGGCAGCAGGGGGAAAGAAGGCCTACTCTTGCATGAATTTTGTGCATCGGGCCTCTAGTATGTATATAAGTTCTTTGGTTAATCTCTTCCTACATACCCACCCACCCCCTCCTTCCCTCTGAATTTTTGCTATTGAGTTGTATGAGTTCTTTTTTAAAAAATTGTTTTTAGTTCTTTATATATTTTTGCTATTAACTCCTTATCAGATATATGATGTGAAAATATTTTTTCTCATTTAGTAAGTTGCCTCTTCATTTTTTTGATAGTTTCCTTTGCTGTGCAGAATCTTTTTAGTTTGATGTAGCCCCATTTCTTTATATTTGCTTTGATTGCCTTGGCTTTTAGTATTAGATCCAAAAAAATCATCGCCAAGACCAAAGCCAAGGAGCCTATAATCTATATTTTCTTCAAGGAGTCTTCAGGTCTTACATTCAAGAGTTTCATCTATTTTTAATTTAAATTTTTCAATTTTTATTGAATTTATTGGGATGGCATTGGTTAATAAAATTATATAGGTTTCACGTGTACAAGTCTTTTTTTAAAATCTTTATTGTTGAAATAATTACAGATGTTTCCTTTTATTCCCCACTGATAACTTCTAGCCCGCACCCTCCCACCCCCCCAGGCTTTCTCCACACTATTATTTGTGTCCATGGTTTATGAATATATGCATATATTTGTTCTTTGGTTAATATTTTCCCACCAAACATCCACCCCCACCTTCTCTCTGAGATTCGACAGCCTGTTCCATGTTTCTATGTCTCAGGATTTTGTTCATTAGTTTATTTTGTTCTTTAGATTCCACATATGAGTGAGATCATGTTTGGTTTATTTCTCAGTTTGGTTTATTTCACTTAGCATAATATTTTCCAAGTCCATCTATGCTGTCCCAAAGGGTAAGAGAACCATCTTTTTTACAGCTGCATAATATTCCATAGTGTAAATGTCACACAGCTTTTTATCTATTCATATACTGATGAGAACTTTGGCCGTTTCCAAATCTTAACTATTATAAATAACGCTGCTGTGAACATAGGGGTGCATATATATTCTTTCTGATTGGTGTTTTGGGGGTTTTATGATATATTCCAAGAAGTGAAATTGCTGGGTCAAAAGGAAGTTCCATTTTTAATTTTTTGAGAAGACTCCATACTGTTTTTAGTAGTGGTTGCATCAATATGCATTCCTACCAACACTATACTAGTGTTAATTTCTCTCCACATCCTCACCAGCACTGGTCATTTGTTAATTTGTTGATGGTAGTCATTCTGACAAGTATGAGGTGATAGCTCATAGTTATTTTAATTTGCATCTCTCTGATGATCAGGGACTTTGAGCATTTTTTCATATGTCTCTTGGCATCTGTATTGTCCGCTTTGGAGAAGTGTCTATTTAGGTCTTTGCCCATTTTTTAATTGGATTGCTTGCCTTCCTCTTCAGTTGTATGAGTTTCTTATATATTTGGGATATTAAATCTTTATCAGATGTATCATTGCCAAGGATGTTCTCCCATACAGTGGGCTTCCTTTTCATCTTGTTGATGATTTCTTTTGCTGTAAAGAAGCATTTTATTAGGATATAGTCCCATTTGTTTATTTTCTCTTTTGTTTCCTTTGCCCCTAGGATATGTATGGGCAAACATTTCTATGAGAGATGA
Organism: Myotis lucifugus; assembly: GCF_000147115.1. NCBI lineage: Eukaryota > Metazoa > Chordata > Mammalia > Chiroptera > Vespertilionidae > Myotis > Myotis lucifugus. The sequence goes on along the minus strand of NW_005871050.1, from coordinate 30,203,591 downwards.
ATGAAATTTTGCTGGCTATGGTTTCTTTTAGGATTTTTATCATTTCACATCTTACATTGAAGTCTTTCATCCATTTTGAGTTTACTCTTGTGTATGGTGTAAGTTGGTGATCTAGTTTCATTTTTTGGCATGTATCTGTCCAATTTTCCCAGCACCATTTTTTAAGAGACTGTCTGGACTCCATTTGATGCTCCTGCCTCCTTTGTCAAATATTAACTGAACATAATGGCTTCAGTTGATTTCTGGGTTCTCTAATCTATATGCCTGTTCTTGTGCCAGTATCAGGATGTTTTGATTACAGTGGCTTTATAGTATAACTTGATATTTGGTGTTGTGATTCCTCCAACTTTGTTATACTTTCTCAAGACTCTGTGGCTTTTTGGGGTCTTTTTTTGGTTCCATATAAAATTTTGGAGTATTTGTGCTGGATCTGTGAAATATGCTATTGGTATTTTAATAAGAATTGCATTGAATCAACAAATTTCTTTGGGTAGTATGGACATTTTAATGATGTTTATTTTACCAATCCATGAATTCTGTATATTCTTTCACTTGTTGATATCTTCCTCTATCTCCTTTTTCAACGTCCTGTCGTTTTCTGAGTACAACAGGTGTTTTATCACCTTGGTTAAGTTTATTCCTAAGTATCTTAATTTTTTGTTGTTGTTGTTCCAATGGTAAATGGCATTGTGTTTTTTTTTTGTTTATTTGTTTATCTTTCTCAGAGTTCATTATTGTTTTAAAATGCCATTAATTTATAGGTGTTAATTTTGTATCCTGTTACATTGCCAAATTCATTTATTAAATCTAATAGTTTTTTGTTGGAGTCTTTTAGGATTTTCTTTGTACAATATTATGTCATCTGAAAGTAATGCAGTTTTACTTCCTTCTTTCCAATTTGACTGCCTTTTATGTTTTCTTCTTTTCTGATTGCCATGCCTAAGACTTCCAGTACTATCTTGAATAAGAGGGGTGAAAGTGGACATCCCTGTCTTGTTCCTGTTCTTAGGGAAAATGGTTTTAGTATTTTTCCCATTGAGTATGGTGTTGGCTGTAGTTTTGTCATATATAACCTTTATTATGTTGTGGTATGATCCCTCTATTCCCCCACTGCTGACAACTTTTATCAAAAATCAGTGTTGAATTTTGTCAAATGCTTTTTCTGTATCAATCGCTATGATCATGTGATTTTTGTCTTTCAATTTGTTTATGTGATATATTTCATTTATTGATTTGCAAATATTGTACCAGCCTTGCATCACAGGAATAAATCCCACTTGGTCATGGTGTATGATCATTTTAATATAATTTGCAATCTGATTTGCTAAATTTTTTGAGGATTTTACCATCTATGTTCATCAGAGATATTGGCCTGCAATTTTCTTTATTTGTGCTGTCTTTATCTGGTTTTGTAATTAGGATAATGCTGGCTTCATTAAAAGAGCTTGGAAGTGTTCCTTCCTCTTGGATATTTTAGAATAGTTTGAGGAGTGTATGTGTTGGTTATCCTTTGAATGTTTGGTAAAACTCTCCTGTGATGCTGTCCAGAGCAGGACTTTTGTTTGCTTGAAGGTTTTTTTTTGTTTTTTGTTTGTGTGTGTGTGTTTTTTTTTCTGCTTCCATTTCATCAGTTGTTATTGGCTTATTCAGGTTTTCTGATTCTTCCTGATTCAGTTTTGGAAGATTGTATATTTCTAGGAATTTATTTCATCCACATTGTCCAACTTGTTGGCATATAATTGTTCATAGTATTTTCTTACAATCCTTTGTATTTCTGTGGTGTCAGTTGTTACTTCACCACTTTCATTTCAGATTTTATTTTTTGGGGGTCCCCTCTCTTTGTTCCTTGATGAGTCTGGCTTAAGGTTCTTCATTCTTGTTTATCTTTTCAAAGAATCAGCTCTTGATTTCATTGATCTTTTGTATTTTTTTAGGCTCTATTTCATTTATTTCTACTCTGATCTTTATTATTTCATTCCTTCTACTTACTCTGGGATTTTCTTGTTGTTTTTTTAATTCTTTAAGTTATAGGATTAGATAGTTTACTAATAATTTTTCTTATTTTTTGAAGTAGTCCTGTAGTGCTATGATCTTTCCTCTCTGGACTGCTTTCGTTATGTCCCATAGAATTTCGGTTCTTGTGTGTTCATTTGCATCTTTTTCAGGGTGTTCTTGATTTCTTTCTTGATCTCATTGGTAACCAAGTAATTGTTTAATAACAAACTAGCTTCCATGTGTTTGAATTTTTTTATTGTTTTTACTGTAGTTGATATCTAATTTTATGCCATTGTGATCAGAGAAGATGCTTAATATTATTTCCATCTTCTTGAACTTGTATAGACTTTTTTGTCATAACATGTGGACTATCTTTGAGAATGACCCATGTGCACTTGAAAAGAATGCTCAGTAGATAAAGCATTGGCCTGTGAACAGAAGGGTCTTGGGTTTGCTTCAGGTCAAGGGTACATGCCTGGCGTGTAGGCTCAATCCCCAGTAGGGGGCATGCAGGAGACATCTGATCAATGATTCTCTCTTACCATTGATGTCTCTCTCTCTCTCTCTCCTTTCCCTTCCTCTCTGAAATCAATAAAAATATATATTTTTTAAAAGAATACAAATAAATATAAGGATATAATATGCTCATGGATGAGGAGAATTAAAATGTCCATATTACCCAAAGCAAACTACAGTTTCAATGCAATCCCTATAAAAATACAATGGTATTTCCCACAAAACTAAAACAAATAATCCTAAAATTTATATGGACCATAAAAGACCCAAGTAGACAAAGTAATCTGGAGAAAGAGCAAAGCTGGAAGTATCATGCTCCCTGATTTAAAACTATAGTATAAAACTATAGTAATCCAAACAGTGTGGTACTGGTACAGAAACAGACATATAGATGAATGAAAAAGAATAGAAAGCCCATAAATTAACCTACACTTACGTAATTCATCAATTTACAACAAACAGGCAGATGTATACAATTGGGAAAACACAGTCTCTTCAATAAATGGTATTGGGTACACTGAACAGATACCTGCAAAAAATGAAACTGAGCCATTTTTATACCATATACAAAAATAAACTCAAAATGGATTAAAAACTTAAATGTAAGATGTGAATCCATAAAACTTCTAGAAGAAAATATAGGCAATAAATTCTTTGACGTCATTCTTAGTAATACTTTTTTGGATATGTCTCTTTGGGCAAGGGCAACAGAAGCAAAAATACATAAATGGGACTACAACAAATTAAGAAGCTTTAGTGCAGTAAAGTAAACTATCAAGATAAAAAGACAGCCTACTGAATGAGAGAAGAATTTTACAAATGATAACAAATGACAAGAGTTGTATAGGGATTAATATCCTAAATATAAAGAACACATACAACTCAACATTTTAAAAAATCTGATTTAAAAATGAGAAGAAGACATAACAACACATACCTATGGCCAACATACTTATCAAAAGATGCTCAACATCATTAATCATTAGGGAAATGCAAATAAAAACCACATCTGTTACAATTGCTATTATAAAAAAAGTCTCAAATAACAAGTGATGAAAGGATGTAGAGAAAAAGGAATCCTCATGCACTCTTGGTGGTATTTTAAATTGGTAGAGCCCTTATGAAAAAGTATCAAGTTTCTCAAAAAATTTAAGAGAACCAGCATATGACCCAGAAATTCCACCCCTGGGTATTTATTTAAACAAAATTTAAACATGAATTAGAAAAGATATATGCACCCCTATAATCATTGAAGAATTATTTATAATAGGCAAAATATGGAAGCAACCTAGGTATCTATCAGTTGGTGAATGGATGA
>NW_005871050.1:30196958-30199662 GCF_000147115.1 Myotis lucifugus | reverse complement strand
ACGCACACACACACACACACATATATGCCTAAGCAACCAGCTGACCAGCCGACCACCAACCATCTGGTAGCTATGATGTGCAATGACCACCAGGGGGCAGACGCTCAAGGCACAGGCATGGAAACATGGAATGAACTAATGAAACTCAGAGGGAAAGGAGGAGGGGGGAGGGCGGGAAGAGATTAACCAAAGATCTCATATGCATACTAGAGGCCTCATGCACAGATTCGTGTACCCATGGGGTCCCTCGGCTTGGCCTGTGGGAATTGGGCCAAAACTGGCTCCCTAACATCCCCTGAGGGGTCCTGGATTGCAAGAGGGCATCGGACTTCATATCTACACTAATAAAAGACAAACATGCAAATTGATTGTACCTTTGCTATGCCTTAAGCCATGCCCACCAGCCAATCAGAGTGACTATATGCAAATTAACCCAACCAAGATGGTGGCCAGCAGCCACAGAGCTGGAGCGAGCAGGAGGCTTGGTTGCCCAGTGATGGAGGAAGCCAAGCTTTCCGCCTGTCATGGCCAGCTCTGAGCTCCACTGAAGGCAACAAAGTTTCAATTATAGAAGGTAAATAAATCTCAGAATTAAAAAAAAAAGTAAAAAAGGAGAGGCTGGGAGCTTCCGTCACCAGGGGCTTGGCCAGCCTGAAAACGGCTCTCAGCCCCTCACCCAGACTGGCCAAACCTCCATGGGATGAGGGTTCCCACTGGGGGGGGGCTTGACCAGCCTGCAAACAGCCATCAGCCGCTCACCCAGGCTGGCCAGGCACCCCAGTGGGGACCCCCACCCTGAAGGGGGGGGTGACCAGCCTGCAAACAGCCATCAGCCCCTCACCCAGGCTGGCCAGGCACCCCAGTGGGGACCCCCACCCTGAAGAGGGTGTGACCAACTGCAAACAGCCATCAGCCCCTCACCCAGGCTGTCCCAGCACCCCAGCGAGACCCCCACCCTGATCCGGGACACCCTTCAGGGCAAACCAGCCAGCCCCCACCCATGCACCAGGCCTCTATCCGATATAATAAAAGGGTAATATGCAAATTGACCCTAACAGCAGAATGACTGGGAATGACTGGTCACTATGACACACACTGACCACTAGGGGGCAGATGCTCAATGCAGGAGCTGTCCCATGGTGGTCAGTGCGCCCCACAGGGGGAGCTCTGCTCAGCCACAAGCCAGGCTGATAGCTGTCAGCACAGTGGTGGTGGCGGGAGCCCCTCCTGCCTCCTTAGCAGCACTAAGGATGTCCAACAGCAGCTTAGGTCTGCTCCCTGCTGGTAAGTGGACATCCCACGAGAGCTCCTGGGCTGCCAGAGGGATGTCTGACTGCCAGCTTGGGCCCGATCCCCCAGGGAGCAGGCCTAAGCCAGCAGGTGGACATCCTCCGAGGGGTCCCAGACTGCAAAAGGGCATAGGCCAGGCTGAGGGACCCCCAGAGTGCACAAATTTTTGTGCACCGGGCCTCTAGTGTGTGTGTGTGTGTGTGTGTATATATATTTATTTATCTTATCTAATAAAAGAGAAACATGCAAATTGACCATACCTCCACTATACTCACAAGCCACGCCCACCAGCCAATCAGGAACATGCAAATAAACCCAACCAAGATGGCAGTGGGTATGCAAATAAACCCAACCAAGATGGCAGTGGCCACGGAGCTGGAATGAACAGGAGGCTTGGGTTGCCCCTGTCGATGGAGAAAGCCAAGCTTCCCACCTGTCCTGGTCGGCTGTGGGCTCCACTCAAGGCTACAAAGTTTTAATTATAGAAGATAAATAAATCCCAGATACCTGCTTCCAGCTGGCATGGCTTCCACTCAAGGAGGGCCTGGGAGCCTGGGTTGCCCGGGGCCATGGCCAGCCTGAAAACAGCCCTCAGCCCCTCACCCAGGCTGGCCACACCCCCATGGGGTGAGGCTCCCCACTGGGGGGGCATGGCCAGCCTTCAAGCAGCCATCAACCCCTCACCGAGGCTGACCAGGCACCCCAGTGGGGACCGCCACCTGGAAAGGGGTGTGGTCAGCATGCAAACAGCTATCAGCCCCTCACCCAGGCTGGCCACACCCCCCTAGCGGGGACCCTCACCCCATGGGGGCATGGCCAGCCTGCAAACCACTACAGGCCCCTCACCCATGCTGCCCCATGCCCCAAGGGAACCCCCCTCCTGATCCGGGACACCCTTCAGGGCAAACCAGCCGGCCCTCACCCGTGCACCAGGCCTCTATCTATACTAATAAAAGGGTAATATGCTAATTAGACTGGGAGACCTTCCAGGAGACCTTCCAGATGTTCTCTGGACAAAGCCATGGTGGCGGGGCTGAGGTAGAGGCGGTTAGAGGCCAAGAGGGGAGGGAAGTTGTGGGTGATCAGGCTGGTGGGGGTGGGGCCATTGGGGGTAAGCAAACCAGCAGGTGGGCCAATTGGGGGCAAGCAGGCCATCAGTGGGGGTCAGTTGGAGGTGATCAGGACAGCAGGGGGGCAGTTTTGGAGTGAGCAGGCCAGCAGGGGGGCAGTTGGGGGTGATCAGGATGGCGGGGGTGGGCATTTGGGGGCAAGCAGGCCAGTGGCGGGGGGCAGTTGGGAGTGAGCAGGCTGGCAGGCAGATTGGTTAGGGGCAATCAGGCAGGCAGGCAGGAAGGTGAGCGGTTAGGAGCCAGCAGTCCTGGATTGTGATAGGGATGTCTGACTCCCCGGTTTA
>NW_005871050.1:30156834-30196858 GCF_000147115.1 Myotis lucifugus | reverse complement strand
CCCCTGTGCATGAATTTCGTGCACCAGGCCACTAGTAGTTATATAACTATATGTAGTTATATATAGTAAGTGTTATATATAATATATATAAAGCATTATATATATAATGGAATATTAACCATACGAAGAGAATAAAATCTTGCCATTTGCAATAAAGTGGATGGACCTAAAGAGTATTATGCTAAGTGAAATAAGTCAGACAAAGACCATATTATTTTACTGATATGCAGACTCTAAGAAGAAACAAAACAGAAACAGACCCATATAGAGAACAAAGTATTGATTTCCAGGAGAAGGATGGGTTAAAAAGATGACAGGGAATAAGTGATACAAACTTCCAGTTACGAAAACATGTAAGTTATAAGGATGTAATGTGCAGCATATGGAAAATAGTCAATAATATCATATTAACTTTGTGTGGTGACTGGTATTTACTAGACTTTTTATTAGACTTATCATAGTGATCACATCATAAGGTGATGTCCAATAATTCTATTGTACACTTGAAACTAATACAATATTATATGTTGCATATACTTAATTCAGTAATAAGTTTTTAAATAAAGCTAAAATATGAACAAATAAACAATAACACCACAATGCGGAAACCATTGAGATAGGCAATGTTTAATGCAACATACTGCCATGCAAGTAGGGTTAAACCACTTGTGCCTGCTTTTAATTGGGATAAAATAGACACAATTGTTGGGTTATGAGACCTGGCTTCTTAGTTTGCTCCCCAATCTCCAGAAACATTCAAGATATTTGCTCCCTGGATTCTTTCTTATCCTAGGTCTTATTCCTTTGGTAATCTGTTTTCTTCTAGATATAATCTGATAACATCACTTAAACTAAGGAATTAAAGGCTCAGAATGCTTTATTAAATCCCAGGTATATACACATTTTAACAGGAGACTTCAACAAAGACTTTATCCAAGGAATGAAAGAATGCTCAATGGTAGGAATTTCAGACACTGGTGCATGCTGACTAAAAAGCCATTGTGGAGAAGGAAAGGATTTTATCATCTTTCAACTCACACCATGAAAGCCTACATATTAATTGTACAAATAGCAGAGAAATGGGGCCATTTTAAAGTTCATCAGCTACACTATAAAAAACACAATAATATAATAGGGTTAAAAGTATTATTAGTCAAGAACTTAGAAGTTTAAAACTAACCAAGGCAAGAGAGAAAATCTCCCAATAATACACATTTTCCACCTCCTGTCCTCAACACCACATATAAGCAGCACAGTTTTGGCACTTGCAGAGAAAGAAGAACAAAAAGAGTGTCTGGGAGAATGAAACTATGAGTGGACAGCTTCTATGTCAGGGATCAGACTTAATGACACTGAACAATGGAGCAATATTCTTCTTGTTCTACTTTAACAAACTATATATTCTAAGTACTTATCTTTCAAGTACTTATCTTCCTATCATTTGGCTTAGCTAACTGAAAAAAAATATATGAGTTTCTAGTTTTAAAAATACAGAAATAACAATGATAATATTTCTTCATAAGAGGGCAAGATATTGAAGCAAGGATGAATCAGTCAGGGAGCTAGCTAAGCACTTGTAGATACCCAGATATGATGGGGGATAGCAGGACCCTTCATTCCTCATAAAATTTCTGCCTTTATATTGCTAACATCCAAGAGTCAAAATAGTTTATATAGAAAGTGACATTGGCATTAAAAAAACAATAGCAATAGAATAGGAAGTTAAAAGTCTCTTAATTTAAGTTGAAGATAAAAAAACAAAAAACAAAATGGAATAACTATTTTTCCATCAGAATTTCTGTAGAAAATATTTCAAATACATATTTAAAGAAAAATAAAGACATACGATTGGAGAGAATTTTCCTTTCACTGAAACTTAGTTTGTCCAGTTCCTACAAGAATATGTATATTACTAGTACATAATAATACAGTTGGCTCTTTGATGGCAGACTTAAAAATCAATAACTCTTCTTGGATCCATAAAAGAGAGGAAGACACAAGGAAAACCACTGTCTCCATGATTGGAAAGACAGGTACATACAAAGAACTGTAGCTTACATGAGCTAAGGCTCATGAGTAGAAACTACTGTGGCATCCAGTGCCAGGGTAGGTAAAACCGATGTATAAGTGAGGATTTGTTGGAGGCTCAAGGTGGATAAGTCTGAGAGTTGAAAACTCCTGGGGGACTCTGTCATTTGGGGTCCCTATGGTATTATGAAGTTTACCTCTGGGATCTTAAATATGTGCTCAGTAAAAATTTGAGAAAAAAAATCTGCTTGGGCTTCCAGCAGGGGGAAGGGTAAAAGGAACCATTTTGAAACAAACCAGAGCTCTCTATTCTTAACAAGGCCTGCACTCATGTGAATCTAGTTAAGCACAGCTGAACCTTCAGGGATATAATCAGAGCTTAACTGAATGGGGGGAAGTGAAATTTCCAAAATTCAGTCCACTCTAATTATCCTATATCAACTAAGGGGGGAGGTAAAAATAAAAATCACATCAAAATATAAATAGATGCAGAAAAAGCATTGTATCTAAAAAGTCATCACACTAAGATCAGGAACAAGGCAAGGATGTATCATCTTAGTACTCTTTTTCAGTATCAAACTGGAGATTCTTGCTAATGAATAAGACAGGAAAATAAAATAAAAGGGATACAGATTGAGAAGAAAGACATTAAACTGTTCTTTATTTGAAGATGACATAATTGTTTAAGCAGACAATCCAAAAGAATCAACAGAAAAACTCTTCAAACTAATGAGGGATTATAGACAGGATACACAACACAAGGTTAATATACAAAAGTTAATTTGAGCCCTAACCGGTTTGGCTCAGTGGATACAGCATCAGCCTGTGGACTGAAGGGTCCCAGGTTTGATTCCGGTCAAGGGCATGTACCTTGGTTGCAGGCACATCCCCAAGAAGTAGTGTGCAGGAGGCAGCTGATCGATGTTTCTCTCACATCGATGTTTCTAACTCTCTATCCCTTTCCTTTCCTTTCTGTAAAAAATCAATGAAATATATTTTTTAAAAAGTTAATTTGAAATTTAGCAAGTGGAATTTGAAATTTAAAAATGCACTATCATTTACATTAGGAGTCACAAACATGAAATACTTAGGTATAAATCTAATAAAATATGTATGAGAAATCATTTCCCCTAAGAAAAGGAACAAGACAGGGATGCTCACTTTTACCACACTTGTTCAACATAATACTAGAAGTCCTAGCCATAGCGATCAGAAAAGAAGAAATAAAAGGCCTCCAAATTGGAAAAGAAGTAAAACTGTCATTATTCACAGATGACATGATATTGTATGTAGAAAACCCTAAAGACCCCACCAAAAAACTACTAGATTTAATAAATGAATTTGGAAAACTTAGCAGGATATAAAACTAACACACATACATCTATGGCATTTTTATACACCAATAATGAACTCTCAGAAAGAGCAACTAAAAAACAATACCATTTACCATTGCAAGAAAAAAAATTAAGATACCTAGGAATAAATATAAACAAGGAGGCAAAAGACTTGTACTCAGAAAACTACAGGATATTGAAAAAAGAGATAGAGGAAGATATAATATACTGTGTTCATGGATTGTTAGAATCAACATCATTAAAATGTCCATACTACCCAAAGCACCTATAGATTCAATGTAATCCATATTAAAATACCAACGGCATATTTCATAGACCTAGAACAAACTCTCCAAAAATTCATTTGGAACCAAAAAAGACACCAAACAGCAGAATTCTTGAGAAAGAAGAACAAAGTTGGAGGTATCACAATACCAGATTTCAAGTTATCAAAACAGCCTGGTACTGGCCAAGAACAGCCATATAGATTGATGGAACAAAACAGAGAACCCAAAAGTTGACTCAAGCCATTATGCTCAATTAATATTTGACAAAAGAGGCAAGAGCATAGAATGAAGTCCCGTCTTCAATAAATGGTGTTGGGAAAATTGGACATGCAAAAGAATGAGACTAGACCACCAGTTTACACCATACACACGAATAAACTCAAAATGGATAAAAGACTTAAATGTAAGTAGTGAAACCATAAAAATTTTAGAAGAAACCATAGGCAGCAAAATCTCAGACATTTCTCATAGCAACTAGTTTACTGATACATCTCCTAGGACAATGGAAACAAAGGATAAAATAAAAAATGGGACTACATCAAAATAAAAAGCTTCTGCACAGCAAAAGAAGCCATCAACAAAATATAAAGAGAGCCCACTGCATGGGAGAACATATTTTCCAATGCTATCTCTGATAAGGGTTTAAGCTACAAAATTTACAGGTAACTCATAAAACTTAACAAAAAGAAGACAAACTATCCAATATAAAAATGGACAAAGGACCTAAATAGACACTTCTTCAAAGAAGGCAAAGAGGCATATAAAAAAAATGCTCAAAGTCATTAATCATCCAAGAGATGCAAATCAAAATGACAATAAGGTTATCACCTCACATCTGTCAGAATGGCTATCATCAACAAATCAACAAATAACAAGTGTTGGAGAGGATGTGGAGAAAAAGGATCCCTCCTTCACTGCTGGTGGGAATGCAGACTGGTGCAGCCACTGTGGAAACTCTATGGAGTTTACTCAAGAAATTAAAAATGGAAATCCCATTTGACCCAGTGATCCCATTTGTAGGAATATATCCTAAAAATTGGAAACACCAATCAGAAAGAATATATGTACCCCTTATGTTCATGGCAGGGCAATCTACAATAGCTAAGATATGGAAACAGCCCAAGTGCCTATCAGCAGATGAGTGGATAAAATGCTATGGTAAATTTACACAGTGGAATACTATGCAGCTATAAAAAGGAAGGAACTCCTACCAGTTGAAACAGCATGGATGGACCTGGAGAGTATTATGCTAAGTGAAATAAGCCAGTCAGAGAAACATAAGTATCACATTATCTCACTCATATGTGGAATCTAATGAACAAAATAAACTGGATGAACAATGTAGATCCAGAGACATAGAAGCATGGAACGGACTTTTGAGGGGAGGTTGGGGAGGGTGGGTGGTTGGGAGGAGATCAACCAAAGAACTTATATGCATATGTGCATAACTCGTGGACTCAGACAATAGGATGTTGAAGGTCTGGGATTGGGAGCAGGTGCAGGCTGAAGGAGGTCAATTGAGGGGGGAGGGGACATATGTAATACTTTCAACAATAAAGATTTTTTAAAAGGAAGAATAAATTCAAGCCCTGGTTGGTATGGCTCAGTTGGTTGGGCATAATTCAAAGCATGGAAAGGGTACTGGCTTGATTCCCAGTTGGGGCACATGTCTGGGTTGCAAGCTGGATCCCCAGTGGAGTACGTGCAGAAGGCAGTTGATCAATGTTTCACTCTCACATCGGTGTTTCTCTCTCCCTCTCCTTTCCTCTTTCTCTAAAAAGCAATAAAATATTTTTTAAAAAGAATAAACTCAAAATGGATTAAAGACTTCAATGTTAGACTCAATAACACAATAACATAAAAATGCTAGAAGACATTGACAGCAAAATCTCAGTCATTTCTGGGTAGCAATATTTTTTTCTGATATATTACCTCAGCAATGAAAACAAAAGAAAAAAATAAACAAATAGGACCACATCAAACTGAAAAGTTTTTGCACAGCAAAGGAAACCATCAACAAAATGAAAAGATAACCCACTGAATGGGGAAACATATTCACCATTACATCTGATAAGGGGTTAATACTCAAACTTTCTAAACAACTTGTAAAACTCAACACTAAAAAACAATCCAATTAAAAATGGGTAAAGGACTTCAATAGACACTTCTCCAAAGAGGACATACAGATGACCAGTATACAAATGAAAAGATGCTCAGAATCACTAATCATCAGAGAAATGCAAATTGAAACCACAATGTGCTATCACCTCCTACCTGTCAGATTGGCTATCGTCAATAAATCAACAAGCAGCAAGTGTTGCTCAGACATGGAAAAAAGTGAACCCTCATGCACTGCTGGTGGAACTGTATATTGGTGCAGCCACTGTGGAAAGCAGTATGGAAGTTCCTCAAAATAAAAATGGAGCTGCCTTATGACCCAGTGATTTCACTTCTGGGAATTTATCTGAAGAATACTGAAGCACTAATTGGAAAGAATATATGGGCCAGTATGTTTGTTGCAGTGCTATTTACAATAGTCAAAATTTGGAAGCAGCCCAAGTGTTCATCAGTAAGAGTGGATAAAAGAGCTATGATACATTTAAACAATGGAATACTCCTTGGCCATAAAAAAGAAGAAATTTTTGTCCTTTGTGACAGCAAGGATGGACCTAGAGAACATTATGCTAAGTGAAATATGCCAATCAGAGAAATACAAGTACCATATGATTTCACTCCTATGTGGAATTTAATTAGCAAACTGAACTAATAAGTAAAATAGAGACAGACTTATAGACAGAGAGCAGGCAGACAGCTATGGTTGGGAGGTGGAAGGATTGAGCAAAAAAAGAAAAAAGAAAGAACTTATGGACACTGACAACAGTTTGGTGATTGTTGGGATAGGGGAAAGCGGGGGTGGAGATGGAAGAGGGTATGGAGGGATAAATGGTGATGAGAAAAACTAAAATAAAATAAAGAAAAAAAGTTCAAATAAATAAATGAACAAATAAACAGATAAAACAGTCTTTGTTATTAGTTTGTTATGTTTGTAAGGAGAATTATGTGGTAAATAGTAAATATGGTTAACAAATGGGAAGTCAGACTGCAAGGGTGAAGGTGAATCTATTATGTACTTTTTTTATACACCTCTACATAACCTTTCACTCTTAACCTGTTTTTACAATGAACTTTTGTTACTTTCATAATTTTAATGTAATATGCTCTTTATTTGGATTTACATTTCCATGACTACAATGAAGTTGAACACATTTTCACATACTTATTCGTTACTTGTATATTTTTTTGTGAATTGCCCATTTATAGCTTTTGCTCATTTTTTTCAGAGTTTCTTTTTCTTTATCAACTTGTGGGAACTCCTTATCTATTAGTGACATTAACCATTTTGTTATGAATATTTTTCCAGGTCTATTGAATTTTTAAGGTGTTTTTTGTTGTTGTGTGTGTGTGTGTGTGTGTGTGTGTGATCTAATCCATCAGTCTTTTCACACAGCTCTTAAAACAGTAAGCTAGATCTATATGTTTTGATGTCTGTAACATATTAAGTGAAATAAATCAAGTTGCTGGCTAATATGTATAGTATGATCCTATCTGCTTAGTTTAAAATATAGAGGAAATATATTATCATTATGTATGTTTGCATAGACTTGTATGAGCAAAAATAAAGTTATAGAAAGAAAATCCAGACTGTTAACATTATCTCAGTGGTATGAGATGGAGAGGCAATTATTAATTTTTCTTTACACAACCCTATATGATTTGACTTGTGGCACCAAGTATATATGATTATTATAATTTTAAAAGATATAGTAAAATTAAAAATCTTAAATAATACCATCACTGTGCTTTCTGAATACTCCTTAGATGAGAATATATTCAATGTAAGGCAAGCACCACTCTCAAAGATTTCCCTTGGAAGCACTAGAAAAGGAATAATTATTGAATGTATTCCATAACTTATGAGTGGATGAGAAGCATAGTCATGTAGACATATTCCCAGAGGTTACACACTACCCCACCCAACACACACACACACACACACACACACACACACACACACACACGCTACCTGACCTTAAAGATCCTCTTTAATGTTTCAACACCACAATGAGAAAAACAGAAAAGATGAAAGTAGATACTTGCAGATTGTAATGAGAGTGTACTCTGCATGGTAACACTTAGGATATGGAGGAGGTTAAAGGGAGAGGAAAGGAGTGGTGGCAATGCTAGCATTGCTTGGCATTTGTCCCACATATAAAAATAGCTAGTTAAGTCTTTGCATTCTAGGGAGAACCAAGATGGCAGAGTACATAAATTCTGATACTCACCATCTCCCACAACCACATCAAAATTACAACCAAAATACAGAACAACTATCCCTCAGAACCACTTGAAATCTGGCTGAATGGAAGTCTTACAAGAAGAAAGCACATCAAGACTGGTAGGAGGAGCAAAGGTGCAGAACAGTCTGGTCCAACACCCACATGTTTGTTTGTTTTTTTAATTGGGAGGTATATCTAGGCTGCAAAGGCCTCCCGTGAGGAGCAAAGAGTCCCTTCCCCACATCAGACCCTTCAGCACAGGGTTCCAGTGCTGTGAAGGGAAGTCCCCATAACTTTGGGCTGTAAAAACTAATGGGGATTGTGGCTGAGTGACATGGAGGCTGCTGGAATTCCAAGCAGTTCCTCTTAAAGGGCTGGCTCACAGACTTACATGGACTTGCTCCCTCTGAGTTCCAGCTCTGAGGCAGCAACTTGTGGGGATCCAGGGACATATGAGGAGGAACTGGATTATCTGGCACTGGGGAAAGAACTCAGGGGCAGCTTTTTCCCAGACAAAAGTGCTGGCAGAAGTCATTGTTCCTATGTTGAGACCTCTCCTGTCATAGAAGAGACTGGCAGGAGCTATATCTGAGTTTCCATCAACTGGCTTTCACTATTTGCTCCACTCTGGTCATTCCCTGAGATCCTGCCACACCAAATTTTCACCCCACCCGAGCTGTTTGCAGCAGCTTTTCCTTATAATTGGCCTGTCCTGGCTCAGACTTCAGATTTTACTAAAATCTCTCAAACAAGCAGCAGCTGGCTTCAGCATGCCCCATTCCTCAAAACCCCACTGAAGCAAGTCCTGCTCCATAGGGCTGTCTCCTGCAAAGCAGCTCTTCCACTGTAGTCACAGCTGGTCCCACTGCCAATTGTCCTGGGGGGTCAATTCCTCCCATTGACGCCATCAGCAATCAAGGCTCAACTACAACAAGACTGTCTACACAACCTACACAGGGGAACACCTAGAGCAGTGGTTCTCAACCTTAGCTGCACATTAGAATCACCTGGGAATTTTTTAAAAATCCTGATTTCTGAGGGCCAGAAATCAGGATTTTAAAAAAAATTCCCAGATGTTTCTAATGTGCAGCCAAGGTTGAGAACCACTGACCTAGAGTGCCCAGCTCAAGTGACTGGGGAGGGTGAGCCAGTGGGCCCTACAGGGCACCTATTACACAAGGCCACTCTACCAATTCCAGGAGACATAGCAGTTTTATCTAATAAACTGAAAACACACACACACACACACACACACACACACACACACACAGGAAAGCAGCCAAAATGTGGAGAGAAAGAAACATGACACAAATGAAAGAACAGAATAAATATTCAGAAAGAGAAATAAATGAAATGAAAGCAAGCAAACTACTTGATATAGAGTTCAAAACAATGGTTATAAGGATGCTCAAGGATCTTAATGAGACTTCAAGGGACTTAATGAGACTTTCAAGGATCTTAGTGAGAATTTCAAGGAAATTAATGAGAACATCAAAGACATGAAAAAGGATCAGTCAGAAATGAAAGGCACACTAACTGAAATAAAAAATAATTTACAGAGATTCAAAGGCTCAAATCAGTGATTTGAATGATGAGGAAGCAAAAAACACCCAATCAGAAGAGCAAAAAGAAAAAAGAATCTAAGAATATGAGGATAGTGTAAGGAGACTTTGGGACAACTTCAAGCATATGAACATGTGCATCATGGGTGTGCCAGAAGGAGAAGAGAGAGAGCAAGATATTGAAAACCTATTTGAAGAAATAATGACAGAAAACTTCCCCTACCTGGTGAAAAAAATAGACTTACAAGTCCAGGAAGCACAGAGAATCCCATACAAGAGGAACACAAAGAGGCCCACACCAAAACAGATCATAATTAAAATTCCAAGGGCTAAAAACAAAGAGAAAATATTAAAAGCAGCAAGAGAAAATCAATTAGTCACCAGGGAGTGCCCATATGACTGTCTGCTGATTTCTCAACAGAAACTTTGCAGGCTAGAAGGGAGTGGCTAGAAATATTCAAAGTGATGAATAGCAATAACCTGCAACCAAGGTTACACTACCCAGCAAAGCTATCATTTAGAATTGAGGGTCAGATAAAGAGCTTCACAGACAAAAATAAATAAATAAATAAATACATAAATAAATAAATAAATAAATGAAAGGATTTCATCACCACCAAAACAGTATTACATGAAATGTTGAAGGGTATTCCAGAAGAAGAAGAGAAGAAGAAGAAGAAGAAGAAGAAGAAGAAGAAGAAGAAGAAGAAGAAGAAGAAGAAGGAGAAAATAAATACTTATCTATCAACAATTGAATCTAAAAATCAAAATAAATGAACAAGGAATCTAATGAAAAAATTAAACTGATGAATAAAATTAAACTGTTGAATAAAATAGAACCAAAGGCATGGAAACATGAAACAGACTGATGAATCTCCAAGGGAAGGGAGTGGGGTAGGGAAGTTATTAACCCCAAATCATATGCATATATTCATTATCTATGGGCACAAATAATAGGGTGGTGAAGGCCTGTGGTGGGGTGGGCACTGGTGGTGAAGGGGGGTTGTGAGGGGGAAGGGGGACATCTTTAATACTCTCAACAATAAATATTTTTTTAAAAAAATTGAAAAGTTTTACATTGTAACCAAGTATAGCATTTGTTCTGTGACTTTATATAAAATGTAATTCCATGGTTGTGACTTGTCCTTAAGTTTGAAACAGAATAGCCATATTTTCTGGGTAAATAGTTGGACCACAAGATATAGGGGGAAATAATGGTATTTGCAAATGTCTCAGAATTGGAAAGATTTAGAATTATCTTATTTCAATCTATTTCACATCTATGAGTTCTTTGTACAACCAGGGCAGATGACCATCTCATCTCCACTTGAAATATTTCCATTTAGACTTCTCTCTTTTATACAACATCTAATTCTTTGCGGTGATAATTATGAGTGCTCTTCCTTAATTGTTATGGGTTTTACCTTTTTGGAACCTCTATGTATCCATCCTTCTTTATGATTTCTCATTAAAAATAAATGAAGATAGCTACTCTATCTCCCCAACTAAGCCTTTTCTTCAAAAGGCTATATATCACAAATGTATAAATTACATGATTTCTAAATTATTCACTATTCAACTTTCCCTAGTTTGGTAACTGTTTAATGTGTTTAAAATGTAATACTTTGAAATAATCTCTCCTCTTCAGATGTCTTGGCATAGAATGCAATTAAATAACTGTCCTTTGTTTATATATTTTACTGGTCTTTCTTGTATCACTGCAATACTAGATTAAAATCACCTTTTCTTTTCTTTTTTGTAGCAATTATGTGTTGTATTAGTTATCTATTGCTACATAACAAGTCACCTCAAAACTTAGCACTTTAAAACAACAAACATTTATATTGTCACACAGTTTCTGAGAATCAGGAATCCAGAAGAAACTAAGCTGGGTACTTCTGACTCAGGTACTCTCTTCAGGTTGCAGTCAAGTTGTCATCCAAGACTGCAGTCATCCAAAGACCTAATTGGAGATGGAGGATCTGCTTCCAGGAGGGCTCACTCATATGGCTGTTGGCAGGAGGACTCGGTTCCTCACCACATGGGCTTCTCTTTAAGTGTCTTCATGACATGGCAGCTGGCCTACCCCAGAGTGAGGGATCTAAGAGAGAGAGCAAGACAGAAGCCAGATATATTTTATGTCCCTGACCTTGAAGTCACATATCACCACTTTTGCCATAATCTATTGGTCACACAGAAAATCCTGATGTAATGTAGGAAAGACTTTATAAAGGTATCATGAATACTAGGAGATAGAGATCATTGGGCGCCATCTTGGAGGCTGGTTACCACATGTGTAGGATACTTATTTCTCATAGCTGCAAAATTATAAATTGCATTTCCTTTTAATGTTCTAAAATTTCAAACCAGAAATTTATTGGTTTTTTTATTCATTTTTTTTGTTAATTCTCACCTGATAATATTTTTTCCATTGATTCTTAGAGAGTAAAAGGCAGGAGTAAGGGAGGGGAAAAGAGAGAGAGAGAGAGAGAGAGAGAGAGAGAGAGAGAGAGAGAGAGTAAGAGAGAGAGAAACCTGGATGTGAGAGAGACACATCAATTGGTTGCCTCCCATACATGTCCTGACTGGAGATCGAACCCAAAACCCAGCTATGTGCAAACAATGAGCTACACCGGTCAGGGCTATTACTATTTTTGAATTGAATTTATTGAGGTGACATTGATTAGCAAAACCATATAGGGTTCAAGTGAAAAACATAATAAAACATCACCTGCACACTTCAAAGTGTGCTCATTGCCCTAAGCCAGTGGTTGGCAAACTGTGGCTCGCGAGCCACATGTGGCTCTTTGGCCCCTTGAGTATGGCCATAAAGTTTCAATCACACTGTACGTGTGCGCCCGCACGTGGTATTTTGTGGAAGAGCCACACTCAAGGGGCCGCAGTTTGCCGAACACTGCCCTAAGCAAAGACTTTTTCCCATTCACACATTCCCTCCCCTTACCCACCTCTACCTAGCTCTCTATCACCATACTGTTGTCTGAGTCTATGTGTTATCTATCCTATCTAATAATAGACAAAGTTTGAAATTGACCATACCTTCGCTACGCCTCCCATTGACTAATCAGCGAGATATGCAAATTAACCACCAACAAAGATGGCGGTTAATTTGCATACGTAGGCGCGAAGCGGGGGAGCGAAGACTGAAGGCGGCTCCGACCAGAGCAGCGAGGGCTGTGAAGGCAGCTCCGGTTTTCCTCCGGCACCCAGGACCCAGGCCTATTGCATGAATCTTTTCGTGCAACAGGCCTCTAGTATATATATAAAAGCCTACGTGATCCTTATGACAGAACAACCGGAATGACTGGTCACTATGATGCACACTGACCACCAGGGGGCAGACACTTAATGCAAGAGCTTCCCCCAGCCCGCAGGCTCCAATTGCCAATGGGGCCTGCCGGCCAACCTCCTGGTCCCTCTTCCCGGCCAGCAGGTCCTGATCGCCCAATCAGGGCTGGGTCCCAGGCTGGGACAGAGAACCAGGGGTGGGTGGCAGTGAATGTGGGCAGCGAGGGAAGGAAGGAGGGGAGGCAGGGTGGCAGGGAACCGTGCAGGGGTGGTGCATGGGCAGTGAGGGAAGGAGGAGGCAGGGAGTGGGGAGGCAGGGAACCTGATCGGCCCTGATCGTGGACAGGCCTAGGAACCCCATCTGTGCATGAATTTCATGCACCAGGCCTCTAATTATATATATATATATATATATATATATATATATATATATATATATCCCTTCACCTTCTTTAAAGTTAAGTTTCTTCTTATGTTCATGGAATTGATTTTTCTTTTTAAACTTAGGTGCAAAGTTTTACATTTATATCTATAAAATGTCATCTGGTTGGTTTAGGCCTATAATTCCAGGCTCTGGCAGAGACTGATTATCTACAGAATGGCCCTACTGCTTTAATGCCATAGCCCATGCCAAAGGGAATACAAAGGGCCATAAGCAAAAACAACAGTTGGAACAAGGCAGCCAAAAGTCAGTAAGAACTGGCTTAAATATGTGCTTTTACTTTGCCCCATTTTAGTTTGCCCCCTGCCTCCCTTTCCTAACCCCCTGATCATTCATCATTCTAGCTTCCTGTCAGCTCCAGTCACATCTCTAGTTTGATCTTCTCAGCTTATCTGCTTCACTGCCTCCCAAATATATGCCTAATTTATTATTTCCCTCCTCTACCCTGTTCTGGCCTTGGGACACTTTCCTTTGAACTAACCCTCTCAGCCCAAATCACTTTCCTAGCTCTACTCCCTTCTTGTTCCAACCTTGGAGTACCATACCCAAGAAAAATACTGTCAACCTATATATTAAAAATTCTAGCCAATTTTGGTTAATCAACAAAAGGCATATGCATGTCTTTCATGTTTTCACCTAAATCATTGATAAATAAGTAGAACACAGAGCTAAAAACAGAAAATCTGTATCATGTTCCTTTGAGAGTTTCTGTCCTTAGGATTCTATTTATTTTTCTCTCTAAATTTTAACAAAACTGTTTTTTACTTTTTTTAAAAATGTGTTTTATATATATTTTTAGAGAGAGAGGAAGTGAGAGGGAGAGAGAAAAAAATATTGATGTGAGAGAGCAACATCAATTGGTTGTTTCCCGTCATCCCAACCAGGGATTGAGCCCACAACCTGGGTATCTGCGCTGACCAGAAATCAAACTCATAACCTTTTGGTGCATGGGACAACACTCAACCAACTGAAACACACTGGCCAGAGAAAACCTGATTTCTTACATCATAGAGAGTGACACTATCTACAGTAATACATGTGGCTAACAGCCACATGTCTATATAAACTTAAATTTGCCTAATTCAAATTAAATAAAATTTAAAATTCAGTTAATAAGCAGTAGTAGCAATATTTCAAGTACTCATCTTCATGTTTCCTAGGGTTATCATATTGAACATGCAAATATAGAACATTTTAACCACCTCTGAAAGTTTTATTGGACAGTGAGTGCTACTCTCAAGTGCTCAGCATAACTTTACTATTATATGAATACTAAAAGGTCTCTCTAATTTTCTATTGATACATTATTCAATTGTTTTGTTCAGCTGGTCATCAATAGGCCTGTCCAGCCCATGTTGTCTATCTTGTCTAAGAGGATATATTATAAGATCCTTTGCTGAAATAAAATATACACTGAGTGGCCAGATTATTATGACCACCCCATCAGTACTTCGTTGGGCCACCTTTTGCCTTCAATACTGTGGTGATTCTTCTTGGCATTGACTCCACGAGATGTTGAAAGGTGATGCGAGGAATCTGACACCATGCCTGATGAATAGCACTGTCCAGTTCTGTGAGATTTGATGGTTGTGGAACCAGCTGCCTGATGGCTCTTTTAACTTCATCCCACAAATGCTCAATTGGATTGAGATCTGGTGATTGTGGGGGCCACCTAAGCAAGGTAAAGTCTCCTTCATGTTCTTGAAACCACTCCTGCACAATATAAGCACCATGGCATGGCACACTGTCTTGTTGGAAGAAGCCATCTCCATTGGGATATGCCATCAACATGATAGGATGAACTTGATCAGCAATGATACTTAGGTATGTTGTGCTATTCAGACATTTATAATGGTCTGGCCCTCTAGCAACTTCAATCAAAGTGATATCCATCCTGCTTATATGATGTATTCTTTTCTACATAGATGAATAATTACTTAAAGTTCAGTGCTACTTTTTCTTCTTTGAGTTTTCTCTCTTTTCAAAATATGCACTCTCTAGTTGTGGACTGCTAATCACAACTCTCATTTTCTCAAGCCTTAGTGATATTATGGAGATTACACACATGCACACACACACATTTCTTCTATTTTCTCCTTTTTTAATGCATTAAGGTGACACTGGTTAACAAAATGATATAGGTTTTAGGTGCACAATTCTACAAAACATCACCTGTACACTGTGTTGTGTGTTCACCACTCTAAGTCATTCCTTTCATCACCATTTATTTCCCCATACCCTCCTCCTCCACCCCCACTCCACCTCTCCCCAGCAATTACCACACTGTTGTCCCTATCCATATGGTTTTTCTCTTCTTTATTAAATTCTCTATAAATCATGCATTCAGGGTCAAATACAAATTTTGTTGGACCTGAAGCTTTTATAATTTGGGAAGCTCACTTCAAAAGAGAAACGTAAAATTGTCAGTACAGAATTATTATGGTCACTCCCAGGCCCTTGGAAGTGCACATGAGGAAACTTGAGGAATAAGATTCGTTAGTATAAAAATAAATATTTTCCTGTTTGTATTTGTGCTGGATGAGGGAGGGTGGCTAACCTGCAGTTGTTAGGTTTAGAATTCCAGGACAAGGATAGTATGGCCTCCAAAGAAAGAAAACATTGAGAAAAAAAGGAAGCCCCATTACTGAAGTTAGAAATGTATCTGACTTTTGGTTTAATTTTCCTGTTTCAGTTATCTCTATAAAACAATTGTCTTTTTATAGGGTAGCATTCCAGTTTTCAACATCAACAAAACCTATGCTCAGCTAGGATCCGATTTCCCAGGCCCCATTTTAGAAACAAGCATAGCTCAAATCCATGCCGAGCTTAAGAACATTCCATAACAAGTGACAGAAGCTTTGCAAACTATGGTCAGAAGGCATATTTCATGACCTTTAGCCTGAGAAACATCAGGTGGCTTGTTGCTTTGTCCCCAGAAGAGTGGTACATAAAAAAAAATCAAAAGGAGTGGTGGTGAGTGTTGGGGACTATGGCAGAAATCCTACAGTTGCAAAGATGTCTCCATAAAGAAGAAGGAAAGCCTTAAGACAGTCCTTTAGTCCAGTGGTTCCCAAAGTATGTTCCTCCCTCTATGGTTCTTAACCTTCTGGCCCTTTAAATACAGTTGCTCATGTTGTGACCCAACCATAAAATTCTTTTCGTTGCTACTTCATAACTGTAATGTTGCTACTGTTATGAATCGTAATGTAAATATCTGATATGCAGGATGGTCTTAGGCGACCCCTGTGAAATGGTTGTTCAATCACCAAAGGGGTCGCGACCCACAGGTTGAGAACCACTGTTCTATAAGGAATTCCTGTGTCTCTTTCAGATAAGCTGTTCTAGTCCCTCACAGATATACTGGTAGGTATTGGACTGGAATGTTCTCAGTCACAAATGTGTGAAAATATATTTTCAAGAAGATTACTATATAAACTTATTTCACTATTCCCACCAAAGACCAGTAATGCAGCCAAGAAAATTTGTCCTAATAGAAGTTTGAATAAAACTCATTTTTATTTATTTTTATTTTTGAAACTCATTTTCATACATGAGGTGTCAAGGTAGAAGAAAAAGAATAAATGACAGAACTTTTGATGTGTTTAAGTGCTTAATAATATTTAATGAATCATTTTATGAGATTCATTTTAAAAGTGTCTAATACATATTGCCAATCATAAGTACATAAATGAAGAAAAAGCAGCCTAGAATCTTTTGAATCTATATTTTTCACAACATACACATGCTCTTGCATTATAGTTTCTCCATAATATGGTGATTAGTAATTTATATGAAAAAATTAATATACAGTTATTTGTATACAAAGACAAAAGTACTGATTTTTGAGTTGTTTTTGCAAAATGGTTGGCTGGCTATCAAGGGCCAAACAGTGGAGGGATGTACACTGGCCCTCTGGAGGATAAAACTTATAACCTTGGCCCCATGTCTACAGTACACCTACCATTTAACATCTTAGTTCTGCTAAGCACCATTGCTCAAAAACACAGTCTCCTTCAAGTCTTCACTGAATAAAATTTGTTCTCAGCCAAAACACTCTCTGGAAGGAATGGGAATGGATTTTAATATTTTTAAAGCATTGAAATTTCGGGGGGGGGGTCCTCTGGAACTTTCTTAAGCTTAAAATCCATTTTTCCCTGTGAGGTGATCCACTTAGTAATCTCTGCTTAGGCAGGTCACTGACTACTCTTAGGCTAAAACTGGGTTCCATTTCTTTTTATAAAGCTCTTGTTATTTCTGTTGGGAGGGCTTGAATGCTGAAAGGGGGAAAGGGGAACTGGATAGCTCAGGGGCCTAGCTAATGTCATCTGATCTCACTTACCCTGAGGCTTTTTTGAATTTGGCTCCTCTTCACACAGTCTCAAAATATGCACCAGCTCTTCAACAGTCATTGACAAGTGGGCTCTGGAGTCAGACTGCCTGAGTTGGAAGCCAGGCTCCTCCAATAACTAGCTGTGAGGGTTTAAAAAGGGTACTTCATCTCTCTGTGCCTCAATTTCCTTGCCTATGAAATGGAGTTAATTAAGAACTTAGAATAATTTTTGACAAAATTAAATTAGATAATATATACAAAACACTTAGTCCAGAATATATAGCAAGTACTTAATAAGTTTTAGCTATTAAAAAATACCAACAAATGTTACAAAGCACGCAGGACCTTAAGATAACAGAATGGAATGGAGGAAAGGGGGATGGATTAAATAGGGGGCATAGAGTGTTGGTATAGAAATTAGTTCTGGGTAAAACGCAATCTAATAAATTCCTAGACTCTGGATGGACTAGGGTTATTTTCATGCAGTTTGGGGTCAAGAAAGAAAGAGAGAGAAAAATAAAACTTTGGAAAAGGAGAGGGGAAGTGATGGTTGTGGGGTGAAGGGAAAAGAAGTCCTGAAGTTGGAAAATAAGTGCCCTTGGGGGCCATCTATTTGCTTTCTGGTCTGCTGTCTGGACTGACCTTCTCCAAGTGGGCCACAAAAATCCCCATAATGAAAGTTCACAAAGCAAAATTTCCATGCCCCTCCATGCTTCCATTTTCATTGAAAATATTAATAACTTTAAAAATGTGAAGGTTTCCTGTCACATTCTGGTCAAACCTAATTGTGGCTAATCCCTATGGAGTCACGAAGCTGCTAGCCTCCCATAGAGCCTTGCAACTAGAGCCACTGATATAGCCTGGATTTTTTTTTTCCTGGTTTGGACTTGTCCCCTTAGACAGGCTAAAACAGTCTCTGCCATCCTCAGTCTGGGGCATTTCCCCACATCCTACCTTCAGCAAACCGCATTGTCAAAAAGAAAGTCTTAACTTATTAATATGTCTTCCATTTAGCAAAGAGGGTCTCAGAGTTCCTTTAAACGTTGTATTTCTTGATTCGATGTCTTAATTTCTAAAAAGTAGGTGTGTATATAAAAGTATAACTTTCTATTAACTATCTCACCTGCCTACCTGTAGATATGAAATGCTATTTTCAGACTCACATTTTGCAAGATCCATAAGAGTTTTACCAATCA
This sequence comes from Myotis lucifugus, assembly GCF_000147115.1. Taxonomy (NCBI): domain Eukaryota; kingdom Metazoa; phylum Chordata; class Mammalia; order Chiroptera; family Vespertilionidae; genus Myotis; species Myotis lucifugus. The sequence continues at coordinate 30,178,036 of NW_005871050.1, read as the reverse complement.
TCTAGGGCAGTGGTTCTCAACCTTGGCTGCACATTAGAATCACCTGGGAATCTTTTTAAAATGCTGATTTCTGGGCCTCATCCTCCAGAAATTGTTTCTTTGCTACTAATGTTGTGGCCCCACCCCATAACAAAGAAACAGAATTTCCAGAGGATGGGGCCCAGAAATGAGCATTTTAAAAAGATTCCCAGGTGATTCTAATGTGCAGCCAAGGTTGAGAACCACTGCTCTAGGGATTCTTAAACTGTGTTTTAAAGGGGCAAGGTTTTGTGCGGTGGAGTTGTCAAGATTTGAATTCTTGGAAATACGATTTCTGTATGGCTCACATCATATTTGAATTAACATAAGAATTTGATCCAGAACACCCGAATTTCTTTTTGTGGAGGGGTGGTAGTTGGTTTTCTCCACACCCATTAACAGGAATTTTTATTTATTTAGCGAGACCTGATTCCTCACACAGGCTGTGGTGATTACAGAGATTAATGAGTCTCAGAGTTTAAGGAATGTAAAGAGGTCAAGCTCGGAAGTGATAGAGATACAAAGTAAACAAAATCCACCAATATAGAGAAAAAGTTAGAAGCATGGGTCAGAAATGGTGAGCTCCGGGTCGTTGGGAAAAAATTATGTAGGTAAATCTTCCTAGAGGAGATAGAAATTTCTTAATAAAAAGGAAAGGAAAAGGAAGCGAACCCCCCGCATCACATTTCTACTCCCGAGTGGGAATGGTCTGTGAGCTCCAGGGAAAGTAAGCAGCTTCGGGACATTTTTCTAAAGTGCTCTTTGCAAGTGCAAGTGCTTGGAAATTGTTTAGTTTTACACACAGAATCCTTTTCCCATAAAGCCTTCAAAAGAAGCCTCACTTCTCAAGGGTGAATTGCGTTTAATCAGATTATTTAAACCGTGTCTCAGACCTCCTGCACTTTGTGGGAGAATGGAGGCGAACAGCCTGGGCGCCTGGAAACATTTTTGCAACAAATGAGCAAATGAATGAAACCCGGCCAGAAAGCTGGAGACCAGGAAGGACGCAGGGACTTTTTATGTGCATTGTGAGCGCGGGGAACTGCAAACTTAAGATCTGGGTAGCCTGGGCTTCAGGGACTCAGACAGGCTCTCTTAATCTCCAGCACCTGTAACAGGTGCGGTTCCGACTGAGTGGCCAGGGGCTGGTACCAACTAACTGGGTCCATAAGAGATGCGGCCCGCCTCAAGGCGATTTCACACTGGTCCTGTTCACACTGCAGTGCCCTGAGCTAGAGGCTTTAAAAGCCGAGCTGTGGTGGATTTGGTGCTCTCTATCCGCCTGCAAAGGGTCTCTCCTAGGTCTGATCCCTGTGCCATTGGCAAAACATTTCCTTATCTAATGATGAGTCTTTGCAATAAAAGGAGCAATGAAGTCAGAGGAGCAGAAAGAGGAAATAGACAACTAGAAAAGTTGCAAGCGTTTCCTAGGAAGATTGGGGCGCGGGCTGTTTGAACTGTGGCAGTGCTGTGGGGCCCAGACTGGGAGCTTTGCAGATTGGGACCGGTTTTCCAGGGCTGGCAGCTGCCTTGAAAAAGTTTCCTGTGGAACACTCTCCAGCGGGGGCGGGGGCGGGGGCGGCGGGGGTGGCGGGCGCAGCAGTGGACTTGGGAGGGAGCAGGAGGGCGGGGGAGGCCTTGAGGGGCTGGCTCGCAAACCGTTATAGTCCTTCAGCACCTCCCTCTTGCAGTACACCCCTCCCGCCCCCAGCCCTCCTCCCTGCCGCGCGCGGCTGCCCACCTGGGGACCTGACGCTGCACCAATCCCCTTCGAGCTGCTCAGGGGACAAGTGGGGGGGGCACCTCCTTGCACCGCCCCCCTCCCCACCCTGAAAGAGGCGCACTCTGCCCGGGCAGACACTGCGCTCTCGCCAGAGGAGCACTCCTCTAGTTTCTTGGTCTTCCAGACGGAAGCTCAGGCTCTTCTCTCACCTTAGCCAAACTTGCTTTCCCGCCTCTTAAACTCAGACTTCCCTCCACTCCTAGCTCTTTTCCCTCCACTTTCCCCTCTTTTATCTCCCACACCACAAATCCCCTATTCCTTTCCCCCACTCTTTCCCTTCCCCCTACCTCCCCTCCCCTTTCAACTCCTTTACTGCTTCCTCCTCAAACACCTAAAGTGTGCCTAGATTCGTCAGTCGCCCACTCCTGTTCCACTGGAAGCCATGGCGGGACCTGGGGGTTGGAGGGACAAGGAGGTCACAGATCTGGGCCACTTGCCGGTGAGTAGAAGAGACCCATCGCCCCCCAAATTGCTCTCTTCTTTGGGTTCTGAACATCCGGGAGGGCACCGACGTCCAAAACCTAGGCTAGGCTGTAATTTCCACAGGACCACTGGTGCGGGAGGGGACCCTGAGAGCAAGTTTTTGGAAAAGGCGCCCCCTGGACACCAGAGCAGCGCCAAACTCAAGGAAAGGCAAAGGTACCAGGGATTATGGAGGAGGGAGAATTGGCAGAGGTTATGCGGACCCTAAACAGTGGACGTTTTCTAAACGTGGCCCACGTTGTCTAGCGACTTTCCTGTACCTATCCAAGCTGCGCTCCAGGAGAGGCCAAAGAGGGCAACTTAGTGTGGCTTCCCAAAAGCACTCCTTTCTGTCACCCCGATGCCCCGTCGTGGTTTCCTTCTTGTTTTGCCAGAGAAGATGCCCACTCTCAGACTGACCTTTACTTGTAGGTGACAGCGGGCTAAAAAATTAAAGCTTTGGAGTTTCACTTCTCTTGCTTTCTAAAAGCACTTTGTAAAACCTTCTTACTCTGCCAGGGCACTGTTCCCGATTCAGTATTGTGGGAGAAAAGAACTCGACGCCTCTTGAAGAAGTGAATTCTGCACGCTGCAATTTAAAAACAAAAGTATTGCACTCACTAGCTAACCAGATTTTCTCATGGTTTTCGTTTGTGAATTCCTTTTTCCGATTGCTCAGCTTTCTTCCAAAGTTGTAATTGATTGGTGAGCTATTATCGCCATCGTTATTACCAGACTTATTATTTTAGCAGCACCGTTTATTTCATTGGCATCTGGTTTCTGGCAGATACTGGATCCCACCCAAATTCGTTTTTTAAGTTCTCTTTTTAGATTGGCATTTCACTCGCACCCTCTCTTGAATGCGAAGGGCCCCTGGATTCTGAAAGGGAATAAGCTTGCATGTGCTGGAATGATCCCCAGGCAACTGTAGTTCAGGCCTGCTTGCTTTGGGGAAAGCTAAATATTAACCTTGAGGTTATAGGACTATTCAAGGACGCAGTGCCTCAATTTTATTCATATTTGGCATTTAAAAATTGTCTCCTTGATGGTGGCAGACACTTGTCTCCCTCAAAAATAGGACATTCCCCCAAACCTCAGCTCTATAATTTTACACTATAATGGTGTGGAGCAGAAGGTGATGCACATGAATAACATTTTAGCAAATTGTTATTAGCCTTTAAATAAACATGCTGAATTACAAATATTAGCATTGTGGTTATTGGTGCAGCTTCATAAGACAAAGTCACAGAATTTTAAATCTTTTTTCCATCCTGCATGTACCCAGTGCATGCATGAATATGGAGGCTTCAATTGGTAGTTTCCTTCCTGAACAGAACTTTCATATTCCGACTAGATTTGCTCCCAAGAAAAGGTGTTAAACAAACGAATGAAATATAACCCTCCTCCAACATTTTCTGTGTATGGTGGGAGAAAGAGGAAAAAAAAAAAGCAAACTAGGGCAAATATGTGAAACTACACATGGGGCAACTGAAATAATCTCATTCTAAAATTGACCAAAGAGCGGAATAGGAAGGACCTCATGGAAATAATAGAGCAAGGAATTCCAAACCCAAGGAAAAAGAAGGAAAAAAATGTATTGCCACAAAAAGGGGGGCGGGTAGCTCAGACTAGCTGACCTGGTCATGGCCCCAGAACATAAGAACTTGGTGAGATTGGAGGAGATAAGGAGAAAGGCTGTAATCTTTACATTGCAGTCCAGTGGAATATTAGTTTTCTGAGGGTTAGTGGTGGTGTGGAGGGGGAAAAGACAAGGAATTGGTTTTTAATGTAGGAGAGGGATAAGACACAAAACCAAGCATTGATATTTGGCCTTATTTTATAGACTTCATGAAAGCCTCATAAAGTTCTTAACTTCTGACAATTTCTAAATTTTTATTATACAGGAGTAATTTTATAACTCATTTTGAAGGTCTCCATAATCTGAACAAGTTATGCATAATTATGCTCTCTCCTCAGACATCTACCTCTAAACCCTAAAAAATCTAGGAGAAAAGTAGCACCCCTTTTACAATTTCTTGTATGTCAAATTTTTAGAGATGTGAAAAGTTCACTGTTAATTTGGTCACTGGGTCATTGTTTTTTAGTGATTTAGGATTTCTTTTCATTAGACTTATTTCCTGAGTCTCTGAAGAAGGAATAAAAGTAAATGAAAAGGTCAAGCATTATCTAATTTAGCTCTTTGGAAATTTGCATTTTGATGAAAAGATGATAAAGTAAGAAAAAACCCTGTATGTGATGGGAACCCTTTCAATAATTATCCTCAATGGGACATATATGAAGGTTAGAAAGTTGGCACCTGTCACCACCAAGTATACCAATTTGGAAACTACCGTGTAATGGGGGGTGATTCAGACCTTAGAGTTTCACATTGATAAAAAAAAAAATCTTGCAGAGTATAGAATAATTAAATATAGATCTAGATTAAAATTGATATGTTATGTCCTTTGCTGGGCTGGCCAGCTAAATAACCATAGGACACAAAACCTTGAGAGAGGTCAAGCTTCTGTGCAAAATGGGATTTAAAGAAAGTGGTGGAAGGTTTTTTGTATTTTTGTTATTATATAGATATTATTTTAAAACTGAAAATAGTAAGCAAGAGTGAAAGCAGGAGAGGGGTGAGGGAATTGTATAACTTATTTTGCATGATACCCTACAGTTAGATACATACAGAGTCAACATAATAACCAGAAAAGGACAAGTCAACTATATTTTTGTCTGTTAATTATTGGGTGATGTAATTTTTTCTGATTGATTATTGAATAAATATCTCATATAGATGGCAAAACAAAAAAGTACAGAGACTTGTGGTTTGTGCTTTCTTTTTGAAAAAATTTCAACGCTATCTATATCTATATCTATATCTAATCTATAATCTATATCTATATCTATATCTATCTATGTGTGCATGTATTTTTTTCCACCTTGCTTGCCAGCAATACTTGAAGTTCTATCTATCTATCTATCTATCTATCTACCATCTATCATCATCTATCATCTATCTATCATCTTTTCTTCTTAGAATGCCTATGTCACTCAATCTTTGGGACTGGAAACTATTTCTTCATCTCCAAATCTGGCATGTCTTCACTATAATAGTCGCCTTTGCCTTATGTGTCCGGTATGGTAATGACATTCCTCATGGCTGTGGCCTTGGTATTTGACACTGCCATGTGTAGTCCTAATCTATATTGGGGTCAGGATTAGACAGGCCTGGAGGACAGTAGTGGCAGAGGTGATCTGAAATAGCACATGATCCAAGAACTGTATTTGAATTACATTAGGTTTATATTTAAATATAAATCCCAGCTCTCCCAGTCTTCCACAGCCCAGAACAAACCTGTTTTCCCCACTCAGTCATGAGAACCTTCCCACTTTATTAAGTCCCTTAGCCTCCTGGTTTGAGGCAGTTTTACTTTCTTGTCCACAAGTATTGAAACATTCAGGATAGCCTTCATTACATCTTCTAGAGCATCGCCCCAGCATGACACTGTATTTCTTCAATCTATTTTCTCAGTCTTATTTTCCAGTTTCTAGAACAGTGGATTTTATCTTAATGTACTAGAATGGTACATAAGAATCATCTGGGGATCTTAAAACTCATCCTCAGAGATTCCAATTTCATAATTCCATGGTAGGGACAAGGAATCTGTGCATTTTAAATAAAATTTTCTACATGATTCTCATGTAGTGAGAGTTTATGTAGTCCACAGTTTGTGAAACACTGGTCTAGAAGAAGAGATTATTTTTCTAAGTTTTCAACTTGAATTGCGAAGCCCATTTCTCCACCTATCTCTGAAACTTACTCTGGCACTTCCAGTGTTATATCTGCTATTTTCAGGTTCTCTCTCTATAAAGACTTTTCATAAAATTGCTATGTTTCATATTTAAAACAAAAGAAGGAAAACCTCAGCTGTTCATTCTAGGTACTGTGCAATCTCTTTCCTTCCTCTAGCTCTCTGACTACTGGAATGTGTTCACTAGGTCTGCTTCATTACTGCCCTAAATCAGAAATTTATTGTTACCCATAATGACCACTTAATGGTTCCCTTTTGTTCTTAATTTAATTTCTGCCTTATTTGGTTCTGTCAATCAGCTTCTGTTTCTGAGTCTCTTATATAACCAGTAAACAGTGCCGTCTAGTGGTCCTTTTTCTTCCTGCTACCCCCACCCCTGCCCTTAATAAAATTATCCATCAAAGTGCTTCTTCTTTCTTCTCTGCTTGAATTCAGAAGACAGAAACAAGTCTTCCAAATGCTAGGTGTCAGGGGTGCAAACAGTCCAGGACTTTTAAATTGTAATAGATAAATTACATAAATAGAAAAATCCAGCAAAGTATAAAGTATTTGCCCAACATTTTATGGTTAAAAATATTTTAATAATTTATTTTGAAAAAAATTACAAATTGGAGTTTCTTAATTACTTTTTTTTCACCAAATGGAACACCAAAGCATACCAAACCACCAAATAACCTCCAAATTGATATAGCAGTCATAGAAATAAAGATCTTTCCTCTTCTGCTTTTCTTATCTTGGCGTGGTAGAGCAGAAGAGAGGACCAAGTAATTATGGAGACCCCTCTGATATAGACCTTTTTAATTTTACAGTAGTAAATTAAAAAAAGAGATTCATTTTTAATGCTTCCTTCCTTTGCGGGCCCAGAATAAACTATTTTCTAATTATAATTAAGTGAAAAATTTGATATAAGAAAGTAAGTAATATTACCCTGGTAATTAAAATATTTCTTTTTCCCCCAGTTTGACAGTCATTTAGTCTTGAAAGATACTAGTATAAAGATGGGGAATGAAAAATATTCTATAAAACTAATGAAAAATACTCTTAGAATAGAGTAGAACATTATGCTGAGATGCCTTTAAGAACAAGAGAAAAACATTTAAAAACTTTTTTTTTATTAAATGTGAGCATGAAGAGAATTAAGATGTTTTGGTCATTTGTGAGCAAGACAATTTTTCTATACAACATGAGTATAAATAAAGTAAGACTCACAAGAATTCCACAGGCATTTTATTGTCCCTGTCCATTTCCTTGGTGCCTTTTTTTGAGTAATTAGATGCCTGAATTCAAAATTTATGAGCAAGGTACTTATGTCATTGAGAGGTAAAAAAAAGGGGTGGATTACATAAATTTAAGATATTTTCAAAGATACAGAAAATAAAGTTCAGCTAAAATGCAGCCTTAACTATAACAAAGAATGGTTTTCCAATAGTAATCAGTTAATATATTTGATTTTTTTGACAGATGGCCCAATGCTCTTTCTCTATAATTGATAATTTCTAATATAAATCCCTCATTGATATCCTTCAAAGAAATATGCTAAAGTAATAAAATCTTCAAGTCAAACCCTAGCAACTCCTCTGTTGGTTAACTTTTTTCCATAAAAATTTCAGTGAGTTATAACAAGAGTGATATGCTTAATATCATGGCCACTATAACAATATACATTTACTTCTCTTGAATCCTCAAAATTAATATTTCAAGAAACTTTTGAATTTTCATTGTGAGTATATTCCTTGAACTGTTTGTTTATAATGATACAGTGCATATTGTGACATTGATTTTGATGGTGACTTTAAGAAAGCAGGCTGCTGTTTTCTATAACAACAGTTTATCAATTCAGTGGAAACATCTGGATTTTAGAATGTTGGAATCTTAAATTTTTTCTTACAAGATTTTAGAGCTAGAGCTGGAAAATCACCTAACACAGCACCTTTATTTTATATATGTGAAAAGTAAGTCCTGAAGAAAGTAAATAACTTAGCCAGAGTCATATAGTTAATTAATGGCAGAGCTAGGGCTAAAACTCCAGTCTCCTGACTCTATCTAGTTGAATACTTCTTGACTGAAGTAATCCCATAATTGTGTCATTTTCCTATGATAGTTTTGCTAGATTATATAAATATCACACCAGTTTAAAGGAGTCTATAATTTCAGTATATACAGTGTATATATTCAATAGTTTTTCTATTTAGCTCACATTTGTCACAGTAATAAAAATGTTTTCAAACAATGTTAAACAAAGTTTGTTTTTATAAAAGGTGCTTTCTATAAGGCACGTGAATTTCCAATAATTTGCCAACACAGCTACCACTTAGTGTATAAACTGGCATATACTTATACCTCATATGAGTTTTGATAAAATAGCAAAATAAACTGCTAGACTAAAAGTTTAAATAGTGATAAAAATGTTTTGTGGTGAATGAGAAAGGAATATCCATATTGTAAGGTAAGGAAACAATGTTCAAGAAGCCTTAGGAATTTACCCATAAACACGTTATATTTTGTCTTCTATGATGTCATATTTAGGCTTAAGACAAAGAAAATATCAGTAATTTTGTGCCATGAAATGATATGCAAAGATTGGTTTAAAGACAAACAAAACCAACTTTGCCTAGTTTTTTTTAAAGTGATGAACTTTTAATGCCATAATCTTGCTTTGTGATTCATATTTAGAGATGATATTCTTTCTTAACAATTACTATTATATGCATAAGCTATCTAGATTTTATATCCAGTATGTATACATCATTGCTGTAATCTAAATATTCTGCCTGTCTGATTAGTACTAAAAAATGGATATTAAAAGAGCATTTCAATTGCAAATAAATGAACTTATTTTTTTAATATTCTAATTATATTAAGACATGTACCTCAACTACACATAAAGGTATGCATTTTACAGTTTAATGATAATTAATATACAGTTACTGTTTCTTTTTTATAAATGACTACACTTATAACAGGGAGATTATGACATGTTTATTTATTTATTTATTTATTTATTTATTTAGGTGAATGACACTTTGGTTTTTCCCATTCTATGGGATCAAGGCAGATTGGAAATACCATTCTTGATAGTTGAATTCTTGCCTATTTTTCCATGAAGATTGACAATTTTTGTTCAACATGTTTTCAGGATCCAACTGGAATATTTTCACTGGATAAAACCATTGGCCTTGGTACTTATGGCAGAATCTATTTGGTAAGTGGAAACAGATTACATATTCATTCTTACTTTCCTAATAACAGCAGTGATTGCAAGGCAAAACCCTACACTTCAAGTCAAATAATACAAAACACATTTCATTTCAAGAAATGACTCAATTAAGATAGCTCAGTGACACCTGTGACAACTATTACAAAAGGAATGGATTTTCAATCTAGAATGAACCAGCCAAGCAAACATAAGATGTAAAAAATTATTAGCAGAGAATTGATGAAATCACCAATAGAAAAGGAAACTAATTAAAAGAAGATGTACCCAAATAAAAATATCACTTGTTTTATATTATACCTCCATACCATTCTAATTACTCACATTCGAAATTTTCAACTGAATGTTTACAAAAAGGAAAATGTCCATAGCATTCAATATCATACAGTGTACATGAGTGTGCACATGTGTGTGACAGGGTTTGCCAAAGAATCTAAGAAAAAAAATTCTGCACTTATTTAGTAATTATTTGTTGAGCACAAAGTATGTGCCAGGTACTGTGATAGTCTCTGGTGCCTGTTCTTCTGTGGCTTATGGTCTAAAAATGTGTAAGTGATTAAATGTGAGTATGTGTATGGTGGGTTGGAGAAGCACATATATAAGTAAGCACACAAATAAATTACTGTGTAATTGCAGTTGTAATTTATTTATGTAAGAAAATTCCTAGTGATATAAGAGCATCCAACGGGAGAGCTTATTTTAGATTTAAGGGTAAGAATTGGCATCCTTGGGGAGGTGCTAGGTAAACTGATACCAGCAGAAAAAATATGAGATAACCAAACAAAAGCCAGGTTTATGCATTCTAAACAGAAGCAGGACAGTGTTAGAGACTGGGTTGGAGTTGGGGGTGCTTTAGTGGCCCTATCACCTTGATCAGATGCCCTTCCCCCACTCTCTAATATGATGAATACACATTTTATCAATCTTATGTAAGTTTCTGTACAAATGCAGTATTCTTCTTTTCCATGGCCTGTCCATCAAAAAATCATATCACTGCTCCTAGGCTGATCCTTACTCTAGGCTGTGTAGAGGTGTATAGGTCCAGAAGAAGGGACTTCCTTCTAGTTCAGACAAGGGTGTCTTATACTTGCCAAGTCTTATACCTTTAGGGCTGCAGCTTCCCAGAAAAAGTTTCTTTTTTAAATGTATCTACCCAGGTTGGGATAGAGGGTGTCTTTAAAATTTGCACAAAAGTGCTGGTAGCATAGAAGTTGAGTAGTAGAAAAAAAATGATTGTGGAATGATCCTAAAAGCAGAAAGAAACTTGATGAGTATTAGGAACAGAGAGAATGCCAATATTAATGACACAAGTTTTTTCAAACCATTTTGTCCTTCCCTATTAACAGAATCAGTGAACTATGAACAGTTATGTTACATGGATACAAATATATTGTTTACGGTACCTCAATTGCCTCTCAGACTAAATGATTAGTTAACATTTGTGTGATATAGGTGAATTTTGCCATATTGTGCATAAATACCTACACCTTATATAAGGAAGTTCCTCTTCTTTAAGGCACAGTTATAATCTCCATGTACCTATACACATTTTAATCCTGAGGTGTGTGTTGTGTTGTGTGTGTGTAGTGTGTGTGTATTCTTGTTTTTATTTGAAGGTATAGAGCTCTCTATGCCACCATATCTTAAGAATAAAAACCTCACTAATATAAGGTAAAAATTAAAGGTAAGATTAGATACCACAAAAATATGGTTTCTCATCATCAATCATCAGAACCATGATGCCATAAAAACAAGAAACATGGAGAGGGTAAAAAGGTAAGTTGTGCATGATAATTTTTAAAAACTAGAGCTTATTGAAGTATACAGTAGGTCTTCAAATAATGTTGTTTTGTTCAATGTTATTTCACTATAATGTTGATGAAATGCCATAGGAATTTAACTCTTGTTTATATCAATTAGCCTATGATAAAATTGGTTTCCATTATAGTACATCATTTCATCAGAAGTTGGAGAACCTATCAACATTAAGTGAGGACTTACTGCAGTTTGTAGTCAGAAAAATTTACTACTTTATGTGTACAGTTTTATGAGTTGGATACATTCAGTCATGTAACTACCACCAGAATGATTTTTTCAATATGCATCTTAAGTTACACAGTATAGACCTTCAAGTAATATTCTACTTGAAAGAATATCCAAGTTCCACTGAAACCTTTCATATATCAATCATAGTTATATTAAATTTTCTGTTTTGTACTTTGAATATCCAAGTTATCTGTAAGTCTGGTTATATTGATTACTTTGTTGAGAATGGGCTTTTTCCCTTGATTATTGTATCTCAGATTTTTTTGTTTGAATGCCAGACATTACATGTAGAACAGTATTTATGTCTTGAAATGGTCACTCTTGTTCTGTTAGGTCATTAATATAAGAGCTTGAGTCAATCTAATAATATGAGCTATGCTTTGGTTATGTTGTTGCTATGGTTACCTTCAGTTCACCACCAGCTTCAAATTTCTCTCTTACCTTGTGCTTAGCATGAGGGTTTGTTTGCTGAATGCCTTTTCTCAAGATTCCCACTCTATCCTCAGTTGTAGACCTTCCCTATGCATCTGTGCCTCAGAGATTCTCTCTCCATGTTCTTGTGCTTCCCCTAGTGCCATGGTCGGCAAACCGGGGCTCACGAGCCACATGCGGCTCTTTGGCCCCTTGAGTGTGGCTCTTCCACAAAATACCACGTGTGGGCGCACACATACAGTGCGATTGAAACTTTGTGGCCCACGCGCAGAAGTCGGTATTTTGTGGAAGAGCCACACTCAAGGGGCCAAAGAGCCGAATGTGGCTCACGAGCCGCGGTTTGCCGAGCCGCAGTTTGCGGACCACTGCATACTGCTATTGCTTTCATGCTAAGTGCTTCTAAGTCTAGTGGTGTGGGGCAGGGAAGTGTTCCCTGTTTCCCTGATTCAGCTTCAGTCATAGGCAATTCCTGTGTCTCTTGGTCATGGGAGTTTGGCTTTATTAGTTATTGTGACCTTCTGCTACTGGTAGGATACTTCTCAATGGTCTAGTCACAGTACTAATTCCTGACCCTCCCCAAGAGTAGAGGACTTGTATTTTTTTTTTACATTTTCCCCAGCTCTAGTAGGTTTTTTTCCTGCACCTTGGAAGTGAGGACAGGTTTGCTGCCCTTCTCCTGGAGCTTTTATTACTTGGTGGGAAAGGAATTGGACATGGTTGTATGCTTTTCTATTGCAATGGCTTCTGCTCTCCATCAGGTCATTTCTATAAATCCATGGAGAATAACCTGCAAGTGTGTATAAATTCTTCTTGTATCTGTGGCTCCCAAGGGTACTGTACTCTCATGTGAGCCCTTACTTGGTCTTCAGCAGTTCATAACAATTTAGCTGAATTGTTTGCACCAGGTTTTGTGCTCACCCTTTCTTCCCCCTATAGCAGTGGTTCTCAACCTGTGCGTCACGACCCCTTTGGCGGTCGAATGACCCTTTCACAGGGGTCGCCTAAGACCATCCTGCATATCAGATATTTACATTACGATTCATAACAGTAGCAACATTACAGTTATGAAGTAGCAACGAAAATAATTTTATGGTTGGGTCACAACATGAGGAACTGTATTTAAAGGGCTAGAAGGTTGATAACCACTGCCTATAGCTTCAGTTGATCCAGTGCTCTTGTCCCATCTCTCCTTGCAGATGCTTGTATTTCTTCAGATTTCAGGCTAGTTGGTTGCTTTGATACTTCTTTTTAGGCTCAGGATAAAATTATGATTTTGTAGATTATTCAGGTTTTTTTGTTGTTGGGGTGGGGGTTGTACTTTTTCTAGTTTTTTACATACACAGCAGGAGCCAGAAGTCCATGTCAATCCCTTGTAATTAGATCTTCATGAAGCATCTACCATATGCTAGGTCCTACACACATTTATAATTCCTAAGAATTTTATATGTACCTATTTAGCTCCAGTGATAAAGAACATTTTCTGCAATTAGATCTTCAAAGTATGCACCTCTGTGTTACAGAAGACAGATGATTACATACACTTTATTTACATTAAATAAGTTTTCCTTTCTCATTCATTGTTGTGACCTCTTTTTTTCTACCTCAAATTAATTTCCTTCTGTAAAAAGTTTTGGGATGGTGGGACTGTACATCATAACCTTCATGGGAAATAATTTTGAGAATGGAGAAAACACATTAAAAAAGGTTCATGTTCTTTATACCAATAATCCAACTTTTGGAAATATATGATAAACACCAAAAATATAGAAAAAGCATAAAGATATCCATTTTAGCAAAAAAGTAGTATATTATGGTAAAAAGTGCCTATGTTTGAACTAGGCAGACTGATTCAGTGCTTACTTGGCCATTAATTAGCTATGACCTTAAGCAAGTCACTTAACTTCTGAGTATAAATTTCCTTATTTACTAGTATAAACTGAGCTAAATTACTAGTATACCTACCTTACAATATTTGATAAAATTTAGAAACAATGCATAAAAAATGCCTTGCACATTGTAGATATCATTTAAAGGTAGCTATTGGTATCATTATTACTATTGCTATTATTTGTAAAAGGACAAATTCAGCAAAATCCTAAATAGTAAAAAAAAAAAAATAAGATGAAGTAAATTGCCTTATACTCAGTCAATATATCATTCTCTGAAAAACAACGTTTACGAAGATTCTAGCAACATAGAACTGTGCTTATGATGTTAAGTATTCCATACTGTATGTACACACTGTTTACAGTTATGTTAAAACATGCACATGAAAAATGATAAATAATGAGATACTGGATATGTTTATTCTATACTTTTATTGTCTGTAATGTTATATTATTTAAGTCAAGAACATATATATGGCCCAGCCACTGTAGTTGACCTATAAACTGGGAGGTCATGGTTCAATTCCTGGTCTGGGCACATGCCAGGGTTGCAAGCTCGATCCCCAGTGGGGAGGGTATGCAGAAAGCAGCCCATCAATGATTCGCTCTCATCATTGATGTTTGTATCTCTCCCTCTCCCTTCCTCTATAAAAATAAATAAAAATATATGTTTTTTAAAATTTAAAAAAGAACATATATATGTATGTATATTTGATAGTACCAAACCCTGGATGACAAAATGGAAGCATGATACCATTCAAAATTAATGTCAGAGTGACTCATAAAGTCCTTTGCTTTTGCTGTGCTGCCAACCACATCCCCTACTGGTGTTTGTTTTTGGTTAAAGTCTCTCCAATGTCTTCCAGCTTGTTTCCAAGTCCTTGTTCTCTGGCAGATTTCCAGCTGTCTGCTGAGGTCTGTGCACATTGAAATGAAGGCTGAGTCCCACAATTCACATTGTAAAACCCTTTCCTTTCCTTCTTTTTCTTCTAATTAGATATTTATCTTTCTACACTCTCCCACCTCCTGCCAGTACAAACTTCAGTTAAAATAGTGGCTTTTATTTTTTTCTTTTGTTTTAAAAGAAAGTACTGCTCTTCTTTTTTTTATTTCATCAAATATTTATTTAGGATCTATTTTATGTCAGGTTGTGGAAGGTACCAGGAATACTATAATAAGCAAAATATATGCAATATCAGGTAAGAAGCATTTTGATGAAAAAAAAGGAGGAAACCTGACTTATTGTGGCTTGGGCAACAATGTCAATTCTTTGGTTCACATTACTGAAAAATCAGAGAAAGTCTTCAGATGAGGCTTGATCCAGCATCAATGTCCTTTTTGTTTCTCCTCTCTTTACTCCATGGTGTCAGCCTCATCTTAAGCCTGGATTCTCTTGTGTTTCTGACATCTGGTAGTAGTCCCAGGCTACATGTTTCTTGTTAATTGCTCTTCTTTTTTTTCTTAGTAGTTATAAAATATAGTTTCATTTTCAACTTTATCTGCTAATCTCATGGCTTAAGAGTTGTTATTTGAATTGGAGAAATTTTTAGAATTTGCCCATGTGAGGCCATATTAGTAAAAAAAGATAATAGGTTGAAACTGATTTATAATGGTACTACTAAAAATTAATTTCCTAAAGAATGATGTACAAAGAGATGCCACAGTTATTTTATGATGTATTATGAAAGAGACCAAGACCCTTTAAGGGTGGCACTATGGGTGGCAACCTGAATTTCCTACTAACTGACACTATACATGTAACTTGACTTTTCTGGGCCCATTTCTTCAACTACAAAATTAATGTGTTAGACTATATAATATCCAGGGTTTCTTCTAGGTCTTCAATAATACACTTAGTACAGTGCCTGGAACTCAATAAAATGTAAACTATTGTTATCACTGTCATCAGCATAGTAATACCTATCTTATAATCCCTTTATCACTTTGCAAACAGAAGTGGATTTTGGCTACTAGCTTGAGTAATCCCCATTTCAACAAATAAAATTATTTTCATCATGTTGCATCCTCTACTTTACCATCTGATAGTGATGCCTGATATTTAGCTCAGTAATTGCTATGGTACCCAATGCAATGTTATAACTGGGTAGCTGGTAAATTTGGAATGCAAGATGCTTTATTATATGTTACTAGTACCTAACACCATTTGTTAAACAGAACACTAGTGGGGTAAGACAATGAAGTGAATCTCCAGAATGAATGGACCACTTTGATTTGACCTTAATGAAGTTTTTTTAATATATACATTTTATTGATTTCAGAGAGGAAGGTAGAGGGAGAGAGTGATAGAAACATCAATGATGAGAGAGAATCATTGATTGGTTGCCTCCTGCATGCCCCCTACTGGGCATCGAGCCAGTAACCCCTGCATGTGCCCTTGACTGGAATCTAACTCAGGACCCTTCAGTCTGCAGACCAACACTCTATCCACTGAGCCAAACCAGTTAGGGCCTTAACAAAGTTTTGACTGTACCCCTAACCTCAATTACCTATTCCCACAATGCCGTCTGTAAATGATGAAGGCAGAAACAAGAGTGGAAAAGGGATCAAGGCAACTATCTCTAACAAAGGAAAAATTAACCTGAAATAGGGTAAACTTCTATAATTGGGACTACCTACAGCTTCATTGTGACATGTGCCTGATGCCTAGTTGAAACTCAGCGCTGGTGGAAGGAAAATCTGCCCCAAATAGTTCATTGCTCCTGCATATCCAGGGCATAAGTAAGCAGCCATTCTTTTTTAAAAATATATTTTTATTGATTTCAGAGAGGAAGTGAGAGATAGAAACATCAATTATGAGAGGGAATAATTGATTGGCTGCCTTCTGCATGCCTGACCTAGCCGACAACCCAGGCATGCGCCCTTGACTGCACATCTGACCTAGCCAACAACCCAGGCATATGCTCTTAACTGGAGTCAAATCCGGGACCCTTCAGTTCACAGGCTGACGCTCTCTCCACTGAGCCAAACTGGCTAGGGCAGTAATCAGCCATTCTTGAGAGATATTAGAGTATTCATCTGTCCCTGGTAGTCAGCAGATTAAGTCAGATGTATGAAGATTTGGCATTACAGTCATGAGTAAATTCCTGAATTGCTTGCACTCTGGAAGTTCACCATTGAATATGGAAAATATTTTAAACACCATTTAATTATTCCTTCTTAAATTTGATTTTTTAAATAACTGTTGGACACATTGTTTTTACTTTGAAAATCTCATCAGACAGGTGAGATTTAGGTTTATTAGTTACATTTTCTGGATTTGAAGTTGGGGCTGGGAATAGGAACAGAAATGCATGAAAATAATGTTCTCAAATCTGATGACATACAATTTATGATATTTTAAGTTAAGTTTCAGAAACATCATGCTGACATTTGGGTTTCTTAGCCACTACCTATTGGATAGGGTTTGAGTATTTTTCCTTTTAGACTGAAATTATACTGTTTATTTGCCTACCAAATGTTTAGCACTGTGAATGCTTTCTTTTTAGGTAAGAAAGTTTCCTCACATCCTTGCCATTTTGCAAATATAGCTTAATTAAGTCAGCCAACAAATACTGCTTGAGCATCTGTAAAGTGCATAACACTGTGCATTTCATTATACACTGTAAAACTTAGAAGCAGAAACTGAAGCTACAGCCGAATTGAGGCTAACTGCTTATTAGGCTGTTGTGCCTTCCTAGTGTAAGTACCATAAGTCCAGAGTCATCTCTTGGTTCCCCCTTTTTCCTGGATATCAACTCTTGGTGATAATAGACTTCAAAAGGTAGAATTGATCTTTCTTAAGTAATCTCTCAGGCTGCACTATCAGAGGAAACGTTAAATGAAAATGTTGCTTTGAATGTTTAAATTTTTCTGTGATTATATATATATATCAATTGAATATCCACTATGTTCCAAGCATTCTGTTGGACACTAGAGCTAGTTAGAATTATCATAAAACATTTTTTTAAATGGGGGTAATTTTATTGACTTAGTTTTGTAGATATAAGGAAGGAGGTTATTTTCCCTATGATTGTGGTTTCTACGTTTGATAGGTTACAGGAAGGAAAGGGAGAGTTAGGGTGAGCTTAGCCAGCGGTTCTCAACCTGTGGGTCGTGACCCCTTTGGGGGTCGAACGACCCTTTCACAGGGGTCGCCTAAGACCATTGGAAAACACATATATAATTACATGTTGTTTTTGTGATTAATCACTATGCTCTAATTATGTTCAATTTGTAACAATGAAAATACATTCTGCATATCAGATATTTACATTACGATTCATAACAGTAGCAAAATTACAGTTATGAAGTAGCAATGAAAATAATTTTATGGTTGGGGGTCACCACAACATGAGGAACTGTATTAAAGGGTCGTGGCATTAGGAAGGTTGAGAACCACTGGCTTAGACAAAAGGAGGGAGGAAATAAGATTGTTACTTTTTTCCATTAGAAGAAAATCTAATGGACTTTCTCACTGAGACTCCTGGGACTAGTTTATCTTCAATAAGAAAACTGAGATTGCATATTTGCAAAGGGGGTAAAAGGAACCAACATAGGCTAAATAAATTGAGACTCAGGGGGACCATATTAGTGGAAAGGTCTTGGAGAAAATGGAATTTTTTTTTTCCATTTTGGCCATGACCTCTCTCCAACTGTGGAATATAACCCAGGCTCTGAGTTATAGGCTTATCTTTTTATTTTTGTGCTATACCAAAATTTACTTCTGCCTCCTGATAAATCTTAATGAAGGAAGAAGCACTAACATTATAGGAACAAAAGGTGAAAGTAAAAGTCATATGTGGGATTTGTGCTCTCAAGAGACCCTAATTAATTTTTTTTCAAAACTCAAAATTTTTTCTCAATTACTCTAATCTGTTTAATAAGTTCACAGATATACATGGAGATATATTTAAATGATATATTTGGTATGTAGGGGGTAATGCAAAGTCATGAGCTCACATCTTCAGATACATAATCCAGTTGATTTTATAAATTTGTTCTAGGAGCAGAAAAGACAAATCCAAATGTATGGAGGAGTGTTCATTCTAGATCTGTCAAATATGCAGTTGGAATTTTAATAGGGATTGCATTGAATATATAGATTGCTTTGAGTAGTATGGACATTTTAATAATGTTGATTCTAACAATCCATGAACATGGTATATTTGCCCACTCACTTATATATTCCTCTCTCTCTTTTTTTTCTATGTCCTGTAGTTTTCTGAGTACTAGTCTTTTATCTCCTTGGATAAGTTTATGCCTGTCTTAATTTTTTTGTTGCAAGGGCAAATGGGATTGGTTTTTAAGTTTCTCTTTCTCAGAGTTCATTATTGGTGTATAAAAATACCATTGATTTCTGGATGTTAATTTTCTATCCTGCTACATTGCCGAATTCATTTATTAAATGTCGTAGTTTTTGGTGGCGTCTTTAGGGTTTCCTATGTACACTATCATGTCATCTGCGAATAATAACAGTTTTATTTCCTTCTTTCCAATTTGAATGCCTTTTATTTTTTCTTCTTGTCTGATCGCTATGGCTCAGACTTCCACAACTATGTTGAATAAGAGTGTTGAAAGTGGGCATCTCTGTCTTCTTTCTGTTCTTGGGGGAAATGAGTTTAGTTTTTGCCCATTGAGTATGATGTTGGCTGTGGGTTTGTCATGTATGGCCTTTATTATGTTGAGATATGATACCTCTATTCCCCCTTTGCTGAGCATTTTTATAAAAAAAAAGATGTTGGATATTGTTGAATGCTCCAAAAATGTATATGGAACCAAAAAAGACCCTGAAGAGCTGCAGCAGTCTTGAAAAAGAAGAACAAAGTTGTAGGAGTCACAATACCAGATATCAAGTTACACTACAAAGCCACTGTACTCAAAACAACCTGGTACTGGCACTAGAACAGGCATATAGATCAATGGAACAGAACAGAAACCCCAGAAATTGGCCCAAGCAATTATGCTCAATTAATATTTGAAAAAGGAGGCGAGAGCATACAATGGAATAAAGACAGTCTCTTCAATAAATGGTGTTGGGGAAATTGGACAGATACATGCAAAAAAGAAAAAGGAAACTAGACCACCAACTTACACCATACACAAGAATAAACTCCAAATGGAGAAAAGATTTAAATGTAAGTCATGAAACCATAAAAATCTTAGAAGAAACCACAGGTCCAAAATCTCAGACATCTCTCACAGCAATATGTTTACAGATTCAGCTCCTAGGGCAAAGGAAACAAAGGTGAAAATAAACAAATGGGACTACATAAAAATAAAAAGCTTCTGCACAGCAAAAGAAACCATCTACAAAATGAAAAGGGAGAACATATTTGCCAATGATGTAACTGATAAGGAGTTAATTTCCAAAATATACAAGGAACTCATACAACTTAATAAAAGGAAGACAAACAATCCAATTAAAAATGGGCAAATGACCTAAATAGACACTTCTCCAGAGAAGACATAGAGAAGGCCAAGAGACATGACAAAATGCTCAAAGTCACTAATCATCAGAGAGATGCAAATTAGAACCACAATGAGGTATCACCTCACACCTGTCAAAATGGCTACCATCTAGAAATCAATAAATGACAAGTGCTGGCAAGAATGTGGAGAAAAGGGAAACCTAGTACACTGCTGGTGGGAATGCAGACTGGTGCAGCCTTTATGGAAAACAGTGTGGAGTTTCCTCAAAAAATAAAAGAATGGAACTCCCATTTGATTCAGTGATCCCAATTGTAGTAACATATCCAAAGAAACGTGATACACCAATCAGAAAGAATGTATGCACCCCTATGTTCATATCAGCACAATTTACAATAGATAAGACCTGGAAACAGCCCAAATGCCCATCAGCAGATGAGTGTGTAAAATTCTGTGGTATATTTACACATTGGAATACTATGTGGCTCTAATACAAAAGGAACTCTTACCATTTTGCAACAGCATGCATGGACCTGGAGAGTATTAGGCTAAGGGAAATAAGCCAGTCAGAGAAAGACAAATATGATGTCATCTCACTCATATGAGGAATCTAATGAACAAAATAAACTGATGAACAAAATAGATCCATATTCATAGAAGCGTGGAAGAGACTGACAAATTTCAGAAGGAAGGTGAGGGTGGGGGTTGGTGGGGAGTGATTAGCCAGGAAACTTATAATATGCATATATGCATAGCCCATGGACACAGGCAATAGTGTGATGAAGGCCTGGGCGTGGTGGGTGAGGTCTAAGGGGTTCAATGGGGAAAAAAAAACCAAAGGTTTTTTTTATATTTTCAACAATAAAAAAAGACAAAAATTTATGGAGGAGACAAATTTATATTTCTAAACAAAAGTCAAGATTGATAACCTACAATATGGTAGAATTTTGTCATTCATATACACACATAAAACTGTTTTTAATATATCAGTTTTAGGAAAATTTATGAGGACAAACTCTTATAAATTATTTTAAACAATGGTGGGAGCAGTGCTAGAACCACTAATGTACTCTTTGTCTAATATATTGAAAACAATATTTGTTTTATGTTTCATATATAT
>NW_005871050.1:30144338-30156734 GCF_000147115.1 Myotis lucifugus | reverse complement strand
ATCAATGTAAGTATATATGTCTAGAGGCCCGGTGCATGGATTTGTGCACCGGTGGGGTCCCTCGGCCTAGCCTGCTCCCTCTCGCAATTCAGGACCCCTCGGGGGATGTCAGAGAGCCAGTTTCAGCCAGATCCCCACAGGCCAGGCCATGCATGGGCCTCTAGTATGCATATAAGATCTTTGGTTAATCTCTTCCCGCCCTCCCCCCTCCCCCCTTCCCTCTGAGATTTATCAGTCTGTTCCATGTTTCCATGCCTGTGTTTGAGTGTCTGCCCTCTGGTGGTCAGTGTGCATCATAGCTACCAGCTAGTTGGCCTCTCTGCGGCTTGGCCAGTCCCTTAGGCATATATATATGCTAGATCATAAATGTTCTTCATCACTGATCTCAGATCACTAGTTTCCTGTAAATTTTTGTACTTGGGCAGATAGTTGTGTTGTTTTTTAACTGGCTGATCTAGTTGAATGCTTTTGGACTCTGGCTTATACATCTTGAGCTGAATATAATAATAAAGAGCACAGACCTAGGTGGCAGGCAATTTTTGTTTGGAATCCTGAATTTGCAACTTAGTAGCTTTGTGAACTTGTTCAGTAACTCAGTTTCTTAGATCCTCAGTTTTCTAATTTATGAGATGGGAGGATGTTGATAATTGTATCCACTTCATAACACTCTTATGAGACATAAGTAAGACAATCCAAATTAAGCACTAGGCACAATGTAAACCTTCAGTAATGTTATCCATTTATAGGAATGACCTCACTCTCTCTAAAGTGACAAATAGTTTATTCTGCATCTTTTTTTTCTCATTCAATTTATATACTAAATAATTTTATTTAATTTTATTTTTTCTCAGAATCAAGAAAATCTATTCTTCTCTGAATACTCTCATATTTGTCTTTTTAGATCATGGTAATGTTTCTCTTGTTTTATTTCTCTTCATAGTTAATGATTTATACATAATGTTACTGGCAGTGCTTAGAATATAATCAATTTTTCCCTCAGGGGAACTTAAATAATCCAACTTCCTTTTCCTAGTCATAAAGGAACTCTGCCTATAAATGACATACCTGAAAGGAGCTTTCTTATTTTGCCAACACAAATTACACATAAACCATTTTCATATCATAATTTTTCCAATTGAAATGACACGATGTATAACTCATTGTTCCTCTGTCCATGCTCTGGTAGAGGAGGAATTTGTTATTACCTGGATGTAGCTGAACAGGGAAAAATAACCCTGTGGGTTAAAGGACTACTTATGATAATTCTTTGATATTTTACCATAATTTTACTCAGGCCTCTTTGTAAGAGCCTACCTTCAGTGTAGCCCTAGTGACATAAAATAGTAAAAGCTTAGACTGTTACTTTGGTATCTTCAGGCAGCTACCAAAGTGGCACATTAGTTTCTAAATGCAACTTTAGCATCATTGACAAAAGTACCGTAGGTACATATATAAACAACTATGGTACATTAGAAAGTCCTAAACTAAGTTAGGAGTCATTCTTATTTCAAGAGTTGGAACTGCCTAAATGCTATTCTTCAAAATGTCTGTTTCATGAAATGCAGCAAGTACCTAGCTTACTAGTTTTAGTGGTCAACTACTGGAGGATCAAGGAAAGCAAGAATTATTGATACTCAAACACCAACCACCTTTACTGAATCTACTAAGAATCTGACCATAATCATATACACATATATAATTTATATTCTATGCAGTATAATTTATATATGCATATATAGTATTTTGTGCATATATTTTATAAGCATACTAGAGGCCCGGTGCACAACGGGGGGAAGGGGGGGGTCCCTCAGCCCGGCCTGTGCCCTCTCACAGTCTGGGACCCCTCGGGAGATAACGACTTGCTGGCTTAGGCCTGCTCCTGGGTGGCAGAGGGCAGGCCCAATCCCTAGGTGCAGCCCCTGGTCGGGCTCAGAGCAGGGCTGATTGGGGAGTTGGGGCGCCGCCCCCTGTCATGCACACAGCAGGGCGGATTGGGAGGTTGCGATGTCACCCTCAGTCATGCTCAGGGTAGGGCCGATTGGGGGGTTGGGGCACCGCCCCCTGTCACACTCAAGGCAGGGTCGATGGGGAGGTTGCGGCGCCACCCCCCTGTCACGCACAGAGCAGGGTCCATCAGGGGGGTGGGCTCCGTACCCTGTCACGCACAGAGCAGGGCCAATCAGGGGGTTGGGCGCTGCCCCCTGTCATGCACAGAGCAGGGCCCATCAGGGGGTTGGGGAGCTCCCCCCTGTCATGCACAGAGCAGGGCCCATCAGGGGGTTGGGGAGCTCCCCCCTGTCATGCACAGAGCAGGGCCCATCAGGGGGTTGGGGAGCTCCCCCCTGTCACGCACAGAGTAGGGCCGATAGGGGAGTTAGGGCACCGCCCCCTGTCACACACAGCAGGGCCGATCAGGGGGTTGGGGTGCCGCCACTGTCACACTCAGGGCAGGGCCGATGGGGAGGTTATGGCTCTACCCTGTCACACACAGAGCAGGGCCTGTGGGGGGGGGGGGTTGGGGCGCTGCCCCCTGTCACGCTGATCCGGTGCCAGGAGGCCTCGAGGCTCCGCTGATCCCGGTGCTGGGAGGCATATTACCCTTTTACTATATAGGATAGAGGCCTGTTACTATATAGGATAGAGGCCTGGGGGCCGGTTGGTTTGCCCGGAAGGGTGTCCTGGATCAGGGTGGGGGTCCCCACTGGGATGCCTGGCCAGCCTGGATGAGGGGCTGAGGGCTGCTTTCAGGCTGGCGGTTGTTGACTGAAGCTCTGAACCGCTCCTTTTTTTTCTCTTTTTTTTATTTTATTCTGGGCCAGCTTTAACTCTGGCTCTAGCTCTGAGGCTTCCGCTGGTTTGTTTGCGTTCTATAATCGAAACAATGTATAACTCCAGCTCTGAGATCCCGCGGTTTTGTTTAGCTTCTATATTTGTTACAAAGTTTCAAACTGCCAGCTCAGAGGCCGGCAGCGCAGGCGGGGAATGTTGGAGTCCTCCTTCACTGCAGCAAGCAAGCCTCATGTTCGCTTCCAGCTGCCTGGCTGCCAGCCGCCATCTTGGCTGACAGTTAATTTGCATATACTCACTGATTAGCCAATGAAAGTGTAGCGGTCGTACGCTAATTACCATGTTTCTCTTTTATTAGTGTAGATATATACATATTTATATATACATATATAGTATTTTGTGCATATATTTTATAAGTGTGTATATATATATATATATATGTTCATAGCAGCACAATTCACCATAGCTAATATTTGGAAACAGCCTAAGTGCCCATCAGCAGATGAGTGGATTAGAAAACTGTGGTACATCTACACAATGGAATACTATGCTGTGGTAAAAAAGAAGGAACTCTTGCCTTTTGCAACAGCATGGATGGAACTGGAGAGCACTATGCTAAGTGAAATAAGCCAGTCAGAGGAAGATAGATACCATATGATCTCACCCATTTGTGGATTATAGAGAACAACATAGACTGATGAACAGGGATAGATCCAAAGACAGAGAAACAGCAATCAGACTATCAATCCCCAGAGGGAAAGTAGGGGAGGGAGAGGGTAAGGGGGAGAGATCAATCAAAGGACTTGTATGCATGCATATAAGCCAAACCAATGGACATGGACAACAGGGGGATGAGAGCATGAGTGGGGGGGAGGATGGGGGTTAATGGGGGGGATAAGGACACATTTGTAATACCTTAACTAATAAAGAATTTTTTAAAAAAAGGAAGTTATAGTGTCTCAAAGATGAAACAGAACCTCAACATTTCCTTTGTGGATGATTGGTTTCTGAATGGTGAGGATTTGAAAATGTAATAAGTAAAAAAAATAAGTTGTGTGTTTTCTAATACAGTAGTTGATTTTTAGAACCGTGTGTGTGTGTGTGTGTGTGTGTGTATATATAATTAAGTAATTATAGATGTAATTGTTTGTATTATATATATAAATGGTACCCTGGTTGTTTGTTCACTGCCTAAGAACAGATCTCCCAGAGTCTAGGCTGGAATAAATTACATGAAGGTGCTAAGTGGCTATAGCTTGGAAGGTTAGATATTGGCAAAGGTGGATGGAGGCAGGTTTGGCATTGAGATGAGGAGATACCATGTGTGCTGCTTAAGTAAAATTCTCCTTGTATTGTCTCATCAGATGGTGATGCAGGTTTCAACAGAACTTACTGCTTAAGGCTTTCCTGGTGGTTAACCTCTACAAGAATTTTGCAAGCAACCAAGTTCCTCCCACCTTGTCACGAAATAAAGTGGTGCAATGACAGTAGAAAACCAGTTACAAGGCTTGGAATTAGATGCCTAAGAATTCATTAGTCTTTAAAACTAGTTCACAAATTTCTTCATGGACAGGGATTGGGACTTTTTCATCTTGGCTACATCTCCCGAGCACCTAGCAAAGGGGCCTCCAAATAGTAGGCACAAAGTCATCAGAGATATATCACAAGCAAAAATTTCAATGTAGATGTCTTAGTATGTTTTCTATTGCCCACACTCATTTTCTTCTTTTACTATAAATTTTGCCATTCTACAAGTAGGTATTATGGAAAAATTAGGTGTGTCCAGAAAATCTATCATAATCACTTTTGTAACATTTTGGGACTAGCAGAAATATATGCACACATATATACACACATACATGCATACATACATTTTTGTGGGACTAAACAGATGTGTGCAAAAGTGACCTGCTCCCAAATGACATATTTTAAAGGGGGCTCTCTGCTTATGTGCCTTGATGGAAAGGGTTGACTGGTGACACCCTGTTAAATAAATTCTGGAGACAGGTTGGCCTTTCAAAATTATACCACCTAAGTAACTTTCTACCCTTGACTATAAAAAAGGTGGCACTGTGTAGAGATAAATATTTCCAAAGGATGAAAATATTAGCCTTACTTTTTAAAATTACTTTCTGCTGAATGAGTCATTTAGGAAGCTTGAAAGAGTATATTTTTTCTCAGGGTACTGTAGTTTGCTGCAGTGCTGTTGGCACAGCCAAGTGTAAGGATGGTTCAAGAGAGTCTCATACCTTCAGGAAAATGTCTAGGACATGTGCAAATGTTTCCTGACTTGGAAGATTGGCAGCTGTTAGAAAGAAAAACACATAAATAAGAGCCTACAAATGTATTTGCTTCTCTTAGCCTTCTACACAGTTTTGCCACGAGTTTTTTCAACTACCTTAAACTTTAGTGAGTTTCAAAAAGTTAAATGCTTCCAAATGGTAAAATGTTAAACTTTAAATGTTTTATAAATGTAGATTTTTTTCATATCCCCCCCCACACACACACACATACACACACACGCAGTCATGCAATGGTCATTGGCACCAATTTGATGCCAACAGGAGTCCCAAATTTGGAGTGCACTGAAGAAGGAAACTTTATTTAGTGCAAACAGTTCAATTGTGATATAGTATGGCTTTGAAAACTGTACAGCATGACTATGAGAACAGCTCAATAGTGTTACAGCTCAATTATGAAACAGCACTGCTGTGGAACAGCAAGGCTGTGAAGCTGCCCTAGAGTGAAGCAGCCCTCTCTGGATAGATAGCTCTGCTTTGCTGTGGTCTTCTCCACCTGCTCCAGTTTTGTCCACTCTGCCTCATTCTGCCCTGTGCAAGTCTGCTCCACTCTGCTCCTGCACTGGACTGCATTTATCTGCTTTCACAAGAAGTCTTCTGTGTTTCAGCTTTCCTCAGAGAAACAGTCATAGTCTTAGTGCACTCCCAGAGCCAGAGGGGAGCTGACTTAAACAGAGAGAATTCCCTGCCTCTGGTCCCTGATTGATCAATTCTCATGCAAATGAGGACTCCAAATTCTCACAGTTTGATTGGTCCAAAAGTCACTTTCCTGATTGGTCAGTTAGGATATAGCTGTGCAGAGCTGACTGGATGGAGAAAGCCCCAGTCCTATTGGTTGCAATACAATTCCAGGAACTCCTTTATAAGGGCTGGCACGGACTTCAGGAACACAGAGCAGGCAGACAGTTCAATGCAGGCTTTTCCTGAGTCACAGTTTGCATCAGAGGTCCCTGTGTATAATTGGCTGCTAGGCACTGCTTTATTTAATTTTTTTTTAAATTTAACCCCAATTAGCAACCAGTAGCCCTTCTTAATAGATATCTAGGTATCATCTTTCTCAGGGATATATATATATATATATATATATATATATATATATATATATATATATATATATAAAATTATCAACTCACCTTGGTTTGTTGGGTACTTTTCTGTCCCATGCCCTGAAACTTCTATCAGTCTGGCACACCATATGTATATGCTTGACTTATCCCTTTTTTATTCTTGAGTAACATAGCATATTGAGTAAATGTAGTTGCATCCTCCCATCAACTCAACTAATGACAGAACAAACAGATATGAACAAAAAAGTGCCAACTAGTTTATGAGAAGGGAAAAACAGATTGGTGATATTTGTAGGGTGAAGAGTCTGTATCTACCCCAGCCAGTGCAATGTAAAAATTGGTTTGACTGATTTCTTCACCACCACCACTGCCACCACTTTCCAGGTTTAAAAATATACAGACATAATTTATTGACTGGTTATTTAATGGAAATTACCAAAATGTTTGTTGGCATCTAGTATGCATAGCTTTACTAAAATGGATATTTTACATTTAATCCAAAATATATTTTAGAAGGAACTTCTCAGGTAGATCTTAATGCTTGGACTTCAAGGGAGGGAGATTAGAGAAGCATAATTCACTCTTAGCCTACCTCTCTGAAATCCTTCAAATGAGATGCTCTCGTATGAGGCCAGAACTTTCCAGATTAACCTCCTCTCCCCATTTCCTGCACCTTTTTATATCTGGGGGTGGCATGAGTGATAGGTAAGTTGGGTTGGATGAGGGTTTAAAGAAGTCAATTAGAATATGGTCAGTTAATTTATGCAAGATAATTTGTTTAAAGAAAGAAAAAGCAAATTAACTATTTCTATGTTTTCATTAAGTCTGAATTATAAAGTCTTCCTTACTCTCTACAAATCAGGAGAATTTGTATTATTTTTTTAAACAGCAAAGGATCTGCCTCTCTACAGTGACTAGTATGTATCATAATGTGCTTTCAACTCCTTTATAAATACTTGTTTCTTTTGAATTTTGAATTATCTTGCTATTTACTTATATTTTGTATATCATTATGCTCTTGGTAAAGAATTTCAATGCAGTTTGCATAAGTTACAGTAACAGATTTAGCGCCAGAGAGTGTGCCTCAGGTTTATATAGAAGCAAAAGTCATTTGAGTTTTTAAGAATGCAACTTGGCCTCTATTTGCATTAAAACCTGCAGAATGAGATGTGGACTTAAGTAGCTTCACTTGACCACAATCAAACTTTTTATTGTAAAAAGGCTATGAGGACAGGGATTAGATAATACACATTGCTTCTTTAATATCCCCTGTAGTAGCACTGTGCTGATTTAAATTTTATTGGTTAATTCTATATTTTGTGTTTTTTCTTATTTAAATCTTATATTACAGATCTCTGTGATCAGGTAGAAGACTGGTGGAAATGTAGAGAGAAAAAAGAAGAGAGATAGAAGGGTAAAGGAAACATTAGTACTAAGGTTGCCAGATTTGACAAATGAAAATACAGTATGCCCAGTTAAATTTGAATTTTGATAAAGAACAATATGTGTAGTGTTGCTGTGTCCTAATCCTATATAATAAAAGCCTAGGTGGCGTTGTGCAATGCCCTCACATGACATCGCCACAAAATGGCCACCACGATGTTGTCACAAGATAGCTGCCACAAGATGGCCACCACAAGATGGCCACCCTCACATCATCACAGGATGGCCACCACAAGATGGCCACCACAAGATGGTGGCAGGGGAGGGCAGTTGGGGGCCACTAGACCTGCAGGGGAGGACAATTGGGGGCGACCAGGCCAGCAGGGGAGGGCAGTTAGGGGTGACCAGACCAGCAGGGGAGGGTAGTTGGGGGCCATCAGGCCAGCAGGGGAGGGCAGTTGTGGGTGAGATCAGGCCTGCAGGGGAGGGCAGTTGGGGATGAAATCAGGCTGGCAGGGGAGGGCAGTTGGGGGCAATCGGGCCAGCAGGGGAGTGGTTAGGGGGTGATCAGGCTGGCAGGCAGAAGCAGTTAGGGGCAATCAGGTAGGCTGGCAGGCAAGCAGTTAGGAGCCAGCAGTCCCGGATTATGAGAGGGATGTTCGACTGCTGGTTCAGGCCCAATCCCACAGGGGTCCCAGATTGGAGAGGGTGCAGGCAGGGCTGAGAGACACCCCCACCCCCTGCATGAATTTTGTGCACTGGGCCTCTAGTGTTACATACTTACACTAAAAAAATATTTGTTTATTTGAAATTCAAATGTAACTGGGTTTGTCTTATCATTTACTTTATCTGCTAAATTTATCTAGAACCCATTTTACCTGGCTCACAGATTTGCCACCAGTTAACCCTGTTTTAAGAAATAAGGAGGAGAGACTGTTTCTCCCACCTGCTGTGGTATAGCAGAGAATGCTGGTTCAGCCTATCTAAAAGCTATCTCAAAACTGTCATAGTGTGAGGAGGTAGTCATCTTGTCTTAGAATAGCTGCTTCTCCAGCCTGCTTCTTCTGACAAATGTTTGTTGCTCCTTTCAGAGCTTTTTAGCAAAGCTGCTTTGCTGGTAGATGTAGGGGCCACTGGGTCCAAGTAGGTAATTCTCTCCCTACTGAGGGGCTGAGTAGGGGAAAGGAGAGTTTACTCTTTGACATGCAAAGGAGAGTATTTTGCCTGCTAAGCCCACCTGGGCTAGAGAATGAATCAAGATCACTTTTTTTCCTTACTCCAAAAGTGGAAGTGCTCTGGTCTGGTGACTTAATTGGTCACTCTTCTGGTTTACTTTGCCTTATATGGTCCAAGCACCTAGTGTGATTGCAATCAGTATCAATCAATGATGGATTTTGCTTTTGCATGCTTATTTTGTGAAAGACCTTATGTTCTTTTGTTTCACAAGCCAGGCTGTCACTGGCTTCAATCTACAGTATGCTCAAAGAAAGACCATTTGTATTGTTTAGTTACATGTGGTCCATTTCTTGTGAGAGTTGTAAGTTAAATCAATCATTTTGCCTATGATACTGGGGCTTAAGGATGAATACATAGGACATGACTGATCTACAGTGCAAAATAGAGGCAAATTGTCAGCAGAACTGTTTAAATCCAACCATCATATAATGTTGCTTCTAATCCACTCAGGATGGATCAGAGAATGTATGATATATTTTCTCCCTTTTGTAAATAATGTTTTCTCAAGGACAAGTGATAATATGCAAAGGTAGAATGTGTCTGTATATTTTAAGAAGATTTCTAAAGGGGCAGTAATATACTGAAGATTTCCAATTGATGAGGCCTTATTAAATATACCCTCTCTGGATTTGTTAAGAGTCCTAGTAGAGAGAGAAATAGAGTCAGAAACAATGCCACTATCTCTCAGCTCTCTTGGGGATTTCATTTGCTGGACCTTCTACAATCATTAATTCTTTCTAGTACTTCAGGCAAAAGTAGTTTCTAAATAAGAAGTGAGGAAAGTCATGCACTGTAATGTATAAGTACAAAATAAATCAGTCTTGCATTCTAGCCAATAACAATTCAAGTTACCATTAAATACTTACTATATACTAGACATTAGTCTATATAATTTATTGGCATTAATATATTTGATCCTTACAGAAATCCCATGAGGTAGCTTTTATAAATGTTATCATTTTGCATGTGAAACTGAGGCATAGAAAAGTTAACTAATTTGTCTAAAGTCATACAGTAAGTGTCTAAACCAGGATTGAAACCAGATTTCTCTGGCATTCAAAGCCCTAACTTTTAATTATGCTATAAACACACACACACACACACACACACACACACACACACACAAGGGGATTGTTAAGTAAAGAAAGAAACACCTATCTGCATGATATAGTTGGATCGGTGATAACCTGGAAGATGGTTCCATCAAGCCTCCAACAAGTATTCATGATGAGATACCAGTTTTTACAACTCTCCCAGTTTTAGTAGCATTATTGTTTTATCCAGCCAATCTCAGAAAGCTTGTTGTTGTTTTTTGTGTTTGTTTGTTTGTTTTTTCAGAGAGCCTTTTTGGTGAAGACAGAAAAAAAATTAAAGAATTATTTGTTGCAGATAAGCTGCCAGGTGGCTGGGGAGAATTAATCAGCGGGGCACTAGTCTTTATTTGCAGATGCACTAGTGCCATGACTCAGGGGAGTCAGGCTCCAAATCCTGAGTGATGAATATGGACGAAGCTTTCCCTGTATACCCTTAGTTTCTTTGTCCCCCAAAGATTGATCAGGCTTCCGGACTTTTCGCAGGCTTTGCAGCCCCTGTGAGTTGGGATAGGGGAAGTGATATCACACTCAGAGGGCTGTCTGGCATCAGTGCTGCCAAACCCCTCAGAGGGTTGTATATGGTTCATGCTTTATGGCCTCTGTGAAATGGGAGTATTCTGGGAAACAGGTTCTGCAAGGCAGGACAGGCATCACTGATAAGAATGGAGTTTATCAGCAAGCAAGAGTGTGCATTGGAATGCATGTTACTGGCACAGATTCAGATAGCTAGCCCTCCCAAATGTATTATTTTCCCTTCATTCCACCCTCTTGATCCTCAGGTTAGCTTTAGCCTTGGAGATTATAGAAGACTCAGGAATTGGGGATAGGGTCGCTGACCACTCTCTAGCTACTTCCTGTAAAGGAGGGACATCGCTATGGGTGTTCAACAGCTTGAGTCTTCTTCATCTTCCCCAAGAGGGTTGTAATGGTAGTTCAGTGTCCTGGCTTGTAGCACCATCTGGAGCTTGAAGGCTTCTAAATGGGAGGAAACAAAGCGGGTGAGAAAGTTAAGAATGCAGGTATTGACTTTTCATATGAATGAGTTTATATGAGAATTTGATTATATTGTGTAAAGGTAACTTATCAAGTAATTAAAGTATGCTCTCTTATTGAAAATCAAAGTAAGCAAACTTATACATTTGACGTAAAGATGCCCACACCCCCCCAGCCAATTTGAAGAACAGGCTGGGTTGGAGGGGGGGGGGGTCTGAGGCATTATGCATGCTTCTGTCTTAAAATTCTGCTGCTGAATATTCTGGTTTAGCTTAAGAAGTATCCAGCAACCTTGTCCTGCCAGGCTTGAAGACTGAAACCTCAGGCTTTCTTGCTCAGAGTAAAATGGCCCTTGGCCCCCATTTTTCTTTCTTTCCCTCCCCCTCTTCCCCTCTGTCCTTGATGGGGGGGGGGAGATAAGGGCTTTTTAGTTACAGGCAGGCTATAAATTAGCTAGTGGTCTGGCCTTTGTTTAAACTTTAAATAGTTAACTTTAGAACTTACTTCTTTCTTTCAACATTTCTCTTTTCCTTCTCATTACACAACCTTCACAAATTTCACACTTTCAAATTAGCCTTAAAACCTTCTTTCTATGTTCTTCAAAAATACATAACCATGCCTCAGACCTTCCAGTAAGTATTTCTACTCTAATATTCTTTCTTTTTTTCTTTAAAATGTATTAAAATTCTTCACTCTTAGAAACCTTTTCAGCATTATCTGTTGAATCAATGGGATCATCACTCAAATATGTGTGAAAATCTCCATCAAGTATATCCAAAATTTTTTCATTTAATTTTTGAATGTGCTCATTTTTTGGACAAAGAATTTCATGTTTAGATATATTTTAATTATATATATATATATATATATATATATATATATATATATAGTATTTCCAAAGGTAGCTTCAATAATAGATCAGTTACAAATCATTTCACAGATTTTAATATCTATTCCTAAATGAAAACTGCTATCAAGTTTGCAGTCTCCAAGTTTTACTAACCATTCACTATAAGCATAATCCTCTGATCTCATATTTGTTTTAAGAGACAAATTTCTGAAACATCCCCAAACAATACAGTACTTTACACTCGTTTGTACTATGGCTTATCACATAGCATGCTTCACAATACTGAGACATTGTCGAAAATCCCCTCTGAGAAAGAGAACTTTCTCACCAAATGCAACATTCAAATTCATAATTTCTCTTAGTAATCTGTCTATGGAATTTGTAGCATGACTGGATGCCATGGTGCATTAATCAATAATGAGAAGTTCAGCCTTTTTAATGGTTTTAGCAACTTCACTCTTTATATCGAGTCTAGAAATTGAAGTTTCATTTAATCGAATTGGTAATTTCTATTAGGCATGAAAGGTTCTTCCACCGAGAAATAAATTTGCAGCAATTCCTGTAGATTCTGTGGGTAAAACAGTACCACCACGACCTCTAATATAATGTATTAAAACTTTATAAAGCTATGTTTTTACCATTACCACCTGGACCATCCAAGAAAAAGCATTTGGGGTGTACAGTTT
>NW_005871050.1:30142499-30144162 GCF_000147115.1 Myotis lucifugus | reverse complement strand
CCCTGGTCTTGATTTCTTACCTTATAAAGGGAATGGGAATTGAGTGGCTGTGAAGGTGCCTTCCAGTTCCATTGTTCTCTGGGGAGCAGTATCGGGACTGGAACTCAGACCACCACCACTGTTATTGGCAGGGCCTCCTGCTCTGGGCAAGTCCAGCCAAGCCGTCCTCCACCTATTCTTTCTAAAATGCCAAAGTCCCTTGTCATCCCCAGGACTAATCTCTCCTATGGCTGCCTTACCCAGACCACAGGCCTCCTGGCCAGGGCTCTGCCCTCTGCTCAGCCTCACCTCCCTGCTCATCCAAGATCGACTCCACCCCCACTAAACCCCTGCTGGGAGACTTGAACCAGACCCCCGGCACAGGCATGCGGAGAGATGTCCATTGTGACCCTGCCCCCACTGCCGGACCCCCTGCTCTTACTGTCGTCTGTGTGGTTGTGGCAGCCCTTGGCTATTATTAGTATAGATCATAGTATCTCTCTGCAATATTTTATTAGAATCATACTCTTCTTAAATTAGGGGATATCAGTTAAAAAGCAAAAGGTTGTTGGTATAGGTTCACATTCCACATTAAACCTTTTAGCCAGTTACCAAGCAAGCAAGATTGAAATAATTTATAAATTCAACCTCAACTTTTGTCAGAGTATTTGAGATAATTTATAATGTTAATATGCCATGTTAAAATGAAGGTGAGAGATCAGAAACCAATTAAGAGTAGAATAAAGATAATTACCCCAATAATCTAAGATCTGGATTTCCTGGCATTTGAGGCCAAAAATAAGAAGAAAGATCACCCCCAAAATGATGAAAACATCTATTTCAATTTGTAAGGAACTATATATTTTAAAAGAAGGAAAAACTAATGTTGTTGCAATTATATCTTTATTGGCTAAGCCAAACTAAAGGAAGACTTAATTTACTGGGATTTTGTTACATAAATAACGTGTAGGACAATAAGGAAAATAAAAAAACAAGTGTAAAAAGTTATATCCAAGCTGGCAGGTGGGTCCACGTTCAGTAGAGTTTCACAAATCTGTGTATAGCAACCTTCAACACTGAATCTGCAAAATACTAGTATATGACAAAGCAAAATTCCTTTACCATTTCCCCTACCTCTTTTGTGGCTCCTTTCTTCCATTCATCCTCCTTTCCCTTGCCCTCCCCCTCCCCACTGTACTTCTCTACTTAAGACAAGAAATGGATGATGGCATTTGAAAGCCTTCCCAAAAAAGGTGGGAAAAAGTGTTTTTGGTTACAACATAGTTAAATTAAAGGTTTAATCAAACATAATTTTCTATTAATCACTAATTCCATTATAATCACTGTCAAAATAATAAGAATAAAGAGCCACACAGTAAGGACCGAACAGCAGGCTGTGTGGGGCGACCAGGCTGGCAAGGGGGTTAGTGAGGGATGACCAAACGACTGAATAGCAGGCTGCTTGGGGTGACTAGGCTGGCAGGGGGGCCAGTGAGGGGCGACCAAGCCAGCAGAGGGGGGGGCAGTGAGGGGCAACCAGGCTGGCAAGGGGGGGAAGTTGGCAGCAACCAGGCTGTCATGGGGGGGCCATGAGGGGTGACCAGGCCAGTAGAGGGGCAGTTGGGGTGGCCAGGCCAGCAGGGGGGCAGTAAGGAAGCGACCAAGCTGGCGGGGGGCAAGTAGG
>NW_005871050.1:30136589-30142386 GCF_000147115.1 Myotis lucifugus | reverse complement strand
CCAGGGGAGGGGAGGGGTGAGTTGGCTGTGCCCAGCCCAGCAGGGCGGTGCAGTAAGGAACGACCAGGCTGGCGGGGGGCAGTTGGGGGTGACCAGGCCAGCAGGGGGGGCAGTTGGGGGTGATCAGGCTGGCAGGGGAGGCAGTTAGGGGGGATCCGGCTGGCAGGCAGCTGAGTAGTTAGGAGCCAGCAGTCCCGGATTGTGAGAGGGATGTCCAACCGTTGGTTTAAGCCCGATCCCCGGGTCCTGGATTGGAGAGGGTGCAAGCTGGGCTGAGGGGACCTCCCCCAGTGCACAAATTTTGTGCACCAGGCCTCTAGTATATTCATGTATGCATAACCCATGGACACAAACAATAGTATGGGGAGGGGCTGGGATGGGACAGGGCTTGTGTGGAGAGGGGGAAAATGATAGGAAATGGAGAATATCTGTAATACTGTCAACAATTTAAAAAATCATAGAAAAAACCTTATAGAAATATATACTAAAATGGGTAAATTTTACTAATGTTAATTATATTTCAATAATCTCCCCAAAATGTGTGCTATCTTGAATTTATTTCTTCTTCTTGGTATTAGAAAGAGGGGTTTGAAAGACATGTGAATAGATGAGTGAATAAATATCCAAAATACTACATAGATAAAACTATATAGTCATAGAAAAGCACTGAGACTGAGACCCCAAAGGCATAATTTCAGGCCCAGCTATACCACTGACTATATCCTTCCTCCATGTGACACCAGTAAGTTTACTTTCCCTTTCTGGAGGTTGTTTATGTCTCATATAAATGTAAGGGATCTAGATTAGAATCTCATTAAACTCGGGCAATCTTCTGTTGAGGTGATCTAATTTGGGGGAAGGGTGGAAAGAGACATTAGGGAGATTTAAGTGTCAGAAAGTAAATCATCTGTCACAAAACAGGTGGAATGGATAATGTCATGTGAAATTTGAGAAACATCTGTTTGCCTATATAGCAGTGTCTGGGTCAAGATGGAGCCACCTGGGTTGAAATAATGTATCAAGTTACTGAAATCAGAATCTACTTCACCCAAGACATTTTGGTCAGCATAAAAAATGGCTATTATCATTTTTAGGATTGTTTTCACTTTCTTTAATTTATGGGAATAGTTTTTATTTGGAACTAGTGGGAGAAGAGAATAAGTGAATTAATGAGCAGTTATTCTTTATGTAAGAGAATTATATTCATCTTAAAAGAGTAAAGATTGCTTCTAAGATGAATAGGTACTATTTATAAATATTTTACTGTCTTGCTTTCTTCTAATTGCTTGCTCAAATAGATATATTTCAATTGAAGAAATAAAAACCCGTGTTCTTGATTGAATCAGTATTAGAATATGAAAGAGTAATTCATTGAGATATATTGATATGTGCTGTAATATAGTCTGATTATGTTGTGAAGACTTGGATTTCCATTTTAAACACAATTAGATCTACATAAAATAGTAAACTTGATAAAATGATAATTTCGAACAAGAAATAATAGGATCTAAGGCAAGCCACATTCTCTGGTTGAACTTAGTTGTATTCATCCAATAAAAAGTATCTATAGCCCTAACCGGTTTGGCTCAGTGGATAGAACATCGGCCTGTGGACTGAAAGGTCCCAGGTTCGATTCCGGTCAAGGGCATGTACCTTGGTTGTGGGCACATTCCCAGTGGGGGGTGTGCAGGAGGCAGCTTATTGATGTTTCTGACTATCTCTCTCCCTTCCTCTCTGTAAAAAATCAATGAAATATATATTTTTTAAAAAGTATCTATAAATGGAACCTACCAGATAAGATTCTCCAGTAATAAATTAGAGTACTATTATGTCGATGACTTGCCAAATAATTGCATATAATCAGTACCAAAATCACTTTAGAGCTCTTAACCAAGGAAAATGTGGTTAAGGAGAAATGTGGCTTGAACTTAGAGAAAAGTGGCAACTGAGGAGTATGCAGGTATATCAGAAACACATTAGAATGTGTTCCTCAACAGAGTGCATGGAAGCCAGACTTCTATCAAAAAATACTTTTGAAAGATGTGTTACATATATCTACAGTGATCTATAACAGCTTTACAGTGTTCACTCAACAGGGATGTGCATAAGTAGAATTCTTTGTACTATCTGATTTGTTTTCATAACCATATGGTGGACGGTAGGGATGGGAGGGTTCAGAAACCTGAGGGAGCAAATGGGTAGTTGGGGATCCCATGCCACATACCTTGGAAAGAATAATAAAACTGGCTAATGGTAATTTGTAATAGCCCAGTTGACCCTGAACCTCTTGAAGATGAAGTCCTTAATTTAATTTGTTTTTTGAAGTTCAACTCCAGCACCTTGTATTGAATGAATTTGTTCTGTGGTGTGTGTGTGTGTGTGTGTGTGTGTGTGTGTGTGTGTGTGTGTGTATGCATGCTTAATGTGTTTCAGGCACTATGGTACTCCTTTCATGTACATTATTTCTTTTCATTTCCTCTGAGAAAGGTATTATCATTCCTATTTTACAGATGAAGAAAACTAAACTCAGAGAGGTAAAGTAACTTGCTTAATAGCTAGGCACATAATTAGGTAATGGTAAATAGCTGAAATTCAAAGCTTGCTTCACTGTCCAAATATTAATGGGTCCTTGTAATATATTAGTAATTATTATTCAGCTGTTTCTTATGCTAAATTATTCTGCTAAGGTTAGAGGAAATTTATATTTAACATTCCCACAATCATTATTTAACTTATTTTTAAATAACAGATCTCTCTATATATAAAAGCCTAAGTGAACATTATGATGGAATGACTGGAACAACTGGTCGCTATGACATGCACTGACCACCAGGGAGTAGATGCTCAACCCAGGAGCTGCCCCCAGCCCACAGGCCCCGATTGCCAATGGGGCCTTCCAGCCAACCTCCTGATCCCTTTCCCTGGCTGGCAGGCCCCAATTGCCTGATCGGGGCTGGGCCCTGGGCTGGGACAGAGAACTGGGGGTGGGTGGTGGAGGACACTGGCGGTGAGGGAAGGAGGAGGGTAGGAGGTGGGGGACCGGGAACCACACAGTGGTGGTGTGCAAGTGGCGAGGGGAGGAGGAGGGAGGGGGGAAGGCGGGGAGGCTGGGAACCGCATGGTGGCAGCACGTGGGTGGCAAAGGAAGGAGGAGGCGGGGAGGTGGGGAACCACACGGTGGCGGTGTGTGGGCAGGACCCCACCCATGCACGAATTTTGTGCACCGGGCCTCTAGTATTGATATAAAATTCACATAACATTCACTCTTTAAAAGTGTATAATTTAATTCAGTGGTTTTTAGTGTACTGTATCCACAAATTGGTGCAAACTTGACCACTATATGATTCTAGAACATTTTTTTTTATTACAAAAGATACACTGTACCCATTAGTAATTATTCCCAATTTCCCACTTTCCCCAACTGTTGGCAACAATAAATGTAATGTCTCACAATATTTACCTATTCTGGAAATTTCACATAAATGGAATGATACAACATGTGACCTTTTGTGAATAGCTACTTTCACTTAAGCATACTATTTTCAAGATTCATCATGTTGTAGTATGACTCAGTACACCATTCTTTTTTAAAATATATTTTATTGATTTTTTACAGAGAGGAAGGGAGAGGGATAGAGAGTTAGAAACATTGATGAGATAGAAACATCGATCAGCTGCCTCCTTCACACCCCCTACTGGGGATGTGCCCGCAACCAAGGTACATGCCCTTGACCAGAATCGAACCTGGGACCCTTCAGTCCGCAGGCCGACGCTCTATCCACTGAACCAAACTGGTTAGGGCAACCACCAGCATTCTTTCTTATAGCCAAATAATATTGCATTATATGGATACTAGAGGCCTGGTGCATGAAATTTGTGCATGGGGGAAGGTCCCTCAGCCCAACCTGCAACCTCTCGAAATCTGGGACCTCTGGCTCCTAACCGCTCACCTGCCTGCCTGCCCTAACCACTCTGCCTGCCTGCCTGCCTGATCCCCCTAACTGCCCTCCCCTGCTGGCCTGATCCTCCTAAGTATCCTCCCCTGCTGGCCTGGTTGCCCCTATTAATTATTTTTTTAATCTTATCCCCTTCACAAACAAATTGTATTTGACTTCCTTATTGGCTTCTCCCTCTCACACAATTTTCCTCTCTCCTTTATGTAACAATTTTCCTACTGACTAATCATTTATAAACTTTTCTTTCCTCCTTATTTCCTACTTCTGTTCCATCATCCTTCTTCCCATCTTTCTCCTACCTACCCTCCCTCTCCACATTCCTTCTTTCCTTTATCTTTACCCCTGCCCCCTTCCCTTTTCCTTCCTTCCCACCTTTTTTTTTTCTTTACTTCCTCCCTCAGACCTGCTTTTTTCCCTCCCCCACTTCTTCCTTCTTCCCATTCTCCTTTTAAGCTCTACTGGCTCCCCTTTAAAACTTTTCTTCTCTCCTTCTTTCTCTCTCATCCTACCTTTCCCATACATTCTTCTCTACTTACTTCCACTGTTTTAATATCTATCTATCTACCTGCCTAATTATTCACTATCAATTATCTTTTTTTCTGACTCCTACTTTTAAAATCTGTCCCCAGTACACAACTATACTTGATTTTCATTATAGCTCCTGCAGTTCACTCATACATCCTCGTTCCTTCTTTAACTCTGCTCTCTACTGACTCCTTTATAAAGTTCTTCCCTCCCTCCCTCCCTCCCTCCCTTCTTAAAGGTTTTGTTCAGGAGGGGGGCCATTAACCCCCAGCCCAGGGCTCAGCCCTGGCCAGGTGTTCACTGCCCCCACTTCCCCAGCCTCCCCTCTGCCATCCTGTTCCCATTCCCTGCTCGGGACGCCTGGCCCAGCAAAAGGTGGCCCAAGGCCCATGCAGCCAGTCCATGCTGCTGACACAAAGCAGGAGCGCTTCTGCCCAGAAGGCTTCGGACCTTTCCACCACTCTGTCCCGGACCCGCGGAAGCCTCCCTGCCCATGACCCATGCAGGGGGGCCACCGCCCTTCCTCCTGTGTCTGGGCAGGGCTCCTGCCCACCCCTTGCCAGGTGCACCTGCTCCCCCAGCCCCCTATGGTCGCCACCCCCTCCCATGTGCAGCACTGCATTTCCTTCCCTTTTCCATTCCTGCGTCTTTTTCTTATTCCCTTTCTGTATTTCTGTTTCTCCTCTCAGCCTGTATGCATGCAGGCCTTGCCTTCCTCTCCCTCTCCTTTCTTAACCCCTCCAATTGTATCCTATCCTACCCCAGGCCTTGCAGCTGCCTGAGCAGAGGGCGGGAACACAGCCTGCTGATCCGGTCATGACATGATGGATAATTTGCATATTTCTCTATTATTAGTATAGATAACACATTTTGTTTATTCATTCTTCAGTTTTGCTAGACATTTGGGGTGTTCCAAGTTTTTTTTGCTATTATGAATAATGTTTTTATTATTATACATGTACAAGTTTTTGCATGGATTTGTCTTCAATCCTATTGTGTGTACACCTTGGAATGAAATTGTTGGGTCATATAGTAACTATTGGTGACTTTCTGAGGAACCACAATACTGTTTTCCAAAGGGACTGCATCATTTTACCAACTCATTTACAGTATACGAAAGTTCTGATTTCTTTCCATCCTTACCAACACTCTTTTCACACACACACACACACACACACACACACACACACACACACACACACACCATCCTTGCTGATATGGAAGTGATTTTGTGGTTTTGATTTGCATATCTCAATGATTAATGATGTTCATTATATTCTCATGTGCTTAATTGACCTCTTAGATAGCTTCCTTTG
>NW_005871050.1:30127979-30135598 GCF_000147115.1 Myotis lucifugus | reverse complement strand
TATAATTTGGATACTAACACTTTTATCAGATGTTATCAGTGAATACAGTTTCCTATTCAGTAGGGTTTCTTTTCAATTCAGTGAGAGTTTTCTTTGCTGGTGAAACCAATTTTAGTTGATGTAATCCCCATTTGTTTATTTTTCTTTAAAATATATTGCTATCTGAAATGTCCGAGATTATACTGCCTATGTTTTTGTCTAGGATTTTTGTGGTTTTGAGTCTGACAATTAAGTTTTTAACCCATTTTGATTGTATTCTTTTGTATGGTGTAAAAAGGTGGTCTACTTTGATTTTTTGCATGTATTTGTCCAATATTCCAGCATCATTTATTGAATAGATGGTATTTTATCCATTGTATGCTGCTTTTGCCTTCTTTGTCAAATATTAACTATAAAGGTGTGGATTTATTTCTGGGCTCTTTATTCTGTTCCATTGGTCTATATATCAGTTTTGATGCCAGTACCATACTGTTTTAATTCCTATGGCCTTGTAATACAGTTTGATATCAGGTAATGTGATTCCTCCAACTTTGTTCTTCTTTCTCGTGATTGCTGTTGATATTTGGGGTCTTTTGTGGTTCCACATAAATTTTTGGACTATTTGTTCTGGTTCTGTGAAATATGCCGTTGGTATCTAGATAGAGTTTGTGTTGAGTTTATAGATTTATAGATTTATTTGAGTAGTATGGGCATTTTAATGATGTTAAATCTTCCTACCCGTGAACACAGAATATGCTTCCACTTATTTGCACCTTCTTCAATTTCTTTCTTCAGTGTCTTATAATTTTCTGTGTACAGGGCTTTGACCTCCTTGTTAAATTTATTCATAGGTATTTTATTTTGTATTTTTGAAGAAATTATGGATGGGATTTTTTTTCTTAGTTCTTTTTCTGATAGTACATTATTGATGTATAAAAATGCTCCTGATTTCTGGATATTTACTTTGTATTATGCTAATTTACTGAATCCATTTATTAGTTCTAGTAGGACTTTTTGGGTGGAATATTTAGGGTTATCCATATACAGTTTAATGTTAGCTTTTCAAAAAATCCATTACCCAAAACAGTGTCACAAAGATTTACTCCTATACTTTCTTCTAGAAGTTACAGGTTTAGCTCTTACATTTAGGTAGCTGGTCCATTTTTGGTTAATATTTTGTATTTGGTATGAGATAGGGGCACAACTTCATTCTTTTGCAGTTTTTCCTAGTAGCATTGATAAAACAGAATGATTACTTCTCAATAATTGCCTTGCCACTCTTTTTAACAATAATTTTACCATAAATATAAATGTAATAGTTTATTTATTTTCTTTTTTTTCAAATATATTTTATTGATTTCAGAGGAGAGGGGAGAGGGAGAGATAGATAGAAACATCAATGATGCGAGAGAATCATTGAATGGCTGCCTCTTGCATTCCCCCTACTGGGGATTGAGCCCACAACCTGAGGTATGTGCCCTTGTCCGGAATCAAACCTGGGACCTTTCAGTCCACAGGCTGATGCTCTATCCACTGAGCTAAACCAGCTAAGACTTATTTAACTTATTTTCATATAATTATCAAAGTTTGTATAATACCTGCCATGGTATTTTTTAATATATAAAAAAATTTAGATATTTGAATTTTAGTGATAGATATGAGACAGTGATAAGATACAAACTATACAAACTGTGCTTACTTGCTATAAAATAGTTATTGAAACAACTTTTTTATTAAAGAAGCAAAAAATGACTGGTTTCTAACTTTAAACAATTATACTTGGGTCTTTGTTACAGTAAATTATTTTATATTATGATATAAAATTGGGAAATTGATTACCCAATAGCAAGTTTTGAATATTGACTGTCATCTCTTAAATGAAAGAACAATGTCTTACTGGTTAGCCACTTAAATTACAAATGGAAAACAACCAGATAATTATCCTATACAAATTAAATATAATCATTAGGCACATAAAAATTAAGAATAAAAAGAAAGTCACCACTCATATCTAAAATGAAGAGAAATAGATTATTCTGGTTGAACAGCCGTTTCAGGCATTCCAGAGCTATTCAGACTGTTCTTCCTGGCATACTTCCCAACAGATTCCAAACTTGCTCAGCTGTCCTCCAGAATAAGCTCTGATTTCAAATGGCAAGAGGGTAAGTGGAAGCTGCATTGACATACTCCCAGGATCAAACATCCTGAGTAACCAACTGAAGGCTATCTGGAAAAACCCTGGCAACCAATGACAAAGAGTGGAGACCACATAGAGACTGGTAGGAAGTGTGGAGGCCTGATAGGGCTTGGCTGGCGCCCACAGACAGCAGCTGAAGTCCCAGAGGGATATCACAGCTGTGGGGGTTTCCCACTGAGAACTCTGGGGTCTAAACCCCAAGATGGGCTCCCCAGCCCAGATCACCAGAACTGAGAAAAGTAACTATATAACATCTGTCTGTGAAAAACAGTAGGGTTGCTGTCTGCCAGGGAGAGATGGCTGGAAATGCAGGCACCCTCTTAAAGGACCAATGCACAAATTTTCATGTGTAGCCACTCACCTTGGGCTCTGGCAGAGGGAGGGCAGAGTGGACTGGAGCTTTGTGAGAAGAAACCAGGGTTGGGGGCTCTGGGGTTAGAGCTCAGAAGGCAGACACCCAGATTTCCTGTGCTGAGTCATTCCCTCATACTGCAGAGAACATATTTCTACTGCAGACTTTTATCATACAGGAAGCTTTTGCCTGGGGTGGGGGGAGAGGAGGAACAATTGCTCCACCCTATTGGAAAACCCCTTGCCCACAGTGTGGAATTTCTGAGGCCCATTAAGAGACTGAGAATAACAATCAGCCTGCAAGCAGAAGCAATTGCCCCACACTGTTGGAAAACATCTCACCCCACACTGTGGTTGATAGCCTGAGATTAGTAAAGACTGAATAATTATCAGACATCAGTCAGAGGCAGATGACAGCCAGCTTTGAGTCTTTGCCTGACCTAATTCTGGGCATTATGCTAGCAAAAGCAGACTTTGGTGCACATCTTGGTCCTTTCAAAGGCACCCAGTAACAGCAGAGGCAGCCACAAGCTGTGAATTGCTAATAGCTTCAAATGGGGTATTCAGGGCCAGTCACAAACAGAAACTTCCATTGTCCTGCACTAGATATTTGAAGCCATAGCATATGTACCTAATACATAGACACAAACCCTAAAAGGCAGCCAAAATGGGGAGACAAAAAACTAAGTCCCAAATGAAAGAACAAGAGAATTTTCCAAAAGAGCTAAATGAAATGGAGATAAGAAATTTATCATCTGTAGAGTGCACAATAATGATGGAAAGGATGCTCAACAGCGTGAGAAAAGGTATAGTAACCATGAAAAAAGACCACTCGGAAATAGAGAATGACATAGCACTAATAAAGAACACATTGGATGGAATATACAGCAGATTTGAAAAAGTGGAGGATTGCATCAGTGAATTAGAAGACAGAGTATATGAAATGACTCAATCAGAGAGCCATAAAGAGAAAACAATTAAAAAACAGGAGGACAACTTAAGGGAGCTGTGGGACAACATGAAACATAACAAATTTTGCATAATAGGTGTAACAAAAGGGGAAGAAAGTGAGTAAGGGATACAGAACCTGTTTGAAGAACTAATGGAAGAAAACTTC
This sequence comes from Myotis lucifugus, assembly GCF_000147115.1. Classification (NCBI taxonomy): domain Eukaryota; kingdom Metazoa; phylum Chordata; class Mammalia; order Chiroptera; family Vespertilionidae; genus Myotis; species Myotis lucifugus. The sequence continues at coordinate 30,131,954 of NW_005871050.1, read as the reverse complement.
ATTAACCTGGTGAAGGAAAAATTCACACAAGTTCAGGAGGCACAGAGAGTTTCAAGCAAAGAGAAGCCAAACAGGACCACACACAGACTCATCATAATTAAAATGCCAAAAATTAAAGACAAAGAGAATCTTAAAGGCAGCAAGAGAATAACAATTTGTTACCTACAAAGGAGTTCCCATAAGGCTTTCAACAGATTTTTCATCAAAAACTCTATAGGAATGGCATCAAGTATTCAAGGTAATGAAAAGCAAGGAAGTGAAACCAAGATTACTATATCCAGCAAACTTATCATTCAAAATATATGTTAAAATAAAGAGCTTCCTAGACAAAAAAGAAAACCTAAAGGAGTTTATCACAGTCAAACCAGCACTGCAAAAAATACTAAAGGGACTGCTGTAATAATAAGAAGAAATAGAGAGAGAAACATGGGTACAAAAAATTAAAATGGCAATAAATAAATACCTATCAATAAAAACCTTAAATGCAAATGGGTTAAGTGCTACAATCAAAAGATGTAGGGTAGCTGAGTGACTCTGAAATCATGATCCAAATATATGCAACCTACAAGAGACCCAACTCAGAACAAATGTTTCACACAGGATGAGAGTGAAGGGATGAAAAAAAATTCCATGCAAATGGAAACAAAAATAGCTGGGGTAGTAATACTCATATCTGACAAAATATACTTCATAATGAAGGCCATCACAAGTGACAATAAAGGTCACTACATAATACTAAGAGGGGTGATCCAACAAGATGATATAACCCTGTAAACATATATGCAAATAATATAGGAACACCTAAATATATTTTTAAAATGTCTAGAGGACTTTAAGGGAGAGGTTGATAAAAATACAAGCATAGTAGGGCATTTTAACACCCCTCTGACTTCACTGGATAGATCTTCCAGACCAAAAACAAAACAAAAACAAAACAAAACAAACAAACAAAAAACAACAATAATGTTACAGTGAACAGTAACTCTAAGTGACACACTGGAGCAGATGGATTTAATTGACATTTACAGAACAGTTCACCCCAAAGCTGCAGAATAGGCATTCTTCCCATCTGCATATGGGACATTTTCAAAGATCAACCACATGTTAGGACACAAAACAAGCAAGTTCAGGAAGATTGTAATCATATCAAGCAATTTCTCATATCACAATGGATTAAATAAAAATCAACTACAGTAAAAACACTCAAAAACATTCAGACACCTAGGGGCTAAAAAGTATGTTATTAAACAATGAATGGTTTACCAATGAGATCAAGAAGGGAATCAAAAATTTTCTGGAAACAAATGAAAATGAACACACAATCCAAAATCGCTGGGACACAGCAAAAGCAGTTGAGGGGGAAGTTCATAGCACTATAGGTCTACCTCAAAAAAACAAGAAAATTAATAATAAACTACTTAATCCTACAACTTAAAGAATTAGAAAGAGAACAACATAAAAAACACAGAGTAGGTAAAAGGAAGAAAATTACAATAAAGATTAGAGAAGAAATAAATGGTATAAAGATTATAAAAATAATACAAAGGATGAATGAATCCAAGAGCTGGTTCTTTGAAATGATAAACAAGATTGAAAAACCTTCAGCCAGACTAATCAAGAAACAAAGTGAGAGGACCCAAATAAATAAAATCAGAAACGAAAGCAATGAAGTTACAACTGACACCACATAAATACAAAAGATTGTAAGTAAATACTATGAACAACTATATGGCAACAAGCTAGACAATGTAGATGAAATGGAAAAATTTATAGAAAAATATAATCTTCGAAAACAGAATCAGGAAGAGTCAGAAAACCTGAATATGCAAATAACAACTGATGAAATTGAAGCAGTAATAAAAAGCAAACAAGAAAAACTTCCCAGCAAACAAAAGCCCTTGTCTGGATGGCTTCACAGGGGAATTTTACCAAACATTAAAAGAAGAACTAATACCTGCCTTCCTCAAACTATTCCAAAAAATCCAAGAGGAAGGAACACTTCCAAGCTCTTTTTTTTTTTAATGAGGCCAGCATTATCCTAATTCCAAAACCAGATAAAGACACTACAAAGAAAGAGAATTACAGGCCAATATTCCTGATGAACATACATGCTAAAATCTTCACAAATATTAGCAAATTGAATCCAGCAATATATTAAAAATATCATACACCATGACCAAGTAGGATTTTTGCAAGACTGATATAATATCCACAAACCAATAAATGTGACACATCACATAAACAAATTGAAAGACAAAAGTTACAAGATCATATCAATAGATGCTGAAAAAGCATTCAACAAGATCCAACACCCATTTTTTATTAAAAAAAAAACTCTCAGCAAAGTGGTAATAGAGGGATCATAATAAAGACCATATATAACATGCCTTTGTCCAACATCGTACTCAATGTGAAGAAACTAAAATCATTTCCTCTAAGAACAGAAAGAAGACAGGATGGCTGCTTTCACTACTCTTATTCAGCATAGTACTGGAATTGCTAGCCACAGTGATCAGATAAGAAGCAAGCATAAAAGATGTTTAAATTGGAAAGGAGGAAGTAAAACTTCATTATTCACTGATGACATGATATTGTACATAGGAAACCCTAAAGACTCCACCAAAGACCACTAGATTTAATAAAGAAAATAGGCAATGTAGCAGAAAACAATATTAATACCCAGAAATCAATGGTATTTTTACATACCAATAATGAACTTTTAGAAGGAGAAACTAAAAAATCAATCCAATTTACCATTGCAATATATATATTTAGCATAAACTTAACCAAGGAGGTAAAAAATCTAAACAAGTGGAAGAATAGACTGTGTTCATGGATTGGTAGAATTAACATCATTAACATGACGATACTACCCAAAGCAATCTATAGATTCAATGAAATTCCCATTAAAATACCAAAGGTATATTTTTAAGATATGGACCAAATACTCCAAAAATTTATATGGAACCAAAAATAAAATAAAAATAATAATAATAACTAGAGGCCCGGTGCACAAAAATTTGTGCACTTGGGGGGGGTCCCTCAGCCTGGCCTGTGCCCTCTCGCAGTCTGGGACCCCTCAGGGGATGACCACCTGCTGGGTTAGGCCTGCTTCCTGGGGGATCAGGACTAATCTGGCAGTCATACATCCCTCTGGCAGCCCGGTAGCCCTCGGGGGATGTCCACTTGCCAGTGGGGAGCAGGCCTAAGCTGCAGTCAGATAACCTTAGTGCTGCTGAGGAGGCAGGAGAGGCTCCCCCCACCACCACTGTACTGGCAGCCATCAGCCTGGATTGTGGCTGAGCAGAGCTCCCCCATGTGAGAGCACACTGACCACCAGGGGGCAGCTCCTGCATTGAATGTCTGCCCCCTGGTGTGTCATAGTGACCAGTCATTCCAAGTCATTCTGCTATTAGGGTCAATTTGCATATTACCCTTTTATTATATAGAATAGAGGCTTAGTGCACGGGTGGGGGCCAGCTGGTTTGCCCTGAAGGGTGTCCCGGATCGGGGTGAGGGTCCCACTAGGGTGCCTGGCCAGCCTGGGTGAGGGGCTGATGGCTGTTTGCAGGCTGGTCAAGCCCCACAGTGGGGACCCTCACCCCATGAAAGTGTGGCCAGCCTGGGTGAGGGGCTGAGAGCTGTTTTCAGGCTGGCCACACCCCCTTCAGGGTGGGGTCCCGCTGAAGTGCCTGGCCAGCCTGAGTGAGGGGCTGATGGCTGTTTTCAGGCTGGAAACACCCCCTTCAGGGTGGGGGGCCCTACTGGGGTGCCTGGCCAGCCTGGGTGAGGGGCTGATGACCATTTTCAGGCTGTCCATGGCCTTGGGCTGGAAGCAGGTATCTGGGATTTATTATCTTCCATAATTGAAACTTTGTAGCCTTGAGCGGCGCTCAGGCCTGGCCAGGGAAGGCAGGAAACTTGGCTTTCTCCATCACCGGGGCAACCTAAGCCTCCTGCTCACTCCAGCTCCGT
>NW_005871050.1:30123968-30127653 GCF_000147115.1 Myotis lucifugus | reverse complement strand
CATGCAATAAATGAACCTAGGCCACTACTACACCATACACAGAATCATTCTAATGCTTGAAGACTCATTAGTGTGAACCATAAAAATCCTAGAAGAATCAGTTGGCAGCAAATCCCAGACATCTTTCTTAGCCATATGTTGTGCATACATTTCTATGGCATAGGAAAATAAGGATAAAATAACCAATGGGTCTACATCAAAATAAAAAGCTTCTGCACAGCAAAAGAAACCATCAACAAAATGAAAAATGAGCCCACTGTATGGGAGAACATATTTGGCAATGATACATCTGATAAAGGGTTAATATCCAAAATATATAAGGAACTCATACAACTTAATAAAAGGAAGACAAACAATTCAATAAAAAATTGGCAAATGACCTAAATAGACACTTCTCCAAAGTGGACTTGAAAATTTTATATTTTTATACAGATTTTCAAGAGGCATATGAAAAAAAATGCTCAAAGTCACTGATCATCAGAGAGATCCAAATTAAAGTGACAATGAGGTGTCACTTCACACCTGTACACTGCTAGTGGGAATGCAGACTGGTGTAGCCATTATGGAAAACTGTATGGAGTTTCCTCAAAAATTAAATATGGAACTGCCATTTGATCCAGTGATCCCACTTCTAGGAATATATTCTAAGAGTCCTGGAACACTGGTCAGAAAGAACATATGCACCTCTACGTTCATAGCAGCACTTTTTTACAATAGCTAAGATCTGGAAACAGCCCAAGTGCCCATCAGTAGATGAGTAGATAAAAAAGCTGTGGTACATTTACACCATGGAATACTATGGAACAATAAAGAAGAATGATTTCTTATCCTTTGATACAGCATGGAGGGACCTGGAGAGTATTATGCTAAGTGAAATAACCCTGTCAGAGGAAGACAAGTATCACATAATCTCATTCATGTTTGGAATCTTAAGAACAAAATAAACCGATGAGCAAAATAGATCCAGAGACATAGAAGCATGGAATATAATATGGAATCTCAGAAGGAATACAGAAGTGGGTGGGAAGGAATCAACCAAATAACTTGTATGCATATATGCATAACCAATAGACAAGGACAATAGCATGATGAATGCCTGGGGTGTGGGGCGGGGGTGGAGAGAAGGGGTCAGTAAGGCAAAAAAAATGGACACGTAATACTTTCAACAACAAAAATAAAACAAAAATGAAGAAATGCATTCTCCATTCTCTCAATGGCTTTTCTCCTAATTTTCCTTTGGCTGAGATTATCTAGAGCAGTGGTTCTCAACCTTCCTAATGCCGCGACCCTTTAATACAGTTCCTCATGTTGTGGTGACCCCCAATTTCATTGTTACAAATTGAACATAATTAAAGCATAGTGATTAATCACAAAAACAATATGTAATTATATATGTGTTTTCTTTTTTTTTAAAATATATTTTATTGATTTTTTACAGAGAGGAAGGGAGAGAGATAGAGAGTTAGAAACATCGATGAGAGAGAAACATCAATCAGCTGCCTCCTGCACATCTCCTACTGGGGATGTGCCCACAACCCAGGTACATGCCCTTGACCGGAATCGAACCTGGGACCTTTCAGTCCGCAGGCCGACGCTCTATCCACCGAGCCAAACCGGTTTTGGCTATATGTGTTTTCTGATGGTCTTAGGCGACCCCTGTGAAAGGGTCGTTCGACCCCCAAAGGGGTCGCGACCCACAGGTTGAGAACCGCTGATCTAGAGATTTGTTTCAAATAATAGCAATACGTTACAGAATACTTTAGTACTATAACATGGATGATTTTATATACAAACTATACAGAGAAAATGTTGTTTTTAAAATGGGTGTGTTTGTGGCTTTAACTCTCCTAAGTCAACATTATGATGAATACAATTAGTGGCAGATGTTAAAACCAAGGTGGAGGGTCTTGTGCTTATTGTGCCTTAATGCAACTCAGTAAGTTAATTAAACTTGTTTCCAGTAGGCAATACATTTGTGTCAGAGAGGGTCTGCAGAGTCCCTAGCAAGTTCATAATTGAACTGTCCTTAAATCTTACAAATAATGAATGGCTGGTTTGAGATTAGGATTTTAGTCATTAAAAGGTTAAAACATTGCAGGAGATATTATATTCCCTTTATCCTGCAGGATAGGCCACAGGCAAATGAAACCAATATTGCACAAATGGTAGACAAGGGATAATAGTTAAGCTATATCATTTTTGTGAAACCTTGGCTCAGGTTTTTGTACCATATTGATTGCATTTCTTGAAAGGCAAGGGCAAGAGGGAAAGTCAATATGAAACACTAGGGCTGATTCTAAGGGTGCTAAAGTTATAAAACTTAAGAAGGAAGTTGTAAATTGAATACTGTTACTATCAGGGAATAGAGTTTTGTTCTAACACCCTTTACATAGGCTGGCTGAACTTTCAGGTTATACACACACACATACACACACACAGAGTTTTTAAAAGTCTATGTGAAAAATGACTGATTCCCATATGTTACCATTCTAAGCATCAAAGAATTATTGCTGACATTTAGTCAGCATCTTTCCTGCTTTAATTAAAACCTATTTCCCACCCTAACCAGTTTGGCTAAGTGGATAGAGCGTAGGCTTGCAGACTGAAGGGTCCCAGGTTCCATTCCGGTCAAGGGCCTGTACCTTGGTTGCGGGCACATCCCCAGTTGGGGTTGTGCAGGAGGCAGCTGATCGATTTTTCTCTCTCGCCGATGTTTCTGGCTCTCTGTCCCTCTCCCTTCCTCTCTGTGGAGAATCAATAAGATACATTTTTTAAAAATTTAAAAAAACCTATTTCCCACTTTTCAGTTCGTGTAATCACACTGCCTTCTTATATTAGAAGATAGTCTTTCAGGTTACCATTGAACCTTCTCTCTCAGTTAAACTACTATATCTAAACTTTCCTAGGAAGATTAATTTACCATCACTTCAATCATTTCTGTTATTATTTGTAAAATAATATTTTCTCTTTAAATGATAATAATGTTCAAATTGGCTTAAGTAGAGTCTCTTTAGGAGAGTCTGAACTTTTTGTACTTTTTCAGATGAAAGTTGGAGCCTAACAATCTTAGAGTTATATCTAGCAGACTTTCATTTCTCAGATTGACATTTCTCAAACTGCTTTTTTCTCAACATGTGAGGTCATATCTGAAAACTATATAAGCAAAGCTTAGGCGAATGCATTTCTCAAAAACTTTTGTCATTACAGTCAATTAGGTCATTAACTCAGAACAACTTATTTAACCAAATTGAGTCACTCTTTCAAGAGTACCATCTTTCAAATTTTCCTTTATGCATGGTCATTCAGTGTCATATTTAACAATATAAAATTTTAATTTTTATGGAAACATAAATATTAGAGCCGTAGCCAGTGTGGCTCAGTTGGTTGGAGCATTGTCCCATGCACCAAAAGATTGTGGATCTGATTCTGGTCAGGGAACATACCTAGGTTGCAGGTTTAATCCCTGGTGGGGTCCCGTGCAGGAGGCAACGGATCCATATTTTTCTTTCATATTGATGTTTCTCTCTTTCTCCCTCTCCCTTTCTCTCAGTTTAAAGTAAAAATACTATTATATTTAAACTTTTTTTGCTGTAAGTTTATTTGGAATGTATACTGTAGGGATATGCTTCATTTAACTTATATATCTGAAGGGGCAGAACATAGAGTTACAAAGGATGTAGAAAGG
>NW_005871050.1:30087283-30123205 GCF_000147115.1 Myotis lucifugus | reverse complement strand
TCTCTCTCTCTCTCTCTCTCTCTCTCTCTCTCTCTCTCTCCTCCTTCTTCTTCTTTCTCTCTCTCTCTCTCCCTCCCACCCTCCCTCCCTCCCTCCTCCCTTCCTCCCTCCCTCATCTCTCCCCCAGTGTGGGCAACAAGGCAGTCTATGGCTAATGATCCCATCTGCAGTCCAACTGTAACCCTGTCAAAGTGGTTGGGTCTACTCCTCCAAACTACACATCTCCTCTTCAGGCTATTCTTGGAAGAATGTTTTTCCTTTTAAGATTGTGTTTGACTTTTATTTTAACCTGTGAATATCCCCTTCATTTAAATACTTGTTGTAATCCTTGATTGCTGCTAAAACATACTGCCAGAGTTCCATTTAACCAAGACAAGTATAAAGCAATCTCACTGTCTCTTTAAGTCCATGCATGTAGTGGTAGGTTGAGGAGAATGGGAGGGGAGTTAGTGGAAGGAAGGCTTAATTTTTACAGGTACAGTGTCATCCTTAAGGAGGCCCCGGAGCTCACACTCTTTCAGGTAATGCCCCATAAAGATATTGGAATGTTTTGACTTCTCAGAGTTCACAATTAAATAAATGTATAGTGTACCATGAATAAGAGAAAGTTCTTACTCACTTCACTGACTGACTCATGACCACATCATCAGTTAAGACACTTTAAACTGGAATGCTTTAGTTTTGTGAAATCGAAGGTGTAGGCTTAGAGAAATAGTAGGATCTTTTCTTTTTAAATAATTGCCTTGGTGAAATGGAAACCTTGCGATATATTTTAGCAACTGTTAATGAGTGCAACTAACATTTAAACCCACACAAATGGTGAGGGCTGTTGAGCTATTGTTTATATAAATATTGTAATTTAGTCCTGAAAGGAATAAGATTTTGTGCATTAATAAACAAAATTGGAATACAGAAAAAGTAAACCATAATTGCAACCTTTCTTTTCAGCCCTCTAGCTCTATTTCTATATCTGTTGAAGACTTATTAAAGAAAAATATACCATTGGTCTGACAGCCTGCAGACATTGCTATGGAAAGATAAGCTTTTCCTCATGTATATTTTGCCAACACAGCCATTTGATGGTCAATTTAGTGAAAAACCATTTCAGTCAGTTATTTTTGTGTGTTATCAGTTCTTTTTCTAATTACATCTTTATTGTTGAAAATATTACATATGTCCCCTTTTTCCTCCATTGATTCCTTCTAGTGTGTCCCTGGCCCCCCCCCCACACCCCAGGCCTTCACCACCCTATTGTCTGTATCCATGGATTATGCATACAAGTTCTCTGGTTGATCTCTTTCCACCCACCCACCCTCCCCCACCTTCCCTTTGAGATTCCACAGTCTGTTCAATGATTCTATGTTTTCAAAGTTTGGGCTAAGGAACACTGCTTGGCCTGGGGATTACTCTAGGTGTTATAGCTTTCAAAAACTTGTCAAGCACTTGAAACAAAGTAAGAAATAAAAGTTAGCGGGTTTTTCATGATACATTTTAATTTGTGTTATGAAGTGCCAAATGAATTTTTTTCTTGGAACTTCTATGCACATGCACATAAAAACACCTTAAAAGTGAGTGACAGAATTACAAGGACATATTGCTCCATCCATACTCACAGTGGAAGAATTTGACACCTGTCTTAGAATTTTACAGATCAAATCAAGTTAACAAAAAATTAATAAAAAATCAATTAGCAGAGCATCATCCCAAAAGTCTGAGGATTAGCTCTTGGGTCAGGGCACATGCAAGAAGAAACCAATGAACGCAATAATAAGTGGAACAACAGATTTATGTTGCTCTCTCTCTCTTTCTCTCCCCCTTCCTCTCTCTGAAAATCAATACAAATTTAAACAATCTATTAACAAGCTTATTTTTTAGAAATATGCAGAATTATACAATCAAATATTACAGAATAAACACTCTTTCCCAGCACATAAGAGACATTTTGAAAAATCGATTATAAGCTATGCTATAAAGAAAATCTTAAATAGTAAATTAATCCATATCTTGCAGAATGTACTCTCTGACCAAAGAAAGCAATAACAAAATTGTGTCAAAAATCCTCTGTATTTAGAAATTGAACACATGCATATGTAAATAATTCAGAGAAATGAATATTCAATATATACTCAAACATATTTACTTAATCATGTATTTGTCCAATCTAATAATACTTTAGATTAAATAGGAAAAGAGCTTTTTGAACCTCTCATGCATATCAAATAAAAGTAGCAAATCCGTAGCATAATAATTCCTAAATAATTGTTGGTTGATTTGAAAAAAAGTGTTATGCAAATTAATATATTAGATAAACATAAGAAGATTATTTAATCTATTTAGGTTAACAATTTTTTTCAAGTCTTTTGGCAGCACTTGATATTCCATCACACTTCCTAGCACAGTGATTTGCTAGCACAGGCATTCACTTAATTTTTGTTGGATTGTATGCAGTAGAAAATAGTGAAAAATTATTATAGTATTGATAAATTCATTGAAATATAATTCTTATCCAAACATTAAAGTAGACTCTTTAAAGTTGCCTATTACAATTTCAAGCAATTCAGATTGGCCTTATTGAAATTCTGGCAAATTAATGAAAAATAATGTAATTGTTTATTTTTTGAAAAGGCAAAGTGACTCTCAAAGCTACATCTTATAGATGCTCTCTTGCCCAAGTCAGGCATAGATGAAGTGTTTGTTCTGGACTCCATATTCTGATCCTAATCCAGCTATGGATATATGGTATTTGGAAGGTCTGATGATTATCCAAGCTCAACTTTCTAAGGTGATAGATAGGCCCTCTAAAGTTAGTGGCTTAATACTGGATTAATACTAGTAATTAGACTCCAGTCCCTGATTTATATAAGCCCACCCTGATAATAAAGCTCATCAAACATTTAGATTATTTAATAAGTCCCAGCATTGTCAAAGAAATACTTAACTGGTTAAGGTTATATTTAAACAGCACATTTGTGCCTGAATTTGAATTAACTCAGATCTTTATACATTAAACTATTTCTTCCATTATACATAGAAATTAAAACATTAAAAAATCAATCATCCTGTTATACCAGCTGCTTTCCTTATATCTTACAAATATTAGCAGTTTGCTCTATTGGATTTAATCATGGGTCCCACCTGAAGCTTATTATTTTAATAGTAATATGTAGTATTGCAACCAATATGAGACCATATAGAAACTATGATCTAAAACTGTAACTGTTAGTTATGAATTCAAATATATACTGAGACTTTGAAAATAGTCAAATGCATAGAATCTAACTGATATGGGGGAATTCTGATCTGTAGTTGTGAAATATTTTCAATAATTCTCATATTTTCAATGGCTTTGTAACTTTTCATTTGCCCCCTTCTTATGAAAATTGTCACATTTTCTCCTGCATTATGATAATTTGTGTATTTTTATTACCATATTAAAAGTTTCTTGATAGGAACTGATTTTTATAATGTCTTGCCTGATGTCTGTCACATGGGTGGGATTCAATCAATAATTTTTAAAATATATTTTATTGATTTCAGAGAGAAGAAGGGAGAGGGAGAGAGAGATAGAAACATCAATGATGAGAGAGAATCATTCACAACTGCCTCCTGATATCCCCTTCTGCGGATCGAGCCCACAACCCAGGCACATGCCCTGATCAGGAATCAAACCATGACCTCCTGGTTCATGGGCTGACATTCAACCACTGGGTCACACTGGCTGGGCTCAACCAATAATTCTTAAATGTGAAAGGTTGTGTGAAGGAGTGAAAAGATCACTAGAATGGAAAGGTAGTCTTGGGCTTAATTATGGCTATGCTACTAATCTAGGGGACTAATGGTAGAAAATAGAGCAGAAAAAAGAGGCACCAATCTTTTTTAAAAAACCTTCAAAATAATAAAGAAGGCAAAGTTGGTTTCTGTCTGAGTCCATGATCCCTTAGATCTTTTTTTTCCCTTTCCTCCAAATCTGGGAATAGTCATTGCTACACTCACTGCTCACTACTAACACTCTACCCACAGAGACATAGATTTTATTGAAATAACCAGATATTTGGCATAAATGTATGTTTCCAGCCTTATTATTTTCAACCTTATTTTTTAGCCTTATTATTGCCTTAGTTGTCCATATTGCCTTGCTAGATTTGACTTGTCTCCATGACTTTCCTCTTTTGGATAGCCTTAAGATCTTTCTGTACTTGGATTTTATTTCCTGTGCACTGGCATCATTCTTCTTTTATCATGTTACAGTTTTCAGCTCAGGATTCTCTACATGATTATATTCTACTATCCTTTTCCCCCACCCACTTTTGTCTGCCTCAAAACAGTGAAGGATGCACTGAGGTGGTTAACTTTCAGCCTTTTAGTTGATTTCACACTTCAGATTTCATTTATGTAGGCTTGATGTAAGTAGCTTGTTATTGGCAAATCCATCACAATAGTAGGCAAAATGTGCTGAAATTCCCACACTTAGTTAATTTCTGAGAGTTAAAAACAACCTCCATAAAAGAGTCAGCTCCAGTTAAAATGCACATTTAAGTACCTTGGTGCCAGTGGAGGTCATTACACAAGACCTTCCCAGTACATCAGTAAGAGAAGGTTAGCTAATGCTTTGACTTTGAAAAGTCTGGAGCAGAATCCTAAAGGAATGGGGACACAAAGTGGGGAGTTATGGAAGTAAACATCTAGGGCATGGAACTGCCCACAAATGTCAATTCAAGGCCAATTCAAGAAATAACTAAGTCAATTTAGGGTCTAGAGAATGAGAACTCCAGGTAGTTAGTGGGAAGTTACCACATTGATATTGGCGAAAGATGCCCTTTACTTTCTTCAATCACCTGTGCTTTAAAATATTGACTAGACCCTGAGAGCTGTTGCTGTTTTTTTTTACATATCTTAAATGGAAGCCATTTTTCTCCTTATCTCTTTTCTCAATCTTTTCTATTCCCTGTCTCTTCTCTCACTCTCCCCACTACTTCTTTCTTTTCCATTTTTGACATTTTCCAAAGTCTTAGTTTTCATCCCAGTCAAAATTAGGTGCTCCTAAGTAAACTTTGAGAACTGCTAATCACTGATGTAGACTATGGAGAAAATTCCATTTATAATGATTTTTTTTCCTTGTAAAGCATCAACTTCCTTTCCACATTAACTTGATTGCTAAGGGATGTTGTGTTTGTACTTCTGTGGATAGAACTGAGAGAGTTGAGAATCCTGTTTTGATTGGGTAGATTTTGAGGCAAAGCTGCTTCTTTTGGTTGAGTCTCCTTACCTACCACCTATCTGTCTCAGTGCTTTTTTTCAAATAGTTGTGCTGTTTGCTAGAACTGTAAACACTGCAGCTTACATCTGTCTGACCAGATGGAGTGTATTTTGCAGGAGTGTTAACTGATTCATGCACTGTATCAAGAAAGCAATCTGTGTTAAAACACTGTGACATTGCAATCTGTTGTGTGTTGAAACCTGTTTGTTTATAGAGGGTTTGATTCTTTGCCCTTGCCCATACCCTCACCCACTACTCCATGTTCAAGCCCTGAAAAGCCTTAAATAAAAAATGTATACTGTCTGTGACAATGGGAGAAATGGGAAGCTGAAAAGGAAAAATTCTGTTTACAAAAGTGGCTTCTGATAGCTGAGTTCCCTATTTTTGTAGTGTATGATCTTTCATAGGGAAAAAATATCATTGCGGGGAAGCTTCACACATGGAGAACTAACTAAATTTTCATTTTATCATTATTTCACTATATTTTATAGATAAAGCTGGTTGGAAGTGTTTTGAGAGTGTTTGACACACTGTGTGCCCTAGTCTCACAGAATTCCTAAACAGTTTCCTGAGCATAAACACAATTATTGACCACGACTTTAAACTTGAATTTAGGAACAGCCCTGAATGTTTTATGATGACACCCATTTGTAGCAACAACACTCAGTGGCTTTCTTTGTACTTTTGTCCTTGTATAGAAGGGGGTATGCTTGTTGCGTAACAGTGCATTAAGGTCTTCCCTTGTTGCCTACTAGTAGCTATTCATTTATTTCCAGCAAATGTTGTCTGTATCATTCAGGCAGTAACATTGAACTTAATGTCCATTTTGTGCAATTCACTGTTTGAATGCTGTACACAATATAGAGTAGCTCCATTTGCAAATGATGTTAATACTTATTTTGACCTATTTTCCCTGCAGGAGTAATAGCAAGGGTAATAAACTGAGTTGAAGCTGCCATAGAAGCACATATAATTGCCTCAAATTACAGGGCAGTTTCTAAACTACAAAGCCACTGAAACCACGAAGGCCCTCTTCCAACTCCTTTCACAGTTCTGATAAGCAGGACCATGAGTGTCCCAAATATCTGGATGAGGAAAAATATTATTCTGTTGGATTATGGTGATGGCTCAATACTTTTAACTACAAAATTTTTGTTTCAGTAAATATTATTTGGCTCCATTTAGCCAGGATTTGGATAACTTGGAGTTTGCTCAAGAAAAAAAGAGGGGAGGGAATTTGAGCTCTCAACATCTTATGTACTCATAGGGATTATAAACAACAGGATTTGGGGAAGAACCTTTGGAGTAGTAGTCATGAGTTAGCAGAGCATAGATAAGAATTAGCTAATGTCACCCTAGCTGGTTTGGCTAAGTGGATAGAGTGTTGGCCTGTGGACTGAAGGCTCCCAGGTTCAATTCTGGTCCCAGGTTCAATTCTGCCCAGGTTGTGGGCTCAATCCCCAGTGGGGTGCATGCAGGAGGCAGTCAGTCAATGATTCTCTCTCATCATTGATGTTTCTATCTCTCCCTCTCCCTTCCTCTCTGAAATCAATAAAAATATCTTTTTAAAAAGTTGGAAAATTATTTGGGTATAAATTTCTACTTTTAGAATGAATTCAGAATAAACAGGAGCAGATATTTCTGGGATTGAATGAATATTGTTTTAACCTTGACACTTTAGGATTGAAGAATTCTATGAACAAGCTGCAACATTTTTCAGGGCAAATGTTGAGCCATGGGGGAAGGAAACCACAGATATGTTTCCTTCCACAATAGTAACAGATTACTTCTGGATTTTATTAATATAAACATTGTTCATGGCACAGTTGTGACTTTTAGGTCACTATGAAGACGTGTCCTATCTTTATAAATATATCATGAGAGTTGGCCAGCCAGGGAGGAACTGCAGGAGGGCCCCAGGGTGTATCCGGCCCATTTCACTCAGTCCCGATCAGCAGGACCCCAGTAGCAAGCTAACCTACTGGTCAGAGCATCTGCCCCCTAGTGGCCAGTGCATGTCATAGCGAACTGTTGAGCGGCCTTAGCATATTATTAGCATATTATGCTTTGATTGGTTGAACGGCCAGCTGGATTACCAGACACTTAGCATATTAGGCTTTTATTATATAGGATATATTTAAAAACAAACCTCCTAACAAACAAATATCCAGGACCAGATAGCTTCACTTGTGAGTTCCACCAAATATTTAAAGAAAAATTAATACCAATCCTTCTGAAAGTTCTCCAGAAAATGGAAGAGGAGAGAATTTTACAAAATCATATTTAAGGCTAACATTATTGCCCTGACACCAAAACCAGACAATGATACCACAGGAACAGAAACTTATAGGCCAGTATTCCTGCTCATCATAGATACAAACTTCCTCAAGAAAATATTAATAGGAGACAACCAAGATGGTGGCATAGGTAAAAACCTGAATTTGCAGCCACACACAACCACATTAAAACTACAACTAAAAGACAAAACAAATACCATCCAGAACCATGGGAAGGCTGACTGAGTGGAAATTCTACAACTAGAAGGAAAGACAAAAGCACACTGAGTACGGTAGGAGGTGCAGAGGTGTGGAAGTGTGGAGGTATGGAGACATGCACAAAAGGGGCTGGCAGCTGGGTACGCTGTTGTCTTTTTCAATAGGGAGGGAGAAACAAGCTCCTGACTGCTCTGAACTCCAGCTCCGGGTGAGAATTTGGGGACCCAGACTCATACAGAGAGAAACTGGACTCTCTGGCATCAGGCTGGAATGTGAGGGCGGCTTTCTCGCAGAGGTGCTTGCAGCAGTCATTGTTCCTGCACAGGACACAGGACACAGACCCCGGGACCTCTCTGAGGCAGAGCAGACTGGCAGCCTTTGTGGTTTGCTCCACCCTGATGATTCCCTGAGACCCTGCCCCACCCAATTTACTACCCAACCCAAGCTGTATGCAGAGGCTTTTGCATATGAATGGCCTGGCCTTTCTCTGCCTAAAAACCTGGGCAGAATCAGTGAGCACCAAAGCCCCACTGAAGCAAGTCCTGTCCCATAAGGGTGTCTCCAGCACAGAAGTTCTCCCACTGTAGACACAGCTGATTCTCACAGCCAATTGGCCTGGAGGTCAATTCCACCCAGTGATACCAAGAGCAATCAAGGCTTAACTACAACAAGACTGTGCACACAGCCCACAAAGGGGTGCACCAAGAGTGTCCACCTCAGGTAATTAGGGAGGCTGAGCCACTGGGCCCTATAGGACACCTAGCACACAAAGCCACTCTATCAACACAGGGAAGCACCCAAAATGCGGAGACAAAGAAACAGGTCACAAATGAAAGAAATGGAGGAAAGCAGACTATTGGAAATAGAGTTCAAAACCACGGTTATAAGGTTACTCAATAATCTTCTAGAAACCTCCAAGAAATATAGTGAGACCCTCAAGGATATGAAAAAGGACCAATTAGAAATTAAGCGTACACTGACTGAAATAAAGAATATTATACAGAGATCCAACAGCAGACTAGAGGATCCCAAGAATCAAGTCAAAGATTTGAAATACAAAGAAGCAAAAAACACGCAACCAGAAAAGCAAAAGGAAAAAAGAATAAAAAAATATGAAGACAGCACAAGGAGCCTCTGGGACAACTTCAAGCATACCAACATCCGAATTACAGGGGTGCCAGAAGAAGAGAGAGAGCAAGATATTGAAAACCTATTTGAAGAAATAATGACAGAAAACTTCCCCAACCTGGTGAAAGAAATAGACTTACAAGTCCAGGAAGCGCAGAGAACCCCAAACAAAAGGAATCCAGAGAGGACCACACCAAGACACATCATAATTAAAATGCCAAGGGCAAAAGACAAAGAGAGAATCTTAAAAGCAGCAAGAGAAAAACAGTTAGTTACCTACAAGGGAGTACCCACATGACTGTCAGCTGATTTCTCAACAGCAACTATGCAGGCCAGCAGGGAGTGGCAATAAATATTCAAAGTGATGAATAGCAAAAACCTACAATCAAGATTACTCTACCCAGCAAAGCTATCATTTAAAATTGAAGATCAGATAAAGAGCTTCACAGATAAGAAAAAGCTAAAGGAGTTCATCACAGCCAAACCAGTATTATATGAAATGCTGAAGGGTATTCTTTAAGAGGAAGAAGAAGAAAAAGGTAAAAATAAAAATTATGAACAACAAAGTGACAACAATTACATATCTATCAACAAGTGAATCTAAAAATCAAGTGAATAAAAAATCTGACAAACAGAATAAACTGGTGAATAGAATAGAATCAGGGCCATAGAAAGGGAGTGGACTGACAATTCTCAGGGGGAAGGGGGTGTGGAGGGTGCGGGAAGAGACTGGACAAAAACCGTACACCTATGGAGAGGACAGTGGGGGGCGTGGTTAGGGCAGGGGGTGGGGTGGGAACCAGGTGGAGAGGAGCTATGGGGGGAAAAAGAGGAACAACTGTAATAATCTGAACAATAAAGATTTATTTAAAAATATTAGTAAACCAAATTCAAGAAAACATAAAAAGGGTCAAGGCTCAGTTGGTTGAATGTTATCCTGTGTGCCAAAAGGTCTCTTGCAGGGCACATGCCCAAGTTGTGGCTTTGGTCCCAGTTGGGGCGATTACAGGTTACAGGAGGCAACCAATTGATGTTTCTCTCACACATTGATCTCTCTCTCTCTCTCTCTCTCTCCTCTTCCTTCCTCTCTATTTAAAAATCAATAAAACATATTTTTAATTAAAGGGTCATTAACCATGATCAAGTGGAATATATGCAATGTTTGTTAGGATGCAAGGATGGTTCAATATCCAGAAATTAGACAATGTGATACACCACAGTAACAAAATGAAGGATAAAGGCCATGTGATCATCTCAATACATGCAGAAAAAGCATTTGACAAAATTCAACATTCATTTATGATTCTTTAAAAATTCAAGCCAAGTGAGGGTAGAGGGAACATACTGTGATGTAATAAGGCCATATGTGACAAGCCCACAGTTATCATACTTAATTGTGAAAAGCTAAAAGCTTTTCCTCTTAGATCTGGAACAAGACTAGAATGCCAACGCTCACCACTTTTATTCAACATCGCATTGGAAGTCCTAGTCAGAGCAATTAGGCAGTAAAAAGAAATGAAAGGCATTCAGATTGGAAAGGAAGAAGAAAACTGTTACTATTTGCAGATGACATGAGATGACTGGTATATATAGAAAACTCTAAAGACACCATAAAATGTCTGTTAGAAGTACTAAAATGTTTTAGTAAACTTGCAAGATGCAAAATTAATATAAAATATATTTTGCATTTCTGTACATTAACATTGAACTATCAGAAAAAAGAAATGAGGAAATTAACCCCATTTATAAATACATCAAAAATAATAAAATACCTAAGAATAAATTTAACCAAGGAGGTAAAAATCCTATACACTGAAAACTACAAGGTACTAAAGAAAGAATTTGAAGAAGATACAGATAAATGGAAAGATACTCCATGTTCATAGAACTAACATTGCTAAAATGTCCATACTACTAAAATCAATATACAGATTCTGTGCAATCCCTATCAAAATTCCAATGGAATTTTTCACAGAAATAAAACAAATAATTCTAAATTTTGTATGAAACTGTAAAAGACCCCAAATAGCCAAAGCAATCTTAAGGGGAAAAAAAAGCAGGGAGCACCATGCTCCCTGATTTTACTATATTACAAAGCTGTAGTAATTTAAACACATATAGATCAATTTAAAGAATAGAAAGCCACCCTAACCGGTTTGGCTCAGTGGATAAGGCATCGGCCTGCGGACTCAAGGGTCCCAGGTTCGATTCCGGTCAAGGGCATGTACCTTGGTTGTGAGCACATCCCCAGTAAGAGGTGTGCAGGAGGCAGCTGATTGATGTTTCTCTCTCATCGATGTTTCTAACTCTCTATCCCTCTCCCTTCCTCTCTGTAAAAAATCAATAAAATATATTTTAAAAACCCCACAATAAGATATCACCTCATACCTGTTGTAGTAGCGATTATTAGAAAAACAAGAAATAGCAAGTGTTGGTGAGGATGTAGATAAAAGGGAAAACCTGCACAGTGTTGGTGGGAATGTAAGTTGATGCAGCCACTATAGAGAACAGTATGGATGTTCTTTAAAAAGTTAAAAATAAAACTATGATCCAGCAATTCAACTTCCTGGCATTCACCCAAAGAAAATGAAACCAGTAATTTGAAGGGGTATGTGCACCTTCATGGAATATTACTCAGCCATAAAAAGAATAAAATCTTGCCATTTGTGACATTAGTGGACCTGAATAGCATTATGCTAAGTGAAATATGTCAAACAAAGACAAATATCATATAATCTCTCTTGTATGTGGAATATGTGGATGGATGGATAGATAGATGATAGATAGATAGATGATAGATAGATAGATAGATAGATAGATAGATAGATGATAGATAGAGATAGATATAGATAGATAGATAGATAGATAGATAGATAGATAGATAGATAGAAGCTCATATATACAGATTAGTGATTATCAGATGTGAGTTTTAGGGGGTGGGAGTAATGAGTGAACTTATTTTTTGAGTTGAAATAAATTGACAAAAAAATCTTTGTGATGATGATGTTCTTATGCAGATATCAAATCAGAAAATCTCTTTAATGCCCTTTGGCAGCCAAATAACTATTACCCCTCAATCAAATACAAAGATTTTGGGGCCTAACACTCTACTGTACTTTGTGGGAGTTATATAAACCATGTTTCTTAATAATCTTGTCAGTTATCAAATAGCACTTGACAAACTTTTTAAACTTTTTAAAACAAATCTAAAGTTGAAGTCTAGAATTCTTTTAAAGACCTCAAACAGGTTGCATCTCTTTCTTTGGCAATCTTTAGAAATAAGTAAATTTTCCTGACTGATAAAGTGTGATATGGAGGGTGATTGATTGACATGTTGCAATATATGCCCCCAACTCTACCCACCCACCACTACTACTAGTCAGTGCTAGATTCTCTCCCATCTCAGCCACGCATCTAAATCCTTACTGCTCTGAATCTATTTATCCCTTTGGTGTTGTTGAATTTGTTGGTGGTGATGAAGACTAAAAAGGGAATCAATTAAAATACTTCTGAATAAGAACCAAACAATGATTACTTCCCATCTCAAGCACTGGTTTAGAAAAGGCCCTGCTTAGAGTCAGAAATAAAGACTTGCTAAACTTTTAAGTCTTCTCTAGCACCATGTCTTTGTTTTTCTGCATAGACACAATACTGACAAAAACTATACTGCTAGCTATACTGTCTCATCCCCCAACAGCATAGCACAAAGTACTCCTGAGTGCTGTCTAGGGCTGCAATCTTGGTGACCTTGAAGTATCACTTGTTTGTTTGCTAGAAGAAAGCTGGAACCCAAATGAATGAGTAGAAGAACAAAACTGTGAATGAAAAACAAGGTTTCCAAATGGACATGTGTATAGTGTGTGCCTTACAAAATATAATTGAAAAGGAAGAAATAATGCCCTGGGAATTATGTGGTTTAGCTTTGCCAACAGACGGCAAAGCAAATAACTAGAAGGACTATGTAGAAACTGCTGAATAATCCAGTCTTTCCACAACAGTTTCCTTAACTGCATAATTAAAAATAAGTTTTTAACCTAATCAAACTTACAAGGCCGTCAATGACTGTCTTGTATTCTTTCTGGGGAAAAACATGGTAATAACTGCCACAGAATGATGGATTTTTCTACCACAGCTGTCACAAGTGCTATTCTAAATCATTTGTTAAGGTTTAAAATGTGTAATCCCCAAGAAATTGATCATTACTGCAATTCAGTGCTAGGTTTTCAGTGCCTTAACCACCCTGAGCTTTGCCTCAGACCATTAACAAACAAAAATTCGTCATAAAGAATTAAGCTACTAATGGCTAATTTCTCAATGATTACTTCTGTCTTCATTTAAACAAGAGTCTATTTAAAACATTTTTACCCTGATATTTCTGATACAAACAGGTGCACTCTTGCATTCTCTTTTTATCTCTCTTCTTTGTGGCCACTCCCAATTTTTTCTCTTCTTTAGTAGCTATGCTTTCATATTCAGCATTATCTCATAGCCTTTGCTCATGGTATACACTGGATCCACCCTGCACTTCAGAATCTGCTTAAATTCTGTGCCATTTCCATTATCCTATTGATAATCTACCTCTTCTAGGAAGCCTTACCAGTTACTCGACTCATTATTCACCCAACTATTATCCATTAAAAGGTCTTATATACCACCCATTGTGCTGGGCACTAGATATACCTAATGAAAAAAATATATCCCAAAATAATTTTCATGTTTCACCTGATTTTATTGATGGAGTGGCTAAATCCTTGGTATAATGTGTTTGATAACTAGACTTTATTGCCTTAATGTATTTTCCATTATAATTTTCTGTCTGTAATTAATTTATCCAATGTACTTTGCTTATCATTGTCAATGTGGTTATTTACTTATAAAGGATTTGAGAAGACTGAACCCACTTAAGGCCATCATCTGTTCCCTGCTCTACCATTACTCCTCTCCTTACTCTCCCTTCCACATCTACATCTGTCTCCTAGATTTTCTAACAGACATTATAATGAACAACTAAAATAGCTATTTATCTCCATTTGAGCAGGTCCAAAGGCAGAGAACAGACCTCTAAATCAAAATTGGAAATCATGAGATGCTGTATGCAAAAAGAAAGTATGTTGGGCTGGTTGGTCAGTTAGAAGTCAGCAAGGCTATGTCCCATGTGATCCAGATACTGACAATTTATAATTTTCATCTGTAATTACTGGATAACCTATAGTTTGATTCTGGATCCTCAATGTACAAGTTGACATTGCTTTCTTTCATTTGAGATACTGCCCCCCCACCCCCCGCAAATTGGAAGTAATATAAAATGTGGTATTTGACTTTCCAAAATAAATTGGAGGAGTTTGGTGTTTAATGAAAACTAGTACAAGTTCATTCATAAACAAGAGAGTGCTGTCTTGAATATATATATATATATATATATATATATATATATAATCTTGAATATATATATTCAAGATTTTTGTGCATTGGTTTTTTTTTAAAGCAGGCACATATACCCTTTTACAATTTTTTAAATATGTTACAAGTATCCTAAATTCAGAGATATGCCACATTTTCTATTTATAGGTAATATTCAGCTTGGATCCATTGAACAGTAATAGCACAGTAATAAATTGTTTTTCCTAGAGAAAGCGGACTAAATAATACTGCTTATTTGATTATCTAAATTAATTAATTAAGAACACAAATCCTTGCCAAATTGAAATCAACACATTGAGGAATTTATGTTCTCTCATGAGTTATTTCAAACGGTACTGGAAAAATAACACATGTTTCTCCCAATTACTATAGTTTTACAATCTGAGAACATAGTTGTGAGAGCATAAATTAGCCAGGAAAATTTTTTACAACTCTCACATGGTATCAAATATTTATTCTTTAAAAACCTTGAAATTGTACTTAGACTGTATTTGGAACCCAATAATTTATGTTAACCAGTCTTTGCATTTGATTCTCTATTTTTTTCAGATGTATACATCTTAAAAGCTGTAAATTTCTCCAATAAAAGTTTGACTTGGCACTTTTTTCACCTCTCCATTTCCTACCCTACCTTGTTTATTCCCTTCACACATTGAGAAAAACTTCTCACTTACCTTTATCTTGCTTTCCATTCCAGGCATCTGCTACCTTCATTACGGCTGAGGAACGACCTCTCCTGGAACTCCTCAGACTCTAACCCTTTCCTTCTTCCACCTCTGCTTCCATGAACACTTTACTATTTATTGCTATTCTTGCAGTTATCTAATCTGATCATCTAACTCATGCTAAAGTGTTAATGGCAAACAATAACTAAATGTGTCTTTCTCAGAGCTAACATTTGAATAATCAGGGAGTTTCATGACTAATAAAATTAAGGACATAATAAATGATTTTTATAATTTGTAGCAGGTTGTGAGGTGGAGGGAGGGATTTTTGGAGTAGTTTACCTTTTGTTGCCCCTAAAATTATCCTATATAATAAAAGGGTAATATGCAAATTGACCCTAAAGGCGGAACGACCAGGAATGACTGGTCACTATGATGCACACTGACCACCAGGGGGCAGATGCTCAATGCTGGAGCTGCCCCCTGGTGGTCAGTGCACTCCCACTGGGGGAGCTCTGCTTAGCCACAAGCTGGGCTGATGGCTGCAAGTGCAGTGGCAGTGGAGGGAACCTCTCCTGCCTCCTCACCAGCACTAAGGATGTCTGACTGTGACTTAGGCCCACTCCCCATGAGCTCCCAGGCTACCAGAGGGATGTCTGACTGCCAGCTTAGGCCCTATCCCCCAGGGAGCAGGCCTAAGCTGGCAGGTGGACATCCCCCGAGGGGTCCTGGACTGTGAGAGGGCACAGGCCAGGCTGAGGGACCCTCCCACCCCCCAAGTGCACAAATTCCCATGCACCGGGCCTCTAGTATCATATAAGTTGCATCTATTAGTAACTAAACTTGAATAAGTTGAATGAGCTTGATGACAAGACAAGTACTTGCCTGAGGTGCAGATATAGATTATTTGATTCCAAATATCCATAGGCTTGAGCCTAGAATCAAGAATAGCTACAAAGAATTGTTACTAGAAATCACCTTCTATTATTTAAATATGAGAGGGCCTATGAATTTATACAAAATATTTAAGCAGCATTTCTTGTCTTATAATATGAATGAAAGCTTGTAGAATTTTATTCTTCTTGCTCTGTGATGCTTGATAATTAAAAGGTCATTCTTTGCACACAAAGTCTGTTTAAGGCAGTGGTTCTCAACCTTCCTAATGCCGCGACCCTTTAATACAGTTCCTCATGTTGTGGTGACCCCCAACCATAAAATTATTTATGTTGCTACTTCATAACTATAATTTTGCTACTGTTATGAATCATAATGTAAATATATGATATGCAGGATGTATTTTCATTATTACAAATTGAACATAATTAAAGCATAGTGATTAATCACAAAAACAATATGTAATTATATATGTGTTTTCTGATGGTCTTAGGCGACCCCTGTGAAAGGGTCGTTCGACCCCCAAAGGGGTCGCGACCCACAGGTTGAGAACCGCTGGTTTAAAGGAACATTGTTATTCCAGTGCAGCTAGTGGCTCCTATATATAAGTGGTATAATTGATGATATAAAAACATACAAAATCTCCCACATTTATATTTTAAGGATTTCCTTGTGATTTTCATGTATAATTTTCATAAGGTCAGGTGGTAACTGGGAGGATATTTAACACTCATTCTAGAATACAAAACCAAACTTTTGTCTTAGAATTTTTATGTGTGTTTTCAACAAATGGCTTTTTGAACTAATTTGTTGTAAAATATACATTATAATTGAAAAAAAGGCACATTCTAGAAATTGAATTTGCTGGTCCTGGTTAAGTTCTCATTTGTGAGACAATCTGTTTTTTGACAATATGTAATGTACTTAAGCTAAGGAGATAAAAAAAAAAAAACAACACAAAAACAGCTTCTATATAATCAGTGAACCACAAGATGGCACCACTGAACAATCAGTTTATCTCAAGATGACTTTAAAGTTTGCTAGATAAATACTCAAAAATCATGTTATCCCTTTTCAAAGGCAATGAAAGTCCCTTCTAATAAATAGAGTATGAAAATGAAAAATAATAACTTTACAGTGAAAAAAACTTATCAGACATCACTTAAATCAAGTGACCAAATGTAATTATCACCAGTGATCGGTCATGGTCATACCATGTATCCCTGACATGATGTGATGAGAACAGCACTTCACCTCTGTGATGTTCTTTTACCAAAACCATAATCTCACTCTATTTTTAAGAAAATTTCAGACAAACCCAAAGTGAGGGACATTCTACAAAATACTTGACTAGTACTCTTGAAAAGTCAGATCCTGTAGACTCATAAATATGACTTATTTTATGGAGTTAATCTCAAATTTGATTTTCCTCTTTTCATGCTGCATTTTCCCACCATTATTATTTTTTCCAAATAATCCTGCCTTCTCATGATGTGTCTGAAGTAGAACAACTTCAATTTTGTCATTTTTGCCTCCAGTGACATTTTAATTTGTTTTAGCATGCCTACTTTTTCTTTCTGGTGGTCTAGGTGGCTGTAAAGTTTTTCTCCAGCACCATGTTTCAAATCAATCATATTTTTCCCTCTTAGCCTTCTTCACTTTCCAATTTTCACATCTGTACATAGTAATAGGGAATACAAAGGTATAAATGATCTTAGCCTTGGTTTCTAATGACACATCTTTCCTCTTGGTGATTTTTTTTTTCTAATTCTTTCATTGCAACCATTGCAAGTCTCAGCCTTCCTTTGATTTCTTGTAAGAATATTGTAAGAGCATTGGACCAATGTTAGTTTCTTAGTTTTGACAATTGTACTATGGCCAGTTACTCTGTAGTAGCTTTGAAACCATTCTCTAAGTCTAAAATTATTTCAAAATTAAATATTACAAACTCAAGATTCAGAGGGAACTCTCTGAAAGAGTAGTTTAGCAAGCAACAATTTTACAATGATCTATTATCTGTATGCTAGAGGCCTGGTGCACGAATTCATGCACAGGTGGGGTCCCTCAGGGTGGCCTGCAGAGATTGGGCCCCAGCTCACACCCCCAGCTTCGCAGCCCCACAGCCCCACCTGGCACCCCACCTTGGCCTGGCACTGCCCCCTCACCTGCTCCACCATCCCGCCTGTGGGGTGATCGATCAGAGCTGGGACCCCCCCCCCCCGCGCAGCTTCTTCAGCACCTGGGAGCTGGGTGTCAGCCCTGCCCCCTGCTGCCCACTGCTGGTCGCCATCTTCGGGGCAATCAGTGGGGTGATAGGGCCCCCACTTGCACCCGCCTTGGCCTGGCGCCGCCTGCTCACCTGATCCACCATCCTGCCATAGTCCCTCTCTCCTTAGGGCCTATCAGGGCTGGCAGCACCTCCACTGCTGCCTGTTGCCAGCATCATGTCACTAAAGCCTGCCATGTTCCACGCCTCCCCCTGGTGGTCAGCGCATATCACAGCGAGTGGTCAAACTCTTGGTCAAACAACCACCCAAGGGGACAATTTGCATATTAGGCTTTTATTATATACTAGTAGCCCAGTGCACAAAATTCGTGCACTGGGGTAGGGGGGGAAAGGGGCCCCTCAGTCTGGCCTTCACCCTCTCCAATCTGAGACCCCTCAGGGAATGTCCAACTACCTGTTTGTGCCCACACTTTTAACAGATAACAGCTCCATTGTTGTTTATTTCTTAGGCTTAAAACCATTGGAATTAGTAGGTATTCAAAGTGTGTACACATTTTGGGGGGGCACCCTGTATATCTCTAGTCAGCAGTGAAATAAACCAACAGCAGATTTGGAACCCCCAGACAGGGAACCTCGCTCACTTCCCACATGTCTCCCCACTTCACTTTCTACCTTCGTGGGCAGCAGGAGAATCAACGTTTTCTCTCATTAATTCGGAAAAGCACGTCCTGTCACCTGCTCTCCGGCAGGAGTGCGCTAGGCCCCAAGTAAGCAAGGCTCAGTCAGGACAGCCTTCACTCATGGGTGCTGGCACCCAAAGTGCACATTCCTCCTCTACAGTCGCCCCGACTATCCCACTGTTTCACTGAGAGGACTGAATTCCTCTCCACCTCTGGGTCCTTGATCTTGAACACTGACCTAAGCCACCCACCAGAGCCTGTTGCATGTGCAGCCTGGGCATTAGGTCGAGCCTCCAGTCATTGTGGATGTGACGGGCCCAGGTTTTTATATATTAGGACTAGAGGCCCGGTGCACAAAAATTTGTAAATTTTGTGCACTCGGGGGGGGGGTCCCTCAGCCCAACCTATGCCCTCTTGAAGTCTGAGACCCCTTGAGGATGTCGACCTGCTGGTTTAGGTCTGCTCCCTGGGGGAGCGGGCCCAAGCTGGCAGTCAGACATCCCTCTGCAGCCCGGCAGCCCTTGGGGGATGTCCACTTTTCAGCAGGGAGCAGACCTAAGCTGCAGTCGGACATCCTTAGTGCTGCTGAGGAGGCGGGAGAGGCTCCTGGCACCACCACTGTGCTGGCAGCCATCAGCCTGCTTGTGGCTGAGCAGAGCTCCCCCTGTGGAAGCGCACTGACCACCAGGGTACAGCTCCTGCATTGAACATCTGCCCCCTGGTGGTCAGTGTGTGTCATAGTGACCAGTCATTCCCAGTCGTTCTGCTGTTAGGGTCAATTTGCGTATTACCCTTTTATTATATAGGATAGAGGCCTGGTGCACCAGTGGGGGCTGGCTGGTTTGCCCTGAAGGGTGTCCCGGATCAGGGTGGGGGTCCCACTGGGGTGCTGGGACAGCCTGGGTGAGGGGCTGAGGGCCGTTTTCAGGCTGGCTAAGCCCCCCGGCGATGAAAGCTCCCAGCCTCTCCTTATTTTCTTTTTCTTTTTTTATTCTGGGATTTATTTACCTTCTATAATTGAAACTTTGTAGCATTGAGTGGAGCTCAGAGCCGGCCAGCGCGGGCGGGAAGCTTGGCTTCCTCCATCGCCAGGGGCAACACAAGCCTCCTGCTCGCTCCGTGGTCACGGCCAGGTGAAAGCAGGTATCTGGGGTTTATTTATCTTCTATAATTGAAACTTTGTTGCCTTGAGTGGAGCTCAGAGCCAGCCACGTTAGGTGGGAAGCTTGGCTTCCTCCATCACTGGGCAACCAAGCCTCCTGCTCGCTCCAGCTCCATGGCTGCCAGCCGCCATCTTGGTTTGGTTAATTTGCATATAGTTGCTCTGATTGGATGGTGGGCGTGGCTTAAGGCATAGCAAAGGTATGGTCAACTTTCATGTTTGAGTTTTATTAGTGTAGATTATTACTTTATTATTTTCTTAAAGATATAAAGAGAAAGAAAACAATCGAATGTCTTGCAAACATTTGACATAACTTAAATCAATATAAGTGCCTTGAAATTAGCAATCTTATTTAAAAATACCCCAGTCAGAAAGGATATATGCACCCCTATGTTCATAGCAGCACAATTTACAATAGCTAAGATTTGGAAACAGCCTAAGTACCCATCAGCAGAGGAGTGGATTAAAAAACAGTGGTACAGCCCTAGCCGGTTTGGCTCACTGGTTGGAGCACTGGTCTGGGGACTGAAGGATCCCAGATTCGATTCCGGTCAAGGGCATGTACCTTGGTTGTGGGCACATCCCCAGTGAGGGGTGTGCAGGAGGCAGCTGATCTATGCTTCTCTCTCGTCGATGTTTCTAACTTTCCATCCCTCTACTTTCCTCTCTGTAAAAAATCAATAAAATATATTTTTTAAAAAACAGTGGTACATCTACACGATGGAATACTACACCACTGTACAAAAAGAAGGAACTCTTACCTTTTGCAACAGCATGGGTGGATATGGAGAGAGAAATAAGCCAATAAGAGAAAGATAAATATCACATGATCTCACTCATTTGAGGAATATAATGAATAACATAAACTGATGAACAAAAATAGAACCAGAGTCATAGAAGCATCAAACAGACTGTCCAACCTATGAGGGAAGGTGGGGGGTGAGGAGGTAAGAGATCAACCAAAGGACTTGTATGCATGCATATAAGCATAACCAATGGACACAGACACCAGGGTGGTGAGGGCATGTGCTGGGAGATGGGAGTGGCCAGGGAGAGGGCAATGGGGGAAAAAGGAGACATATGTAATACTTTAATCAATAAAGAAAAAAATACCTTTAGTAAACTCATTCTAGTTCATACTGATCACTTATTTTTTAAGAGAACACACATTATCTGTTAATATTATTTTCTAAAACTTTGTTGGCTATCAGTCCATGTCTTCCTTGTCTATAGGTTTGGGATTTCCTCATTCCCCTTAGGTTTTCAAAAACTTTGCCCACTGCCTCTCAAATCATGCCTTCAAATGCTTTTTGTATTTTGAAAATGAATTTAAATGATCCAGAAGACTTGATTATATTGAAAGCTTCTAAGATTTCTCTTGGTATCTCATTACTTATAATTAAAAATTTCTTCATTTTTTTCCAGTTTGAAAAATAATTTTGCTTGGTAGAGAATGAAAACATGAGTTCAGACATTCTACCTTTTCTGTTATCTTTCAACATTATTTTATTTTGTTTAATATGTGAATCAGCCTTCTTCGCTGCCCTCACCCTTTTCTTCTTTCCAAACTTCTAAATCTCCTCTATGATGTACTTCCTATTTTCTATGATGCTTTAACTTCATTCTTGGTTTTCACTTTTTAATGTTTTCCACAAAGGCTCATGCTCTCTTTGCTAATCCCCTTCGTCTATGAGTCTGACAGTCCATATTTTTATGATTTTTACTTAGAATCTGAGTCAGTGTACTGCCCTGTGCTGCTATAGGTTTACTTAGATATCTCCATCTTTCATATTCTCTCTCTCTCTCTCTCTCTCTCTCTCTCTCTCTCTCTCTCTCTTTCTCTCTCTCTCTCTGGATGAACAGGTTTTATTTTTTTAAATTCTTTATTGTTGAAATTATTACACATGTCCTCTCCCCCCCCCATTGTTGTCACCCAGCCTGCCCCCACCCTCCAGTCCTGGCCTTCACTTCCCCACTGTCTGTGTCTATTGGTTATGCTTATATGCATACAAGTCTTTGGTTTATCTCTAACCCCCCTAACCCCCCACCATGCCTCCCCTACCTTCCCTCTGAGGTTTGGTGGTCTGTTCCATATTTTTATGTCTCTGGATCTATTTTTGTTCATCAGTTTATGTTGTTCATTATATTCCACAAATGAGTGAGATCATGTGATACTTATCTTTCTCTGACTGGCTTATTTTGTTCAGCATAATGCCCTACAGGTCCATCCATGCTGTTGTTGCAAATGATAAGAATTCTTTCTTTTTTACAGCAGCATAGTATTCCACAGGTTTTTAATCCATTCATCTGCTGATGGGCACTTAGGCTGTTTCCAAATCCTAGCTATTGTAAATTGTGCTGCTATGAACATAGGGGTGGATATATTCTATATGATTGGTGTTTCTAATTTTGAGGGATATATTCCTAGAAGTGGGATTACTGGCTCAAATGGGAGTTCCATTTTTAAGTTTTTGAGAAAACTCTATACTGTTTTCCACAGAGGATTCACCAGTCTATATTCCCACCAGCAGTGTATGAAGGTTCCCTTTTCTCCACATCCTTGCCAGCACTTGTCGTTTGTTGATTTCTTGATGATAGCCATTCTGACAGGTGTGAGTTGGTACATCGTTTTGGTTTGCATTTCTCAGATGATTAGTGATGTTGAGCATGTTTTCATATGCCTCTTGGTCTTATGTATGTATGTTTTGGAGAAGTGTCTATTTAAGTCCTTTGCTCATTTTTTATTGGATTGTTTATCTTCCCTTGGTTAAGTTTTATGAGTTCCCTATAAATTTTGGAGGTTAACCCCTTATCAGACGTAACATTGCCAAATATGTTCTCCCATGCAGTGGGCTCTGTTGTTATTTTGTTGATGGTTTCTTTTGCTGTGCAGAACCTTTTTATCTATATGTAGTTCCATTTGTTTATTTCCTCCTTAGTTTCCATTGCCCTAAGAGATGTGTCGGTAAAGATATTGCAACGTGATATATCTGATATTTTGCTGCCTATGAATTCTTCTAATATTTTTATGGTTTCCTGTATTACATTTAAGACATTTATCAATTTCGAGTTTACTTTTGTGGATGGTGTAAGTTGGTGGTCTAGTTTCATTTTTTGCATGTATCTGTCCAATTTTCCCAGCATCAGTCTTTATTGAAGAGACTGTCTTGATTCCACTGTATGCTCTTGCCTCTTTTGTCAAATATTACTTGAGCAAAATGGATTGGGTTGATTTCTGGGTTCTATGTTATGTCCCATTGGTCTATATGTCTGTTTTTGTGCCAGTACCAGGCAGTTTTGAGAACAGTGGCTTTGTAGTACATCTTGATATCTGGTATTGTGATTCCTCCAACTTTGTTCTTTCTCAGGATTTCTGTGGCTATTCGGGGTCTTTTTTTATTGCATATAAATTTTTGGAGTATTTTTTCTAGGTCTGTGAAATATGCTGTTGCTATTTTAATGGGGTTTTAATTGAATCTATAGACTGTTTTGGATAGTATGGATATTTTAATGATGTTTATTCTACCAATTCATGAACATGGTATATTCTTCCACTTGCGTATACTCTCCTCTATCTCTTTTTCAATGTCCTTTAGTTTTTGAGTACAGGTCTTTTACTTACTTGGTTACGTTTATTCCTAAGGCTCTTAAATGTTTTGTTGCAATGGTAAGTGCAATTGTTTATTTAGTTTCCCTCTCTGCGAGTTCATTATTGGTGTATGAAAATGCCATAGATTTCTGGCTGTTAATTTTATAACCTGCTCCATTGCCAAATTAACAAGAGAGCCCAGTGCATGGGAGAATATATTTGCCAATGATACATCTGATAAGGGGTTAACCTCCAAAATTTGTAGGGAACTCATACAACTTAACAAAAGGAAGATAAACCACCCAATTAAAAAATGGGCAAAAGACAGTTCTCCAAAGTGGACATACAGAAGGCCAAATGTATATGAAAATATGCCCAATTTCACTATTTATCAGAGAAATACAAATCAAAATGACAATGGGGTACCATCTAACACCTGTCAGAGTGGTTATCATCAACAAATCAACAAACGACTAGTGTTGGCGAGGATGTGGAGAAAAGGGAACCCTTGTACGCTGCTAGTGGGAATGAAGACTGGTGCAGCCTCTGTGGAAAACAATATGGAGTTTCCTCAAAAAATTAAAAATGGAACTCCCATTTGACCCAGTAATCCGACTTCTAGGAATATATCCCAAGAAATCAGAAACACTCATCAGAAAGAATATATGCACCCCTATGTTCATAGCAGCACAATTCACCATAGCTAAGATTTGGAAACAGCCTAAGTGCCCATCAACATATGAGTGGATAAAAAACTATGGTCCATTTACACAGTGGAATACTACATGGCATTAAACAAGAAAGAACTCTTACCATTTGCAACAGCATGGATGGACCTGGAGTATATTATGCTGAGCGAAATAAGCCAGAAAAAGATAAATATCACATGATCTCACTCATATGTGGAATCTAATGAACCAAAGAAACTGATGATCAATAATAGACCCAGAGTCACAGAAGCATGAACAGACTGTTGAACCTCAGAGGGAAGGCAGGGGAGTGTGGGTGGGAAGAGATCAATCAATGAATTTCTATGCATATATGAATAACCTGTGGGCACAAACAATGGGGTGGTGAGTGCCTGCGGGGGGGGGAGGGGTGTTTGGACGGGAGCAGGCTAGAAGAGGTTAATGTGGAAAAAAGGAGGACCCTATGTAATATTTTCAACAATAAAGATTAAAAAAAATAGACCCAGAGACATAGAAACATGGAATAGACTATCAAACCTCAGAGGGAAGGCACAGTACAGTGGGATGGGGTGGAGGGAAGAGATCATCTAATGAACTCATATGTGTATATGCATAATCCATAGACACAGATAATAGGGTCATGAAGGCCTTGAGGGGGCGGGGTGGAAGAGGTCAATGGGGGGAAAAAGGGGATATATGTAATATTTTCAACAATAAATATCTAATAAAAGGTTAATATGCAAATTAACTGTCACTCCATCAAAAAGATGGTGGCGCCCATAGCGGCCAGGGTGGGACACTGGCAGCGTTGCCCTGGCAATGCGAGCCCAGTGTTCCACGCCCTGGCCATGCGGCGGGAGGGAAGGGCCTCTGGGAGTGACGCAAGCCCAGCATCCCGTGCCCTGGTTACGCGGAGGGAGGGAGGGGCCTCTGCGGGCGACATGAGACCATCTATATAGATATACATATATATCTATATAGATAGATAGATAGATAGATATAGATGATATATATTTATAGATAGATATAGATATAGATATAGATATAGATATAGATAGATAGATATCTTTAAAAAAAACCTCAACATCAAAAACAAACAAATGTGCAGAGTACATGAATAGATATTTTTCCAAAGAAGACATACAGATGATAGATACATGAAAAGATGCTCAGCATCACTAATCTTCAGGGAAATACAAATCAACATGACAATTAGATATCATCTCACACCTGTCAGAATGGCTATTATAAAAAAGACATCAAGTAACCAGTGTTGGTGAGAATGAGGAGAAAAGAGAACCCTTGTACACTGTTAATGGGTTTATTCATTGATGCAGCAACTACAGAAAACAGTATGGAGGTTCTTCAAAAAATTACAAATAAAGTCCAAAGTAGGTAGAAGGAAGGAAATAATAAAGTCAACTCTTTGAAGTAAACTACTGTACAACCCAGGAATTCCACTTCTGGGTATTTATCTGAATAAAACATGAATCATTAATTAGAAAAGTTATAGGCACATCTGTCTATGGAAGTGTTATTTACAATATCCAAGATATGGAATTAACCTAAGTGTTCAATGATAAAATATTACTCAGCCATGAGAAAGAATAAAATCTTGCCATTTTCAAAAATATGGATGGACCCAGAGGGTATTATGCTAGTGAAATAAGTCAGGCAGGGAAATACTTAATATCAAATGATTTCACTTATATTTGGAATCTAAAATAGCAACACACACACACACACACGCACACATACACACACACACGCAAAAATAGGAACAGACTCATAGATACAGAGAATGACCTGATGGCTGTCAGAATAGAGGGAGCTTGTAGGATCAGGTAAAAAATGATGAAGGGGATTAGAGATAAAAATTCCCACTTATAAAAGAAATAAGTTATGGGGATATAATATACAATATAGGTAATGTAATCAATAATATTTAAGAACTTTAGGTAGTGACACAAACACAGTAGAATACTTATCATGGTGATCACTTCATCCTATCTAATAACAGACAAACATGGTAATTAACCGTACCTCCAACACGATTCCCATTGCCTAATCAGGGCGATATGCAAATTAACTGCCAACCAAGATGGCGGCTGGTAGCCAGGCAGCTGCAGGGAACAGGAGGCTTGCTTGCTCCAGTGACGGAGGAAACCAAGGTTCCCTGCCTGCCGCTGCTGGCCTCTGAGCTGCACACTAAGAAACAATGTTGTAATTATAGAAGCTAAACAAACCCCAGAAACCTGCTTCAGCCAGCCGGGCCTCAGAGCTGGAGCTGCAAAAGTGTTTCAATTATAGAGGCCAAACAAACCCAGATACCAGGTTTCAGCAGCCGAGGTCTCAGAGCTGGAGCCGAGCCTCGGAGCTAAAGCTGGCTCTCAGTTTTAGTGACAGCCATAGAAGGTAAATAAATCCCAGAATAAAAAAAAAATGAGAGAAAAAGGAGAGGTTGGGAGCTTCAGTCACCAGCCAGCCTGAAAACGGCCCTCACCCCCTCACCCAGACTGGCGAGGCACCCCAGTGGGGACCCCCACCCTGAAGGGGGTGCGGGCAGCCTGAAAACAGCCATCAGCCCTTCATCCAGGCTGGCCAGGCACCCAAGCGGGACCCCCACCCTGATCCGGGACACCCTTCAGGGCAAACCAGCCGGCCCCCACCTGTGCACCAGGCCTCTATCCTATATAGTAAAAGGGTAATATGCAAACTGACCCTAACAGCAGAAGGACTGGGAATGACTGGTCACTATGACACACACTGACCACCAGGGGGCAGACGCTCAATGCAGGAGCTGCCTTCTGGTGGTCAGGGCGCTCTCACATGGGAGGAGCTCTGCTCAGCCACAAGCCAGGCTGATGGCTGCCAGTACAGTGGTGGTGGTGGGAGCCTCTCCTGCCTCCTCAGCAGCGTTAAGGATGTCCGACTGCAGTTTAGGCCTGCTCCCCCTGGCAAGTAGACATCCCCCGAGGGCTGCCGGGCTGCCAGAGGGATGTCTGATTGCCATCTTAGGCCCAATCCCACAGGGAGCGGGCCTAAGCCAGCAGGTGGTCATCCCCCGATGGGTCCCGGACTGTGAGAGGGCACAGGCCAGGCTGAGGGACACTCTCCCCCCCGAGTGCACAAATTTTTGTGCACTGGGCCTCTAGTCCTACCTAATAATAGACACACATGGTAATTAACCGTACTTCCGACATGCTTCCCATTGGTTAATCAGGGCGATATGCAAATTAACTGCCAACCAAGATGGTGGCCAGCAGCCAGGCAGCTGAAGCGAACAGGAGGCTTGCTTGCTCCAGTGATGGAGGAAACCAAGGTTCCCCGCCTGCCACTGCCAGCCTCTGAGCTGCACTCTAAGAAACAATGTTACAATTATAGAAGCTAAACAAACCCCAGAAACCTGCCTTCAGCAGCCGAGGTCTCATAGCTGGAGCTGAGCCTCAGAGCTAAAGCCGGCTCTCAGTTCCAGTGACAGCCATAGAAGGTAAATAAATCTCAGAATAAAAAAGAAAAAGAAAAAAAGGAGAGGTTGGGAGCTTCAGTCACACGCCAGCCTGAAAACGGCCCTCAGCCCCTCACCCAGACTGGCCAGGCACCCCAGTGGGGACCGTCACCCTGAAGGGGGTGTGACCAGCTGCAAACAGCCATCATCCCCTCATCCAGGCTGGCCAGGCACCCAAGCGGAACCCCCACCCTGATCCGGGACACCCTTCAGGGCAAACCAGCCGGCCCCCACCTGTGCACCAGGCCTCTATCCTATATAGTAAAAGGGTAATATGCAAACTGACCCTAACAGCAGAAAGACTGGGAATGACGGGTCACTATGACACACACTGACCACCAGGGGGCAGACGCTCAATGCAGGAGCTGCCTTCTGGTGGTCAGGGCGCTCTCACATGGGAGGAGCTCTGCTCAGCCACAAGCCAGGCTGATGGCTGCCAGTACAACGGTGGTGGTGGGAGCCTCTCCTGCCTCCTCAGCAGCGCTAAGGATGTCCGACTGCAGTTTAGGCCTGCTCCCTGCTGGCAAGTGGACATCCGCCGAGGGCTGCTGGGCTGCCAGAGGGATGTCTGATTGCCATCTTAGGCCCAATCCCCTGGGGAGCAGGCCTAAGCCAGCAGGTGGTCATCCCCTGAGGGGTCCCAGACTGCGAGAGTGCACAGGCCGGCTGGGGGACCCCCACTCCCCCCCGAATGCACAAATTTTTGTGCACCGGGCCTCTAGTAAGGTATATAAATGTCAAATCACTACTTTGTACACCTGAAATGAATATAATATTGTATGTTAACAATACTGTAATAAAAAGGAAAACAAAACTACTCCATAAACTTGCTTGATTTTTTGAGTGAAATACTTTGTATTTCTTTAAAATGTTCATAATTTGCCTGGCCAGCATGGCTCAGTGGTTGAGCATCAACCTATGAACCAGGAGGTCACGGCTCAATTTCTGGTCAGGGCACATGCCCGGGTTGTGGGCTGGATCCCCAGTGGGAAGCATGCAGGAGGCAGCCAATTAATGATTCTCTCATCATTGATGTTTCTATTTCTCTTGCCCTCTCCTTCTCTGAAATCAATAAAAATATTTAAAAAATTAAATGTTCATAATTTAATCTTTTTGTTCTCTATATTATACCTTATATTTACTCTCCATATAGTATTTTAGATAAGCTGCAGTTTTTAGCCTTATTTTATTGTAATATTTTAACTTTGCTGTTTGACTACTTGATTCTATAGCCAGCATTTAATGTTTATTACTATGCTATATTTCAGGGTCTCCATGAAAAAACTGGTGCATTTACAGCTGTTAAAGTGATGAATGCTCGTAAGGTAATATTATATCCTGTCTATATTTTATTCCCTTAATGGACTATGGTCTAAGGATAAGCAGTTAAGAAGAATATTGTTTTTTTAAATCATTATGTGTAATTATAATTATGTGAACCTGAATTTATTATATTTATCATTTAATT
Source organism: Myotis lucifugus (assembly GCF_000147115.1). Lineage (NCBI taxonomy): Eukaryota > Metazoa > Chordata > Mammalia > Chiroptera > Vespertilionidae > Myotis > Myotis lucifugus. The sequence continues at coordinate 30,094,022 of NW_005871050.1, read as the reverse complement.
TTTTCTACCCATTAGTATATTATCTTTATTATTAATTTATTATATTTGAAGGTCAAATGCATTTATTTTGGCATTATGTAAGAATTAAGAAATCATGTTTTTATATATATTTCTAGTTGATTATCTGTTTCCAGGGATATCAAAGAGGAGATTTTTTCTAATATTGTGTTAATCCTTCTGTGCTCCATCAGATTATTTTCCCTCTCCAAGTATTCTTTTTGAGAATTGAGGCCATTAGATTCTCAATGACAAGTAGAAGTAAAGAACTTGTCTGAGATACACGTTTTTCTTATATTTTCTGACAGGTGAGCAAGACAGTTTAATTTGCACTGTTCCTGTTAACATTCATAAAGTTGAGCCATAGTTTATAACATATTGTCAGAGAATTTTCTAAGCACTGATTTCTGTCCTCTTTCTTTAGCATGAGTGCCTTACTTTCTCAAGATAATATTAGCATGAACATAGCAAAGGTCAAAGAACTTTCACGTTAATATACAAGGAAAATTCTCAAATAGTATGTTTGAAAACTATACATAGTCACTGAACTGTTGTCTATGCCATAAACTGTTCTTTTACAATTTGTGCAGGGAGTGAATTGCTGAATCTATTTAAAGATTTGCATGCTTTTTTTGTTTTGCCAGTAAGTGTCAAATGTTGCAAACCAATGTGAATTTCAAGGGATTTTAATGTTTTGTGGATTTATTTTGACCTACAAACCTGACATTTCAATAATCAATCTAGTACTATTTGAGTGAGACTCCCTAAAGTACTTATTTCCTTATTTTAACTTGAGAGACCTTGACCCACATTTAATTTAATTGTTAGATACTCTAACTTTGAAATATTTAAAAATCATATTCTGCCCATACATAGTGTCAATTACATTGTTTTAAAGGGGAAATATCACTTTGTTAACATCAAATTATAATTTTTCAATAGGCAGTTAAATCTGTTATTATGAATTTGGTACTAAGTTTCTGCATATATAAGAGTACAATGTTTTAGTTAAAACTATTAGCAAAAAATTAGAGAGGAATAATATTATGTTACTTTTCCATTTAGTGCTAAAAGAGCACAAAGTACTAAAGAGTAAATCATGTTCAGAGTGTACCAGTGGTTCTAATAGCATTTTCTTCTTGGTTTTGCAGACTCCTTTACCTGAAATAGGAAGGCGAGTGAGAGTGAATAAGTATCAAAAGTCTGTCGGGTGGAGATACAGTGTGAGTACGGAAAGTCCTCATTAGCCCTCAAGTAGTCTTCCCTTATTTTTCAAATTTAAACTAATCCCTTTGTGTTGTATTATCTTTAGGAGGCCACCACTAAAATATTCTTCTGTGCAAGTGACAACATATTTATACCTTTTCACATATTCACAGAGTCAATCATCATATTTGAACACTAGCATCAGTCAGAAAGCAGGGGCTAGAATAAATGGTTACTTCAACAAGTAAGTGTTAACTGCAGATGAGTAAACCCATCTTATGCCCTGACCCCCAGCCCTGGATCAGAGAACCGGCACCTTTGCCCGCCCCCAGCCGGTGATCGTGAAGGGAGAGCCCAGCCGCAGGCATGGCGGCACCCTGGGCACTGGGTGCCCTGCGGCCCCCTGATCTGCGATTGCGAAGGGAGAGCCCTGGGCACCAGGTGCCTCCGTACCTGAGGCCGCGGCACCCACCCCAGCACCTGACATGCAAAGGTCGGGGATGAAATGACTTTTCCCAACCACATCTGCAAATATCCTGGGGAAGGCATCACTGAAGAGTTTACAACAACTCTCTTACTTGGCAAGGAAGAAAAAAGTTGGCAACAGAAACAATCCCTTACATCAAAGTTAAGGTCCCTCTGAGTAAAAAAGAATATTTCCAACGTAAAGGAGGGAGCAGGCAAAAACAATAGGTTGTCATGACTTCCACTGAAGTTTGAGCATATGACAGAGTCAAAACGAACATTCAAATGAAAACAGACAGTGGCCATTCAAATGACCCGAATCAACTGTCACTGTTTGTTCCAATAGCAGCAATGCTTATGTGATAATGTAGTTTAACAAACATACGAAACAAGTCACATGATAAGAGAGGTTCGGCTTCTAAAGTAAATTGAATATGTTCTTTAAAAATTCTCATGTCCTCCCCTCTGACTATAATTCTTAATTTTCCAATCAGAAAATTACCCCAGGTGATCCAGTAACATGTAGAACTCCAGTAACCTAACTTATTTAAAAAAACAAACATCACAACCATTTTTAAAATATTTAAATTGATATTTTAGGGTTAAAGTTATAGAAGATATTTAGATCCAAATATATTTTCTGAATAGAAAATATTTCAGTTTTTGATTAAAAAAAATAAACATAAAAAATATATAAGTGACAAATTTTCCCAAGGAACTCTGAATTAGTACCTTTCCTTCTAACTTTCTTCAAATTAAGAGAATCTATGGAGTTCCCTATACTGCACAAGTTTTAATGAAAGAAAATAAGACTTTCTAAGAGCATCAAATACATGTTTTCTTATTTACAAACATATATACTCTCCTCTCTCTCTCTCTCTCTCTCTCTCTCTCTCTCTCTCTCTCTCTCTCAAATATATTCTTACTGATTCAGAGAGGAAGGGAGAGGGAGAGAGATAGGAACATCAATGATGAGAGAGAATCATTGATTGGCTGCCTCCTACACACCCCGTACTGGGGATCAAGCCCACAACCCGGGCATGTGGCCTGACCTGGAATCAAAATGTGACTTCCTGGTTCATAGGCCAATGCTAAACCACTGAGTCACACCGGCCGGGCTCAATTCTTATTTATAAATTCATTCCAAGGACATATACAGCTTGAAAAGCTTTGGAAGTAGTTTCAAAAAAACTAGCTTTTAAGTAATAAGAAAACAGTTATAGAAGAAAGTTTAAATTAAAAGAAAAAAATTGTTTTAATTTATTCAAGAGTGGGAACATCCTCCATGAAAATGTGTACCTTGACTGTGGATGGCTGGGTGGCCTTATCACACCTTAGGAATTCAAATGCTTTTTACAATGAACAGAAAGAGAGTTTCATCTCATTTCTCTCCCAGGGTAGATGTCTGTCAATAGAAGGTGGACATCAATAAAAGGAGGGGCTTGCACAAGCAATCCAGAAAGTCAGCAATCTATGAATAACCCAGAACCGAGTATCTCCTCTGCCACACACCCTTCCTCCCAGCCAGTGAGCAAGATAATTACTCTCAAGTCTAGCTAAGTGCCCCCCAGTCACAGTGGCCCAATGCTGACATACAAAGCATACAAATAATTCTCACTCTGGCATAAAAGTGACAACTTTCTTGGAAGAAAACCTGATACTGTAAATTTCTCAAAGTCTTCCTGAAACATTTTTTAAAGTAATTTTTACTTCTTTAGAAAAAATGCATACATGGCAAGCCATCTGTAATAAAAGGCCCATTCTATAAAATTTTACCTGGTCCTACTCATATCTGCAATCATAATAATTACAGACAAATATATCTATACTAATAAAAGGGTAATATGCTAATTAGACTGGGAGACCTTCCAGGAGACCTTCCAGATGTTCTTCTGGACAAAGTCATGGTGGCGGGGCCGACGTAGAGGCGGTTAGAGGCCAAGAGGGGAGGGCAGTTGTGGGTGATCAGACTGGTGGGGGGTGGAGCCGTTGGGGGCAAGCAGCCATCAGTGGGGGTCAGTTGGAGGTGATCAGGACAGCGGGGGGGGGCAGTTTGGAGTGAGCAGGCCAGCAGGGGGACAGTTGGGGATGAGCAGGCCAGTTGGGAGGGAAGGTAGGGGAGAGCAGGCCAGTAGGGGGGGCAGTTTGGGGTGATAAGGCTGGCGGGGGGGGGCATTTGGGGGCAAGCAGTCCAGCAGCGGGGGGGCAGTTGGGGGTGAGCATGCCGGCAGGCAGAGTGGTTAGAGGCAATCAGGCAGGCAGGTGAGCGGTTAGGAGCCAGCAGTCCCGGATTGCGAGAGGGATGTCCGACTGCTGGTTTAGGCCCAATCCCTGTAAACTGGCAGTAGGACATCCTTTGAGGGGTCCCAAATTGGAGAGGGTGCAGGCCAGGCTGAGGAACACATCCTTCCCTGTGCACAAATTTCGTGCACCAGGCCAGTAGTAAAGTATATAACACCCCAGCTGAGTAGCAACAAAGGAGATGAGGGGACAAAGAGCAAATTTCAGCTAAAATTGGCCTTAGCAAGGTCCTTTGTCACACCTTCTACATGGTATTTTGGACAGGCTTTTCCCCCATTATGATCCTAAGAAACTTTGCAATTATATATGAGCCAAATAAGGAATACCTTTTTTTTTATTGTAAGAACAATAGCAGACAGAAAAACAAGCTGCCAAGCTTAAAAGTCTTCAGATATCTGGTACAGTACTTAAATACAAGAAAGACTGTGAAGATGAAACTTAAAGCTTTTTAACTGCCTTCAAAAACAGTCTCTATGTCTTGAATTTGCTGGCTCCAGAATAAAATCAGGCAAAGAAAAATTTTTCCAATAGACATTGGTGATTTAGATGTTGGTGATCTATCAAAGTATTCTGTGGGCCAAAATCAGAATCCTTGTTCTTATCAATATATCTTTTTTTCTTACGTTTCTCCCCTGTAGTCAAGTCTCTGGTATTCAAATATTTTCAACCTTTTGTGTCTTAATAAATATGCTCTCAGGGACATTAAAATAACCCTTTCCATTAGCACAGTCACATTTAGAAAATGTTTCTAGTTATATTAAAATGGTATTGATAAACAGCTTCATGATTCTTCTAGAAAGTAGTGGGCTCCTATTTTATTTTTAACTAGAGGCCCATTGCACGAATTCATGCATGGGTGGGGTCCCTCTGGGCGGCCTGCAGGGATCAGGCTGAAACCTGCAGTCCAACACCGCCTGCAGCTTCTACCTGGTGCTTCTGCTGATCCTGGCCCTTTTTTGCCTGCCACGGGCTCGCACCCAATCAGTCCCGATCAGGAGAGGCTCGTACTGCCACTGCAGCGCTTGCCAGCCATGAACCTTGAGTCTGGCACCCTCCCAAGGGGAGTGGCCTGTGGGATCGGGCTGAAACCACCTGTCTGACATCCCCGAAGGGGTCCTGGATTGCGAGAGGGTGTAGGCCAGGCTGAGAGACCCCACCGGTGCACGATCGGGCCGGGGAGGGACTGTATGAGGGCTCCAGAGCATGTGTGGCCCATCTTGCTCAGTCCCAATCGGCCAGACCCCAGCAGCAAGCTAACCTACCAGTAGGAGCATCTGCCCCCTGGTGGTCAGTGCATGTCATAGCAAGCGGTTGGGCAGCCATATCATTAGCATATTACGCTTTGATTGGTTGCTCGGTTGTTCTGCTGTTTGCTCTATTTGCATATTGCCCTTTTATTATATAGGATGTATCTCAGGAGACAAAGCATATCCCAATTAAACAAGTAGTAGTGAATAATAACATGCTTTGGTAGATGAAGAAGCTGTAAAATGTAAGGTATGAAAAATCTAATTGTTTGACCAATTCTTGATTTTTCAAACATTTGTGTTAATAAATGTTTTAAATATCTTCCCCAAACCCTCTCTGGTATTCTTTCTATTGGGGAAAATATTTTTTATTCTAGAATTGGGTGAAATTACAAAGGAAGTTTTGGCATTCTTGCACTTCCTCTTCTTGAAAAAAAATCTGTATTTTCAGGCCACTCTGGGATAAGTTGGCCCTAAACCAGGAAATGCTATGTCATCATATTACTGGGATATGTGGACTTTTAAATTACCCACTTGGCCTCATGGTTATAAGGTACTTATGTGTTTCTCACAAGCTCAACTCTCTGTTGAGAATGGCAAACACACTAATGCTTTCTAAACATATCTGATCATGGTTTATTGGTTTTGGGGAATATATATTTATGTGGGAAACCCACTCTTAAAAAGTTTTAGCCCTAACCGGTTTAGCTCAGTGGATAGAGCGTCAGCCTGCGGACTCAAGGGTCCCAGGTTCGGTTCCGGTCAAGGGCATATACCTTGGTTGCGGGCACATACCCAGTAGGGAGTGTGCAGGAGGCAGTAGATCGATGTTTCTCTGTCATCAATGTTTCTAACTCTCTATCACACTCCCTTCCTCTCTGTAAAAAAATCAATAAAATATATTTAAAAAAAAGTTTTAGTTGGGAACTTTGAATTCTGCCATTATATATTTCAGTAAGAAAAATAACTAATAGCTGATCAGCCAGTTTGCATCTCTAAGTCATCTTGAATCATTTGGGATAAGAAATTTGTGACTTGAACACACATCTATCTCTTTCAGTCAGGGTTTTATGGAAATAGTAAAAATGTGGAATTCATGAATTAGTTTAAATATAAAATCTACCACTAAATAGCCAAGAACTACTTGAGAAAAGTGGTCTTACTTGTCTAGGCCTCTAGTTCCTCATGGATAAAATGGCACCAGAATATTTGGCCTACCTATAAACAGGGTTAAAAAGTAGGGTCAAATGCAACTAAAGGGTGTCCCAAAATTCATGCAAGAAGTAATTTTGATAGAAAACACAGGTTTATAATTAAAAATTGTAAATTTTTTATTGATTAATAAAGAATACAGAATAAGGTTATGTATGGAATCGGAATTCAGGTAAATGGCCTCCACAGCTTTGCTGGCACATACGCACACTTTTGTTATTGCCTGAGCAGCCACATTTTCGAAGAAGAATGGTCCGATGATGCCTCCAGCCCAAAATCCACACCAAACAGTGACACGTGTGGATGCATTT
>NW_005871050.1:30081785-30086997 GCF_000147115.1 Myotis lucifugus | reverse complement strand
TTACAATTTTTACTTATAAACCTGTATTTTGTATCAAAATTACTTCTTGAGTGAATTTTGGGACACCCTTTGATATAGCTACCTAGAACCCAGCCATTATCCTATTCTTGCTTGGGGACATAGGCTTTGTAAACCAAATAGAAAAGGAAGCTCCTTGATATCATATTACCAAACAAGTCATATGACTCAGTCTGGCCCTTGCTTCTCTTTAACCAGCTCTTTGTTCGCTTATCCTCATACCGTCATCTCATTCCTATTTATTGCACTCTTTACTACTGTTTATTTCAGTGGTTCTCAACCTTGGCTGCACATTAGAATCACCTGGGAATCTTTTTAAAATCCTGATTTCTGGGCTTCATCCTCCGGAAATTCTGTTTCTTTGTTACTAATGTTGTGGCCCCACCCCATAACAAAGAAACAGAATTTCCTGAGGATGAGGCCCAGAAATCAGGATTTTAAAAAGATTCCAGGTGATTCTAATGTGTAGCCAAGGTTTAGAAACATTGGTTTATTTCTTTTAGCAGAATCCCGTTGCCTTACTAGGAACTAATAGTGTCCATGTACATAGAGAATTGCTACTGCTTGTGGTTTATTTCTGGGTGATAGCAGATATTCTTATCATTTCAAAGGAGAGCCACATCAGAGAGGAAGCAGAAATTTTAAGGGTACTACATGGCAAGAATGAAAGCCACAAAATCAACTTTTAGCTTTGTAGAAAAAGGCAAAGGGAAATAGAAAGCATCTTATTAGAGAACTAGAGGCCCGGTGCACAAAAATTTGTGCACTGGCGGCGGGGGGGGGGTGTCCCTCAGCCCCACTTGTGCCCTCTCACATTCTGGGACCCCTTGGGAGATAAAGACCTGCTGGCTTAGGCCCACTCCCGGGTGGCAGAGGGCAGGCCCAATCCCTAGGTGCAGCCCCTGGTCAGGCTCAAAGCAGGGCCGATTGGGGAGTTGGGGCGCCAACCCCTGTCATGTAGAGAGCAGGGCAGATAGGGAGGTTGAGATGCCACCCCCAGTCACGCTCAGGGTAGGGCCGATTGGGGGGTTGTGCACCGCCCCCTGTCACACTCAAGGCAGGGTCCATGGGGAGGTTGAGGTGCCACCCCCTGTCATGCACAGAGCAGGGCCAATGAGGGGGTTGGGGTGCTGCCCCCTGTCACTCACAGAGCAGGGCCCATCAGGGGCGTTGGGGCTCCGTACCCTGTCACACACAGAGCAAGGCCGATCAGGGGGTTGGGGCACCTCCCCCTGTCACACACAGAGCAGGGCGGATCAGGGGGTTGGGGCACTCCCCCCTGTCACCCACAGAGCAGGGCCGATCAGTGGGTTGGGGCACTCCCCCCTGTCACACTCAGGGCAGGGCTGATGGGGAGGTTGTGGATCCACCCCGTCACAGAGCAGGGCCGATCAGGGGGTTGGGGCGCCACACCCTGTCACACACAGAGCAGGGCCAATCAGGGGGTTGGGGAGCTCCCCCCTATCAGGCACAGAGCAGGGCTGATCAGGGGGTGGGGGGGCCTTCCCCTGTCACGAACAGAGCAGGGCAGATAGGGAGGTTGTGGCCCCACCCCCTGTCACACACAGAGCCACAGGACAATCAGGGGGTTTGGGCGCTGCCCTCTGTCACGCTGCTCCAGGGGTCAGGAGGCCTTGCTACTCCCCTGATCCTGGGGCTTGAGGCCTCATGGCTCCGCTGATTCCAGGTTTGGGAGGCCTCGCGGCTCCACTAATCCTGGTGCTGGGAGGCATATTACCCTTTTACTATATAGGATAGAGGCCTGGTGCACAGGTGGGGGCCGGCTAGTTTGCCCTGAAGGGTGTCCTGGATCAGGGTGGGGGTCCTGCTTGTGTGCCTGGCCAGCCTGGATGAGGGAATGATGGCTGTTTGCAGCTGGTCACACCCCCTTCAGGGTGGGGGTCTCCACTGGGGTGCCTGGCCAGTCTGGGTGAGGGGCTGAGGGCCGTTTTCAGGCTGGCGTGTGACTGAAGCTCCCAACCTCTCCTTTTTTTCTTTTTCTTTTTTTAATTCTGGGATTTATTTATCTTCTATGGCTGTCACTGGAACTGAGAGCTGGCTTTAGCTCTGAGGCTCGGCTCCAGCTCTGAGACCTCGGTATGTTTGGCTTCTATAATTGAAACACTGTTGCAACTCCAGCTCAGGCCTGCTGGCTGAAAGCATGGGGTTTGTTTAGCTTCTATAATTGCAACAGTGTTTCTTAGAGAGCAGCTCAGAGCTGGGCGGCGGCAGGCGGGGAACCTTGGCTTCCTCCATCACTGGAGCAAGCAAGCCTACTGTTTGCTTCAGCTGCCTGGCTGCCGGCCGCCATCTTGGTTGGCAGTTAATTTGCATATTGCCTTGATTAACCAATGGGAAGCGTGTTGGAAGTACGGTTAATTACCATGTGTGTCTATTATTAGATAGGATGAGATGAGACTGGAACCTGAACTTCCATGGAATTCTTGTGGTACAAGTTGATTGTTTTATTCATTCATGCCTTTGTAATACAATTAATATAAAGAAAAAACCTGCCATTAGGTTTTCCAACTGTAAATCAGGCTCCACCTACTTCTCCTAAAGATAAATAGGTGCCTAGATTTGTTGTCTAGTAGTTTAATGTTTATTGGTAAATCCACTGGAAAATCATAGGGAAATGCTAAAGAATGTTCTACTGCTGCCAGCCATTTCAAACTTTTTTTTACAAAATATATTATGAATACTTGGGGACAATAAAAACCTAGTTTTGCCTTATAATTATTTCATAACTATTTTAATCCAGAGCCACAATTTAGCTAAATACAAAAAACTAATTGCTTGTCTTTTCTACTTGGTCTTAGAGAATACATTGAGAAGGAAGGAAAATAACTGACTGAAATATACTGTTACGTGTTCATTTTAGGGAAAAGATAAGATGTATTTTCCCCTAACCCAAATCAACAAGTCAAGGTAATTGAAGGAAATTCTGGAGAGAAGTAAAGATAGTTAGAGATTAACCTTTAATTACTTTTAATGCCAATTAGTCCTTTTCTAATTCATTGCCTCAAATAACTCAATGATATCCTTTTTCACTGGATTTCAGAAGAGGAACTTAACTGTATCATTAATTTAAAAGTCTTCCTTACTTTACATACTATTAATCTATTTCACTTTGTACAATAAGAGTATTCCTGAAGCGCTCATATAAAATTGAACTTTTGTACAAGTAGTAAGAAAGCTTTTAAAATTATAATCAAATGAAAATTAGAGTTAATAAAGATTCAAAGGACCCAGTGGTGATCCATTTGTCAAGTGCAGAATGACTTCCTGAGTGATTTCATATCACCCTCAACTTCATTATGCTCTACTTTGTATTCATTAATGGTTATGTCATTCATGTGTGGGTATCTTATTTTCCTGTTTGTAAATTCCTTTTTAGTTAGGACTGTGACACTTAAATGTGTAAATCAATGATATGTTCATTGAAAATTCCACAAAATGTAAGTATTTCCTTAAGTTAATAATTTAAGATATTTTTCTCTAGTCCATTACACATGTATACACAAAAGTGTGATGATTTCAAATTATTAAGAGGTGAAAAGGTTTTTTAGACTGGCTTAGAAAAGTTACAGAAGAGTTAGGAAACTACTGGGTTGTCATGGTATAAGGAGACATACTTGAATATTAGGGAAACACCTTTGCTTCCTATTTTACTCCACTATAACAAATTTGCTGTAATTGAAGTTTGCTCATGTTTGTAGATTAGGGTAAAAAGTGGAGAGAGCTGTATATTTTCATAACACTCTAATTCAAATAAGGTCAAGTAACAAAGAAGCTATGTCATAAAATCTTGCATTTATAGCATTCTTCTTTCAAATATTTAAAGAATTTTAAATATATTGTCTCATTTGGTTCTACTAACATCCAATATCATCTGCCATGATATTTCTGAGGGTAAACTGAACCTTGGGAAGATTCAGTTAATATCCAATTCTTGTCTATCAGTGCTGAACTTGATGTGTCCTAATGTCAAATGTAGATGCTCTTTTCTGATGACATCATAATGCCTTCTGCTAGAAATATCTTTTGAAATTATGTACTCTACCTTGGTGGTTCATCCCAAAAGATGGCATCGATTATCACTATATAGACAATCCTCAAAAACAATATATCTAGCCCTGATCTGCCCCCTGAGTGGCAGACACATATCTCCATTTTATGCAATTCGATGCATCCATAAAATGGAAGTGCATTTATATTTATTGATATACAAAGATGATCTTTAGTTATTGAATAAAACATGCAAGCTACAAAATAGTGAGAATAATATGAGCTTGTTTAGATTAAAACATATACTAGTATATATATTTAAATTATATCTCTACCCATTTACCTCTCTCTGTCATCTCTAACTACTGCGATAGTATATAAAATGTCTAGAGAAATATACATCCAACTGTTACCATTAGTAGGAGGAAAGGTGCAGTTATGTACCACTAGAATGAATGATTAGGAAAATAATTGACTTGACACATATATTTTAAAACAGATCACCACAGATCAAACCAGTACCTTTAAAATGCAATGAATCACAAACTAATCATGGCTGTGTTGTATAGGCATAAGGATAGATGTATATGAAAACCAATAGGATGGAACTATTTCTATATAGGTAAGGTAAACTGATTTTTGATAAGGGTGAATGACAATTCATGTAGACAGGATAGTCTTTCCAACAAATAATGCTGAGACAACATGATACCCACATGTAAATGAATGAATTTTGAGCCCTACTTTATATCAAAACTACTGCCCTGGTGCACATCGAAAGGAAATTAATTAAAAGGTGGCTAGCGGGGCGGGACTGGGTAAGATGGGCCGGACAGACCCTGGAGCCAACCTCCCATGGTCCCTCCCCGGCCGGCTGCACCTGGGGTGGCACCGTGGCTCAAAGGTCATCTGTGGAGTGAACAGGGTCCCTCTGGCAGGTGGGGTCCCTCGGCCTGGCCTGCGGGGATCAGGCTGAAACCGTCTCTCAACATCCCCCAAGGGGTCCCGGATTGCGAGAGGGTGGTTCTCAGGTGACCCATCCTGGAATTGGGCTGCCTCCTTGCTTCTGGGTGCATCACCCAAGAATTGCAGCTGCAAAGTCACCGCAGCTCGGCAGCTCTTGCATTGAGTGCCTGCCCCCTGGTGGTCATTGCGCATCATAGCTACCAGTCGGACAGTCAGTTTA
>NW_005871050.1:30074074-30081685 GCF_000147115.1 Myotis lucifugus | reverse complement strand
TACTCAGAATAGATCAAAAACCTAAATGTTTAGAGAGCTAAAACTATAAAATGCTTACAAGATAAGATTGGGGTAAATCTTCATGACCGTAGATTTGGCAATTGATATTTAGATTTGGCATCAAATGTACAAGCAACAAAACAAGAAATCAATAGATTGGACTTCATCAAAATAAAAAAAAACATGTGCCTCAAAGTACACTATCAAAAAAGTGGAAAGATAATCCACAGAATTGGATAAAATACTTATATTTAGAATATATAAATAATCTTATACTTCAATAATAAAAAAGACAAGTAACCCAATTAAAAAATAGGGGCAAAATTTTTTGATTCAACATTCCTCTGAAGATCATATACAAATGGCCAAGAAACACATGAAAAAATTCTTAACATCATGGGTTGTCAGGGATTTGCAAATCAGAACCATAGTTAACTACTACTTTATACCCACTAGGATGTTTATAATAATAAAACAGAAATAATGAATATTTGTGAGGAGATGGATAAATTGCAATCATTGTTGTTGGAAATGTAAAATGGCACAGACACTGTGGCAGTTTGACATTTCACCAAAATGTTAAATATAGAGTTAGCATTTGACCTAACAATTTAACTCCTAGGTATATACCAAAGAGACATAAAAACATATATCCATACAAAAACTCAATATTAATGCTCATGTTAGCATTATTCATATTAGCCAAAGGGTGAGAAAACCTAGATGTCCATAATTTAATGAATAGTAAAATAAAATGAGTGACATACTAATATATGCTATAACATGGATAAATCTTGGAAAAAAGCTAGTCACAGAAGCCCCCATATTTTATGATTGTCATTTATGTAAAGTGTTCAGGATAGATATATCTACAGTGATAGAAATTATATAGTGGTTGCTTAAAACTGAGATGTGTGTGTGGCAGAATTTAGGGGTGATAGCTAAAGGGTGTGGGGTTTCCTTTTGGGAATAATAAAAATATTCTAAATTGATTGTGTTAATGGTTGCATAATTCTTTTAAAAACTGAAAACCATTGAATTTTATACTTTAAATGAATGAGTTGTATGATATATAAATTATCTATAATAATAAAAGCATAGTATGCAAATTAGACTGGACAGTCGAACAACCTTCCAGATGTCATTCCAGACATCCTTCTGGATGAAGCCGCCACAACTGGGGCTGAGTTAGAGGTAGTTAGGGGTAATCAGACAGGCAAGCGAGTGGTTAGGGGTGATCAGGCAGGCAGGCGAGTGGTTAGGGGTGATCAGGCAGGCAGGCAGAGGGGTTAGGGGTGATCAGGCAGGCAGGCAGGCAGAGGGGTTAGGGGCAATCAGGCAGGCAGGCAGGCAGGCAGACAAGCGATTAGGAGCCAGCAGTCCCGGATTGTGAGAGGGTGCAGGCCGGGCTGAGGGACCCCCGTGCACTAATTTCGTGCACCGGGTCTCCATAATCACAATAAAACTGTTACAAACAAACAACTCTGTAATTATTCACTTCAGTTAAAGCTTTATATAGAGGCTGATGCTACTGGTTCCAGGATCACATTTTGAAAACCATTGAATTAAAGGATCTTTAATTAACCTTTATTTTCTCCCCAATTCCCAGTTCACTAAAGATCTCCATTCTCTGACAATTCTAGATAAAATTTTACTATAAATTTCTGTATGGTCTAATGGGTTGCCATAGGATTCCCCTCTGATTTACTGTAGTTTAGAGTCTCACAGTCATTGAATGGGATAGCTTAGGAATTTACTCTCTATTCTTATTCTGCAGGATGAGGAAGAGGATCTCAGGACTGAACTCAACCTTTTGAAGAAGTACTCTTTCCACAAAAACATTGTGTCCTTCTATGGTGCATTTTTCAAGCTGAGCCCTGCTGGCCAGAGGCACCAACTTTGGGTATGTATTAATTACCTTGACTTTATTCTATAATACCAGGTCACACTTGAGGATGCACACTTTCATAAGCTGAAATACCACACAACCAAAACAGTTTTTGTTTCACTCCAACCATCACTCAGCTTTGTACCCTACACAAATTTCTTTCTAAAGGCATGTACTCATTCTGTTTTCAATAAATCCTTTGCAGCATCTCCAAACACTACCTCTCCTTTAAGGCTTAGCTCAAATCCTACCTCCGGATTAAATATACCTGGTGTGTTACCTGTCTTCCCTCCTTCCCTAGATATTTATATTTTTAAAAATATTTTTTATTGATTTCAGAGAGCAAGGGAGAGGGAGAGAGAGATAGAAACATCAATGATGAGAGAGACTAATTGATCAGCTGCCTCCTGTGCGCTCCCTACTGGGGATCAAGCCCACAACCCAGGCATGTGCCCTGACCAGGCTTTCCAACAGTTTTTTTAATTCATTGAATTTACTGGAGTGACACTGGCTAATAAAACTACATAGGTTTCAGGTGTACAATTCTATAACACAGCATCTGTAGATTGTGTTGTGTGTTCACCACCCCAAGTCAAGTCTATTTCCATCATCATTTATCCCTCTTATACCCTCTTCTACATCTCCTAGCCCCTTCTCCCTCTGGTAATCATCATATTGTTTTCTGTGTCTATGAGGTGTTTTTTTTCTTTGCTTAGTCCCTTCACCATTTTTACTCAGCCCCCCAAAGCCCTCCTTTCTGACAGCTATCAGTCTATTCTCTGTATCTATGAGTCTGTTTCTATTTCATTTGTTAGTTTATTTTGTTCATTTAATTCCACATATAAGTGAAATTATATGGTAAATTGTCTTCCTTGACTGGCTTATTTCACTTAGCATAATACTCTCCAGGTCCATTCATGCTGTCATAAAAGGTAAGATTCCTTCTTTTTATGGCTGAGTAGTATTTCAATGTGTAAATGTACCACAGATTTTTTTACCCACTCATCTACTGATAAAGAACTTATACAATTCAAGACCAAAAATCCAAAAATCCAATTTAAAATGGGCAAAGGTCCTAAATAGACACTTCTCCAAAGAGGACATACAGATGGCTAATAGACATATGAAAAGATGCTCAATGTCACTAATCATTAGAGAAATTCAAATTAAAATCACAGCAAGATTTCACCTCACACCTGTCAGAATGGCTGACACTAATTCAACAACAACAACAATAACAACAACAACAACAAAAGTGTTAGCAAGGATGTAGAGAAAAGGGAACTCCTGTGAACTGTTGGAGGGAATGCAGATTGGTGTAGCCACTGTGGAAAGCAGTATGGAATTACCTCAAAAAATTAAAAATGGAACTGCCTTATGACCCAGTGGAAGAATTTATCTGAAGAGACCTGCAACAATATATGTACCACTGTGTTCATTGCAGTGTTATTTACAATAGCCAAGATTTGGAAGCAACCCAAGTGCCCATCAGTAGATGAGTAGATGAAAAAGCTTTGGTACATTTTTCAACTCTTTATAATTCTACCAGCCTTTGGAGTCTTCCATCAGACAATTGAGCCAATCTTTGCAGTGTCTTAATCTCTAAACATTACATATAAATGCAAGTCATATGGATTAAAACTCTTGAGATATTTTCAGATAATTACTTTCTAATTCTTGATACTTTGCTGGCTTCACTGCAGATGGTGATGGAATTATGTGCAGCAGGCTCAGTTACTGATGTAGTCAGAATGACCAGAAATCAGAGTTTGAAAGAAGATTGGATTGCTTATATCTGCCGAGAAATACTTCAGGTAAGTCCTTATATAATTACTGTCTTCTGGCCTTGAAAATACCTGGGAGTAATATATACAATGTACCTTATAACTGTTCCTATAGGTTGGTTTAAAAATTCTAAGCATGACCTCTGAATCAGGATACCAAAAAAGAGACCAAAAGGGTTTAGAGCAGTGGTCGGCAAACTCATTAGTCAACAGAGCCAAATATCAACAGTACAATGATTGAAATTTCTTTTGAGAGCCAAATTTCTTAAACTTAAACTATATAGGTAGGTACATTGTTATTAACTTAATTAGGGTACTCCTAAGGCTTAGGAAGAGCCACACTCAAGGGACCGAAGAACCGCGTGTGGCTTGCGAGCCGCAGTTTGCCGACCACTGGTTTAGAGAAAGCAGATTTTCAGGTGATGTCCTTAAACTTTAAGGTAGACCACAAGATTTGTAAGCAGGTTCTTCCAAATCATGACCTTTAATGGCTATGTCAGATTTAAGCTATTGTGCTCAATGGATCATGGTCATAACTACATGGAATATTTGTTAAGTTATTATGATTTTAGAGTTATTTTTAAAGCATAGAACTGTCATTAGAAATTAAGATAGAAGGCAGTGTTTTATAAAATGTCCCCAAATCATTTTGCAGACAGATATCCTCTTTAAAAAAGCCCTATTCTTAAAACTTTATTTTGAATACCAAATTGGATGAGAATGACAATCTTGATCTACCAAATCCAATTTTTTCCTTGTGACTTAAGTGCTTAGGGAACACCCAAGAAAAATATTAACAGAACTAAACAGCAGCACTAATACAAAGTTAAAATGTCCTTCTTCTCATTACTTGTGGCAATAGTGTGAATAGTTAAGAATGCAAATGATAGATTGAGTTTAAATTCTGGGTCATTATGTATTAGCTGTGTGTCCTTGAGTCAGTTACTTAATTTCTTCAAATCTCACCTTTCTCATCTATAACATGGGGTAATATTAGCACCTTCCTCAAAGGGTTGCTGTGAGAATTTAATATTTATTGCATGTAAAGCACTCAGCACAGTGCTTGGCAAAGAGTAAGAACTCAATAAGTAGTAGCTGTTTTTACTGTTACTTCTATTATTAATCCCCAGTTAGTATCTGGAATAATATCACTGAAGCCAGGTCATACGTTAGCCAGGTCACGGGTTAATTTCAGAGGAGCCAGTATGGTAAGCCAATACAAATTGTAAATGCTTTAAAATGAATTTTTACATTCTTGCAAATTCTCAGCCTACAAGGTTGACTGGAAAATATTTTTTACTAAACAAATGGTAGGAATAGAGCAAAACAGTGTCTGAACTATAATTATAAGATGTCCAGACCTTCACTCTTATGGTTTGTTGGAAATATGGATGCTAGAAAAGAAGGTAAATGGTCCAGTGTATACACAAACATTACTTTTTGATGTTCTTTTTGATGTTCTTTTTTTTTGGTGTCCCGATTTATTTTTCTTCCCTAATAGCCAAAAATAGTATTTCTGGGAACTGGTTATAGTAATTCCAGTCTAAAGAAATAATTTTGTCTGAAAAATGCAAATCTGGGCCATTTTTATTCCCAAAAGTTTTTCCAAAGATATTAAGAACATTGGAGCTCCAGTGGCGCAATCGGTTAGCGCGCGGTACTTATAAGATATTAAGAACATTATGTGAAAAAAAGAAAATATATATGCTGATGTGGCTTTTAAAAAATAAATATATTATATGCAGGGCTTAGCTCATCTTCATGCACACCGTGTAATTCACCGGGACATCAAAGGTCAGAATGTGCTATTGACTCATAATGCTGAAGTAAAGCTAGGTAAGTTTATTCTTACAATACCTTAAGTGAAGCCCAAAATATCTTAATGGAGAAAAGTCCTTTAAATAATTGTGTTTCCTATCATGTTTCTAACAATTTCATTTACTTGTTTAGGCTGTGTCTTCCCTGCCTGCAAAACCAGTCGAAATTTGAATATTTGTTTGGAAGGGAGGTGGGGTAAGACAAAGATGCACCTAACTGCTTCTCTGACATCATATAAAGGGTGTCCCAAAATTCACGCAAGAAGTAATTTTCATACAAAATACAGGTTTATAATTAAAAAATTGTAAATTTTTTACTGATTCATAAGGTAGACAGTATAGGGTTATGTATGGAATAGCATATTGGGTAAATGGCCTCCATGTCTTTGCTGGCACATACGCACTCTTTTGTTGAAATTTTCATGACCGTTTTGCATAAATGTGGCTGAATTTCGATGAGGCTCATTTTCGTCTTGATGGCTTGGTTAATCAACAAAATTGTCGCATTTGGGGTTCAGAAAATCCACAAGTGATTGTTGAGAAACAAATGCATCCACAACATGTCACTGTTTGGTGTGGATTTGGGGCTGGAGGCATCATCGGACCATTCTTCTTAAAAAATGTGGCTGCTCAGGCAATATAAAAAGAGTGCGTATGTGCCAGCAAAGCCATGGAGGCCATTTACCTGATATGCTATTCCATACATAACCCTATACTATATTCTTTATGAATCAATAAAAAATTTACAATTTTTATTTTGTATCAAAATTACTTCTTGCGTGAATTTTGGGACACCCTTTACATGTGATTTTAGATTTATCATATTCTATCATATTCTAGCATATTTTTTAATCCTCACCCAAGAATATTTTTCCATTGACTTTTAGAGAGAGTGAAAGGGTGGGGGGAGAGAGAGAGAGAGGGAAAGAGAGAGAGAGAGAGAGAGAGAGATGTGAGAGAGACGCATTGACTGGTTGCCTTCCATACACACCCTGACCAGGGCAGGAGATCGAACCTGCAACCAAGGTATATGCCCTGGGCCAGGGATCAAACCCGAGACCCTTCAAACTGCAGGTGGACGCTTTAACCATTGAGTAATTGGCCAGGATCCCAGCATATTTTTAAGCAACATTTTCCGTTTTTAAAACAATCTTTATTGTTGAAGTAATTATTTCCCCCAGTCATTGTTCCCCTCCACTGTTCCTGCCCCACCCCTTCCCCATCCCACTGTCTATATCTATAGGTAAAAACCATCACTTCCCCCTTCCTTCTGAGATTCATCAGTCTTTACCATGCTTCCTCTGATTCTATTTTATTCATGTTTATTTCATTCATTATATTTCTTGTTTATTTTGATTTTTAGATTCAAATGTTGATAGATATGTATTTGTTGCCATTTTATTGTTCCTATTTTTTTCCCTTCTTCTTCTTCAAGAATACCCTTCAACATTTTATGTAATATTGATTTTGTGGTGATGAGCTCCTTTAGCTTTTTCTTATTTATGAAGCTCTTTATCTGACGTTCAATTCTAAATGATAGCTTGGCTAGGTAGAGTAATCTTGATTATAGGTCCTTACTGTTCATCACTTTGAATATTTCTTGTCACTCCCTTTTGGCCTGCAAAGTTTCTATTGAGAAATCAGATGACAATCATACAGGTGCTCCCTTGTAGGTAACTAACTGCTTTTCTCTTGCTGCTTTTAAGATTTTCTCTCTGTCTTTAACCCTTGGTATTTTAATTATGATGTGTCTTGGTGTGGGCCTCTTTGGGTCCCTCTTGTTTGGGATTCTCTGTGCTTCCTGGACTTGTAAGTCTATTTCTTTCACCAGTTAGGGGAAATTTTCTGCCATTATTTCTTCAAATAAGTTTTCAATATTTTGCTCTCTCTCTTCTCCTTCTGGCATCCCCATAATGTGAATGTTGGTACACATGAAGCTGTCCCAGAGGCTCCTTACTATCTTCATATTTGGGGATTCTTTTTTCTTTTTGCTCTTCTGATTGGGTGTTTTTTGCTTCCTCATATTCCAAATTGTTGAGTTAATTCTCAGAATCCTCTACTTTACTGTTGAATTCCTGTAAATTATTCTTTATTTCAGTTAGTGTATGCTTAATTTCTGATT
>NW_005871050.1:29974646-30073974 GCF_000147115.1 Myotis lucifugus | reverse complement strand
TTTGATTTTTTTACAGAGAGCAATGGAGAGGGATAGAGAGTTAGAAACATCGATGAGAGAGAATCATCAATCAGCTGCCTCCGGAACACTCTCTACTGGGTATGTGCCCATATCCAAGGTACATGCCCTTGACTGGAATCAAACCTGGGACCCTTGAGTCTGCAGGCCAATGCTCTATCCACTGAGCGAAACCAGTTAGGGCTGATTGGTCCTTTTTTATGTCTTTGACATTCTCACTAAGATCCTTAAAAGTCTCATGAAGATCTTTGAGTAACCTTATAACCATGGTTTTGAACTCTATAATCAGTTGTTTGCTTGCTTTCATTTCTTTCATTTGTGACATGTTTCTTTGTCTCCACATTTTAGTTGCTTCCTTGTTTTTATTTCTATGTATTAAGTAGATCTTTTCTCTATCCTGGAATTGGTAAATTGACCTCATATAGTAGGTGTCCTGTAGGGTCCAGTGGCTCAGCTTCCCCAGTCACCTGAGCTGGGCACTCTAGGTACACCCCTGTGTGGTCTGTGTGCACAGTCTTGTTGTACATGAGCCTTTATTGCTGTTGGCTTCATTGGAAGGAATTGGCCTCCAGGCCAATTGGCTGTGAGTACCAGTCACAACTACAGTGGCAGAGCTGCTATTCAGGAGACACCCCTATGGAGCAGGACTTGCTTCAGTGGGGCTTTGGTGCTCACTAAGTCTGTGTCTTGAGTGTGTCTCTTGTGGATGTGTAGAGTTGCAATCTGCTATGGTCTAAAGCTGTCCACAGGGTGCACTGGCTCTAGGGCCTCCAGACACTGCCTGGGACCACCTGACAGGAACTATAGAAAAATCTTCAGACTGCTGCTCTTTGCTATTTGTATTGGGCTTGGAGTTTCCCAGCGAGGCCCAGCTGTGAAGCAAGGCAGGCTGGTGCTGGTGCTAGTGCCAGGTCTTGGGCCTTTTATTGATAGGTTTGGGGCACACTGTCACCAGCTTCAGCTTGTTTGAGAGATTTTAGCAAAGTCTGAAGCCTGAGCCAGGACAAACCATTCATATGGAGAAGCTGCTGCAAACAGCTTGGGTGGGGTTGCACATTGGATGGGGCAAGGTATCAGGGGACATTTTCTAAGGAGGGCAAAACCAGTGACTGCCAAATGGAGTCCCAGAAAAGAAAGAGATTGGAAAATGATTGATTACAATTGCAATTGACCAATAATCCTCATATTCTGTTCCCTAAATCATTACAGAAGAGTTTAAATTATGCCACTGTTAAAGTCTGATCTTTACCTTTATTTTCAGCTTTTCTTTTTTTCCCCTTTTATTCTATTGGTCACTCTTTCTTCTCATCTTTTATCCTTTTATTTTATTCCCTGAATGTCTTATATAAACTATAGCTTTCACAGATATTTCTTGGCCCTTAAAGTTGGCCCTCAGGGATAATTAAATGCTGAGCTCTGCTTTAACTTATTCTCCAAAATAATCTAGATAATGAGGTTGTGCATGATGAATTTTACATATCATGGACTTTTTATTGTTGTTCTTATTAGATCTTTAAAGACTGCCTTAAATGCTTAGCTTTTTAATTTTTTTTATTTTTCTAAATTTTTCAAACTACTTTTCAGTCAATGTTTTCTCTATCCTCTTGATTCCTGGAAACTATTCTAAGTTAGAAAATCTACTTCATTTTTTATCCCTGTATTATTTGTTCTCGACTAAATACTCCAGTCTACTCTAGCCTTTTTTTCTGTCTGTTTCTGAGGATACCATACTAAATATTTTCATATAATGTATCCCACAGATGAATAGAAGACTGAACTTTCATAGTCTAAGCTAAGCTGTATTTACTATAGTAAATATTTGCCTCTGATTCAGAAGATCTGTAGAAGAACTTAAATTCTAGCAGAAAACTCATTTTTCTTTATCAGTGTGATAGGAATTTCTACTGTCGTGAATGAGGTCTCCTAATAAGCTACTACTAGGTTTTAGATTTCTTATATGTTGCTAAAAAGTGCTGGTCTTCCTCCAGCTTGGTGACAGGTCCAAACACTACATATGTTATCACTTCAGAGGTTTAGGGTGTACTGATGGAACTTTATTTTTAATATTCATGGTAAACATTCAGCCAAACCTACTGTAGATTTATAATAGCACTGCTGAGTCTCTTTCCAATATAAATAGCATAAAAATCCTATTTCCCAATATCCCTGGAATAGACTTTATGGTAAGGTTTTCTGAGCTGGAATAAAAATCTGTTATCCATTGTGGCTTTTGTATTTTCTTTCTAAGTTAAAGCAATAACTTATTGAGCTTTTTGTTACTGATAAATTATTTTGACATATGCTGGATTTTTTTCAGTGGATTTTGGAGTGAGTGCCCAGGTGAGCAGAACTAATGGTAGGAGAAATAGCTTCATTGGGACACCATACTGGATGGCACCTGAAGTGATTGACTGTGATGAGGACCCTAGACGCTCCTATGATTACAGAGTAAGTGCGAGGATGCAGATAGTGAGGATACAAATTTGGAAAGGGCTTTTGACTAATGTTTATTTTAAATGATAAAATAAAAGATTAAAAGGCAGGCAGCTCCTCCTTTTA
Source organism: Myotis lucifugus (assembly GCF_000147115.1). Classification (NCBI taxonomy): domain Eukaryota; kingdom Metazoa; phylum Chordata; class Mammalia; order Chiroptera; family Vespertilionidae; genus Myotis; species Myotis lucifugus. Next base: position 30,071,397 of record NW_005871050.1, on the reverse strand, counting down.
CACTAAACTCTAATAGGAAATACCAGCCACTATTCCTATATGTGGTTTGATTATATGCAGAAAAATAATATTTTCTAAGACTGTAGACAAATTAGACCATTGGGAGTTCTCCATAGTTGAGGAAGAATGTCTAGTTCATGCTGCTTGCAACTTCTTGGTAAAATATTATGTGGCTTTATATGGAAATTTAACTTTCAGGGACAGAGGGCTTTTTAAACTTAAAAAATGAATAAATGTAAAGTCAATTATTAATCCCTACAGTAATTTAGCTCCAAAATGAAAAACAAATAATTTCATTGCTCAGGGTGATAGAGAAATCTTTAGCATGGTTCACCTCCAAATCACAGAAAAACAGTAGAAGAGATGAATTAAATAATAATTCATGTTATTAAAATTTTCACTGAAACTGCAATTTGGACAATATACATCTATGTACACATTTCAAAGAGCTAGTGTAGAAATAAAACTCTCCATTTGCTATAGACTGGAAAAACTACACTCACTCCTCACATCATAAGTCATCCAAATAATTCACTGTGGTTTCATTTTGTGTGGAACCAGGACTAGACACTTGAAGTTGATTAATGCAAGGTTCATCTCTTTTCCCTTTCCCTTAAATTCCCTCTGCTTGATCAGCAAGCAGATCTATTGAAAGCTTAGTATATAATCTAGTGCTATTAGTAGCTATGGAGATGATGGAAACATATTGTTCTTTAAGTGGCTTACTGTAAAAATAATGCTTTATAGTTGTACAACTGAAGTCTTCCAAGGATTTTTCACAACATTAATGATTTATTTTTAATTTTTAGCTTCATATAACTGAAATAAAGCTTAAACTTAGACCATCACAACAACCCTTTGAAGCTAAGAGATCTGTAAACTGGTGCTCTAATAATTCAATTAACTTTATTATTGTAGCCACACAATGTACTTCTAGCCCCTGTACCATTTCCTCATTCGAAAAACAAAATACAATTAATAGCATTAAGGGTAATTTCCTAGAAAATTCTTGAATATAATTTTTTAGAATTATAATAATTCCATCCTCAATTTACCATATTCAAGGAACTATATATATATATATATATATATATTTATATGTTTATTAATATATGTACCCATTTTATAAAATTGAGCCACAGAGAGTTAAATAGTTTACCTAAGATTGCACATTTAGTAAGTAGGTTTACGTGATAGGATTTCTTTACAACAAATTCCTTTTGCTATTTCAGTTAAGGTAATAATAGCAACATATCAATCATGGTTCTTCTTATACTTACTTAAGCCCATCCAATATCAACCGTTGTGTAGAACAATACTAACTGATCACAAGCTCATATAACGTCTCTCTGTAACAACAGCCTATAGGAAATCCATAAAATGGCTCTGGCATTGACACCACCACTACCACTCCCTCAGCCAAAGAGTATTTTGAGATTCTAAATACTGTTTCTTATTTTTAACTGACTTTTTGGGGTCATCTTTTCCTTTGCAGAGTGATGTGTGGTCCGTGGGAATCACTGCTATTGAAATGGCTGAAGGGGCTCCTCGTGAGTAAAAATACTTGAAATTTGTTAAAAGTTAGGAAAATATATTGTTCAAATCTGCCACTTTGAGAATGTACCAGTAAGCTTATACTGGCCACCAGGTGCCACATTAAATGCCTAACTATATATAAATGGTAGCCTTTTCAGTGATTACTGAATGTTCTAGTCAAAATGGCCAAATATGTCTATAAAAAGAGATTTTCCTTTTCTCTTTTATGTATCACATTTTGGGCTGATTGAGTATTATTTCAATTTAGTCACAATAGTATTTGGTCCTGGCAATCCTGACCCACCTGAAATAAGGGCATTTCAATAAATATTGACTGATGGAATACAGTGGGGCCTTGACTTACGAGTGTCCCGACTAACGAGTTTTTCGAGATAGGAGCTGTCCCTCAGCCGATTTTTTGCTTTGAGTTGCGAGCTAAAATTCTGGTTATGAGCCAGCTTCAGATACTCCACCGCTAGTTGGCGCAGCGATCGTCACAGTGAACGCCACAACATCAGCCCAGCATCACGTGTCTCACTCGTTCACAATTGATTTGACATACGAGTAATTTGAGTTACGAGCTCCGTCATGGAACTAATTAAACTCGTAAGTCAAGGCCCCACTGTATTTAGGTTCCAAAACAATTACAGTCACATACTGTTATTACTTCAGACAGTGACAGTTGAGAAAATCTTCCAGTGGTTGGTTGAAATTGAGCCAATACTCAATAATGTTGGAAAGTAAGCTTCCCCCCCCACTTTGGAGTCAGTCCAGCTTACCTTTTGTACCTTCCTTGCTCCTTTTAGCCATTCTGTTGCCCTTAAGATCTCAGAAGGTTCCATTTCCTTTTGTTTCCTTTCCTTCCCATCATTTAAATGACCTATCAGCATCCTGTTTCAGGACACTGATTTCTGGTAGGAAGGTGAAAATAGCATGTAAATTTAGATATACATTATTGACAACCATCTAATGTATGGCCCCATAAGCAGAGCATATTTTCTGTCCTAATTACCTAAACCCGAAAATGTAAATGATAAATACATTCCTGGTATTGTTGGATGAGAAGTGAGAGAAATGCCTGGAGTATGTTTCAGAGGTGGGGTGGGGGGACGGGATTGCTTTGCTTCTGACTCTCCAAGCAGATCCTCTAGATTCCTATGTTCCTGCATGCTCCCTCTCCACAATGTCCACACACCAAGCTTTATAAGCTTGGACTATCTTGTTAATGTATTTCAAGGCCAATGGGAGCAAGTTCAAGGAGGCGCAATAGTCATAATATCATTTTTAAGAATTGCTAGTGTCCCTCGGAATATCACAGTGGGGGCTTGGATTAAAACTGGGATAAATGGGGAGATCAGGTTTCTGATGCCTTTCCACTAGTGTCCAAAAAACTACAAAGTATCTATGTTGGGTGAGTAAAAAATAAATGATGGAGAAAACTATATATGCTACATATATAAAATTGAAATGAGACTGAGAAAATACATATTACTGTCCATCATCACTCAATTCTTTTTCTGTGAAAGAAACATGCTTAAATGATCTCTCTCTCTCTCTCTCTCTCTCTCTCTCTATCTCTCTCTCCCTCCCTCCCTCCCTCTTTCTCTCAATACACAATATGATATTTCATATGAGTATTGATGCATGTATTTGGTTAGGATTGATGACTGCATCAAGTAGTATATTTTTTCTGTTGTTTCCGAGTGTTCCTCACCATATCTTTTCAAAAATCCAGCTTTCGGCGTTTTATAGATTTGTGCTTTTTAGTTCACCTTTTGTGTTTCAGTTTTTATTCTAAAGTATAAAATTATAGGAGAAAGGGGTAATGAGCAAACTCACAGAAGGAGTGTGGAGAAGAAGTTTTGCACAGAGTATACAAATGGCAAACTTCTTGTAAAAGACAAATGAGGACCAAAAGATTCTTAACTCTCAATGAGAAAAGATTTTAAATCTCAATGGACACAGACAATAGGGTGGTGGAGGCCTGGGGCTGGGGGTGGCCTATAAGGGGTCAATGGGAGAAAAAAGGAGGACATATGTAATACTTTCAACAATAAAGTTTTTTTTTAAAAAAAGAGGATCAGCATTCCTGGATAAGTAATTGGAATGGTGTGACTTTTGGTCATGAGTAACTTGAAATAGCCACAATGCTAAAAAATTGTTTTTCACCAGCCTTCTGTATTGCTTGAAGTATTAGCTTTGTATGGAAATTATCAATTTAAGAGAGCAGAAATCCTTCAGGTTATAGTTATCATCTCAGACAGAATGACCTTCCGAAGCAACAATTCTGTGATAATTATCTCTGAGGTCTAAATAACAAAATTCCTTTCTTTCTTTGGTGAGTCTCTCCCAGAGAAGTAAAGAGAGAGGAAGAATAACTTCTTATTGAAAATGTGTTATAGGGACTCTCAGAGGAGAGAAGATAGGGCCACCGTTCACCCAGACCTTCTTAAGTCCTTGAGTTCTGGGTAAGAATTCAAACAATGTGAAGATGTGAAGGCTTTCAAACCAAGGCCAGAATATTGCTAATAGTTGTTCAAACATCAGAATATCATAGGCCAATGTTGAATAGATGCAGTTCTTAGTTTCTTTGCTATTATTTGAAAAAAAAATGATTGTCTAGTGAAGAGGTAGAATCAGGTTGACAGTTTATTGCAACTCTCCTTCCTTGTCAAGGATCTACAACAGCCAATTTACCTTAATCTAAATTATACATTTCTTTATATTAGCATTCCCCTTGTTGTTGTAGAGATTATTTTTAATACTGTCATCCATGTTTGTTTAGTGTCCTACTTCTGTTTCTTGTAGTGTCCCTGCTTTACACACAGATCAATGTTTACATCATTGTCTCGTGACTCAAATTTAATATTGTCCCATTAAGATACCCATTTCTTAAGTATTCAAAAGTTTTCTTCAGATCTCAACCTTATCAAATCAATTCAGATTGCTCCCAGTTAAATGTTTACAACCCATCAATAGATGTATTTTTTAATTTCTTTATTGATTAAGCTATTACATATGTGTCCTATCCCCCCATTACCTTCCATCCCCCGCTCATGCCCTCACCCCCCTATTGTTTGTGTCCATTGGTTAGGCTTATATGCATGCATACAAGTCCTTTGGTTGATCTCTCCCCCTTACCCACACCCTCCCTTACCTTCCCTCTGAGGTTTGACGGTCTGATCGATGCTTCTCTGTCTCTGGATCTGTTTTTGTTCATCAGATTATGTTGTTCATTATATTCCATAAATGAGTGAGATCATGTGATATTTATCTTTCTCTGACTGGCTTATTTCACTTAGCATAATGCTCTCCAGTTCCATCCATGCTGTTGCAAATGGTAAGACCTTCTTTTTTACCGCAGCATAGTATTTCATTGTGCAGATGTACCACAGTTTTTTAATCCACTCATCTGCTTATGCACACTTAGGCTATTTCCAAATCTTAGCTATGGTGAGTTGTGCTTCTATGAACATAGGGGTGCACATATCCTTTCTAATTAGTCTTTCTAGTTTCTTGGAATATATTCCTAGAAGTGGGATCACTGGGTCAAATGGGAGTTCCATTTTTAGTTTTTTGAGGAAACTCCATACTGTTCTCCACAGTGGCTGCACCAGTCTGCATTCCCACCAGCAGTGCACGAGGGTTCCTTTTTCTTCGCATCCTCTCTAGCACTTGTCGTTTGTTGATTTGCTGATGATAGCCATTCTGACAGGTGTGAGATGGTACCTCATTGTTGTTTTGATTTGCATCTCTCGGATGATTAGTGACTTTGAGCATGTTTTCATATGTCTCTTGGCCTTCTGTCTATCTTCTTTTGGAAAGTATCTATTTAGGTCCGTTGCCCATTTTTTGATTGGGTTGTGTATCTTCCTTTTGTTAAGTTGTATGACTTCCCTGTAAACTTTGGAGATTAAACCCTTATTGGTGATAACATTGGTAGTCTCCAACCACCCAGGGCGCAGACTCCTGTGAGTTCTGAATAGATGTATTTTTAAAGGAGGTTTGCTATTTCAAATGAATATTCATGTAATGGTGAAATATAGGCACTGTTAAGTAATATGGTGTGAAGGGGCATTTATTAGCATTCCTAAAATTAGACCATATAGGAAACTTCCACAATTGCTGTTTGATATGGCTTTTTTAACCACCCTGTACTCTATTCCTTTGTGGACTTCTCCTTTCCCTTAATGAAAACCTACCAAGTGTATGCCCTAACTCTTGACTCCTAAAGATATTGTTAGTTGACTGAATGATGCTCAGCTTTTTATAAATGGCAACTGCTCGATATTGTACAAACTCATTTGCGATGTGTTTAAAGGACAGAATCTGATGACTGATTGGACACAGTAAAGGAATGAAGACAGTCAAATATGACCCTGATCTTTTGAGCTTGGATCTCATTCTGCCTTCAATTAGAAACCTGCACTTTCTATTAATTTATGCCCATGTAATTGAAACAAAGAATGACCTTTGAACAATTGCCTTTATATCACTCTAATGAAATTGCTCCAGGAGGTTTATTTTTCTACTGTTATGAGAGACCAGTTTGACATTGTAATTTTCCTGGAGATGTATTTTGGAAGAGGAAGGATGACTTTAAAGTGGCATTAATATCAAATTGTCCTAACATTAATGACACACTTGAAGTGTTAGGTGAAATTTACACTATGGTTCTCCTTTGGGAATTTTTTACATTGCCAGTTTTCTTTAATCAAAACATAAGAGGAAATAAGTGAAGTGAAACACATATTTAAACACTTATAGGAAAGTGCAGAATTCTCAAACCAATGAAGTAATGAATTTGTATAGCACATATTGGAATAGGCTTTTCTTTGTAGGGCTGTGTGTCTGAAATAGGGAATGAAAAGTCCAATAATTTGGCACAAACTCGAATTGCCAGATAGTTAAAATCTTTATGATAATATCAATAGCTTATATTTATTAAGTGCCTAATCTGTGGTAGACACTTATGCTTGTAGGTTACCATTTAATCCTCACATCAACTCCCTGAAGGGATTCTTTATATATTTCCTGTTTTTCCAATAAAAAATGAGGCACAGATAGGTTAAGTAATTTTCCCAAGATCACAAAGGCTGAGCTATGAATTGAACCCAGGCCATCTTACTCTAGAAAGTGTGTTCTTACTAGTTAATTATACTAGATCTACCTCTTTTCATAGGACTGTCAACTTCCAAAACATAGTCTTCTCATCTTTTTAGACTAATCAATCATCTTTATACATTATTTTGCTTAACTACTAGTCTGTTTGACTTTTTCAATTTATAATTACATATTCCAATTTTATAACTATATATAGTTACAGTACAAAAACACAAAAGAGTGCTTTGTCTCCTCCACTTTTGGTTTCCCTTTAAAGATATGTTATCAATAACATATTTCAAACATATTATCTAGTGTAATTTATTATTAATTTGTCACAACTGTCAATAATGAACCTTTAGGATCTTATATAAAGGACTGTTTGTGTTAAAGTGAGCTTTTCATGAACTTCATTTGCTTAGAATTCCTTCTGGAATGAGGAGTGTGCTCTGTAGTTACCTTTCTCATTCATTCTATTTTTATTTTATTTATTAATTGATTCGGGTGACATTGGTCAACATGAACATATAGGTTTCAGGTGTGGTTTTCTATGTTATAAGATCTTTATAACACAAAGTCAAATCTTCTCCTGTCACCTTATATTAGGACCCATTCCCTCCACCCCCTTCCCTCTGGCAACTACCCCACTGCTATTTGTGTTCATGAGTTTCGTTTTATAACCCACATATGAGTGAAATCAATGGTTCTTAGCTTTTCTGAATGACTTATTTTATTTAGCGAAATGTTCTCAAGGTCCATCCATGTTGTTGCAAATGGCAGTATTTCATCCTATCTTATAACTGCATAGAACTCCACTGTGTATATGTACCAATCCTCTCTTTATCCTTCTTTATCCAATCCTCTCTCATGGGATACTTAGATTGTTTCCATGTCTCTACCCTGTGAATAATCTTGCAATGAACATAGGGGTGCATATATCTTTGTGAATACATGATTTTGAGTTTTTCGGATATATACTCAGGAGTGGGATTGCTGGGTCATATGGTAACTCTATTCTTAATTTTTTGAGGAATTGCCAGACTGCTTTCCAAAGTGGTTATACTAGTCCACATTCCCACCAGCAGTGAATAAGGGTTCCCCCTTTTCCACAACCTCTCCAACACTTGTTAGTGCTTGTCTTGTTGATAATGGCCACTCTAACAGGTATAAGGTGACATCTCATTGTAGTTTTTATTTGCATTTCCTTATGGCCAGTGAGGTTGAACATCTTCTATTGGCTGTTCGTATGTCTTCTTGGGAGAGCTATCTTTTCAGGTCCTCTGCCCAATTTTAGATTAAATTATTTGCTTGTTTGGTCTTGAGTTTTATGAGTTCTTTATATATTTTGGAAATTAAACCTTTGTTGGAGGAGCTATTGTTTACAAATAGCATCTCCCATTTAGTTGACTGCCTCTTTGTTTTGTTGTCAGTTTCATTTGCTGTGCAGAAGCTTTTTAGTTTGATATAGTTTCATTCATTTATTTTTGCCTTTACTTCCCCTACCTTTAGGTTCAAGTTTATAAAAAGTTCTCTACGACTCAGGTCCATAAGTTGGTATCCATATTTTCTTCTATGTATCTTATTGTTTGGGGTCTTATATATTTAGGTTTTTGATCCATTTTGAATTAATTTTTGTATGTGGGACAAACTGTAATTCAGTTTCATTCAATTGCATGTGGCTTTCTAGTTTTCCCTGCACCATTTATTGAAGAGACTGTCTTCACTCCAATATACATTTCTGGTTCCTTTGTCAAAAATTATCTGTCCATATACACATGGTTTTATAGCTGGCTCTCTATTCTGTTCCATTGATCTGTGTGTCTGTTCTCTGCCAATACCATGCTGTTTTGATTATCGTAGTTCTTTAGTATAATTTGAAGTCAGGTAACATGATACCTCTAACTTTGTTCTTTTTTCTCTCAGTCATTCATTCTAAACTTATCTATTTTCCTTTGCAGCGCTGTGTAACCTTCAGCCCTTGGAAGCCCTCTTTGTAATTTTGCGGGAATCTGCTCCCAAAGTCAAATCCAGTGGATGGTAAACATGAATGACCCAATCTCCCAAATACATTAATTTGATATTTTTTTTATTTAGCAGAGAAGTGTTAATTCATTTGGTCAGTCCTGCTTCAACATCTTTGTTCAACAATATTCCTGCTTCAACATCTTTGTTCAACAAAATTCAATACCTTAAGTGTGGTGTCTAAATGACTAGTTTGCTTTAAAAAGTAGCTAACCAACTAGAAATAAGTAATACCATCCAGAATATATTATGATGGCATTATAGTACTGGCATTAATGGCATATTCCTTTGTTTCCCCAGTAATGGGATGGACCTATGGAAATCATTTGTAACTTTTCTCACTGTGCTTAGATAGGTAGTCAGTGATTGGCCCATTCATTAAGCTAGACACCCACAGACCTAGAAAAGAAAACTTGTTCTCCCAGGGTGCTACAAGCCAACTAAACTTGGAAGTCCTTTTCAATGAAGCTTTTTGATCTAGTACTTGACATTCTTGCTTATTAGTATTGCTTGCCCTGGTAGAAGTGGTGACTGTGATTTGATCACTAACATTCTTGATTGTGATTCAGTTTAACCATTCCCACAGATACAGGTTTTCTGGGCACAACTGATTTCATGGGTCATTTTATAAAGTTAGTCTCAATAACCCCTGTTTTGGAGGATCATTATATCTAAACCTCTGTAGTTCCATATAGTCAAGTGAAGCATTCAGATTTCAAAGTGTGACTGCTGTGGGGTGACAAATTTAGTCTCATGGTTTACATTTATTACATTAACCACTTAAATGCTATTCTACTACTTGACTTTTTACCATGTACACACTTCTGAACTCACTGAAGTTTCTATTATTTGGGTAAAAAATGCCAAAAACTGATCTCTTCTGAGGTTTGAATGGCATTGCTGTATAATGTATATTGTCAAGCTGAAGGATATTTAGCAATTAAAAAGATAATTATAGTGATAGGTAACAGTTTCCACAAATATGAATTTCAAAGTGGCATGTGGGTGGGCATGTGGATGGATGTGTCAGGCCTGAGAATGTCCTTTTATCTCTTTGACTCATGTATTTTAGGTCTCGCAAGTTCCACAATTTCATGGAAAAATGCACGATAAAAAATTTCCTATTTCGTCCCACTTCTGCTAATATGCTTCATCATCCATTTGTTCGGAATATAAAACATGAAGGACATGTTGTTGAGTCACTGAAGAAACATCTTACTGGAATCATTAAAAAGAGACAGAAAAAAGGTAGAATGTATGATCTTTCATTTCACTGGAATGACTATTTAGATGAAAGCGAAACTTATTCTTTTTTTTTCAGGAAAAATCTCTTTTTTTGAAAATTAAGTTGAAAGTAAAAATTCTGAGGCCCTCAGTACTTAGTTTTTCTACTAATGTGCCATGTGCACTTAATTCATTACCTCTGGCTGTTACAACTGTCAAAGTGTTCGTATTTACAAACCTTGAAAGCCTCAGGAAGAATTTTGGGATGTGCCAATTTTATTTTTTTACTCCTAACTAAAGTAATAAAGGAAATAAAAAGCTATATAATAATTGGATTCTTTGACTGACATTTTAATTAACTCCAATGAGATAAATGGCTTTGTAATTAACCATTTATTGACTTTTAATTTTGAAGTCTGTGCACCATACAAAGTTTGTTTTATGTTCTAATCTCCAACTATAAAATATAATTAAATGAACTATTTGTACAAATGAAAGTAAGCTTCTATATATTAATACCAAAAATGGCAGGATGGATTATTATCAAATCAAGAGGAAACTACTTAGGAAGTTCTACCTTATAGATTGTATGGGAAATTCCACACTTAATTTGAGGCACCATAGACAAAGTTGAGAGTGGTTATAGAGTGGAAAAGGGGGAACCTGAAAAATATAGCACACATTTTCAAATTAGCTTCAGATTTATTTCAATGTAACTTCTTTCATCTAACCTATATAATAAAAGCCTAATATGCTAAGTGTCTGGTCATCTGGTCCTCTGTTCAACCAATCAAAGCATAATATGCTAATGATATGCTAAGGCTGCTCAACTACTCACTATGACATGCACTGACCACAGAGGGCAGACACTCTGACCAGTAGGTTAGCTTGCTACTGGGGTCCAGCCGATCGGGACTGAGTGATATGGGCTGGACATGCCCTGGAGCCCTCCCATGGTCTCTCCCTGGCTGGCCAACCTCCCACGTCCCTCCCAGGCCCAGATCATGCACCGATGGGGTCCCTTAGCCTGGCCTGCACCCTCTCACAATCCGGGACCCCTCGGTGGATGTCAGAGAGCCAGTTTCAGCCCAATCCCATAGGCCAGGCCAAGGAACCCTACTGGTGCACAAATTTGTGCACCGGGCCTCTAGTATAACTATATGCTATTTTGGAGCGAGAAGCAGCAAGAGTTAATTTATTTAGCCATGGTGGAGAATTCATTGGATGAGCATGACAAAATCCAGCCAGTCTCAAATGGGTGCATGAAGACCACACATCTACTTGATTTGCTAAATTCATAGTTTCAAGTTTTCCAAATTGTTAACTACAGGAAAAGTCACATTCATATGAAGATTATATGGAAGATATAAATATAGTTGCCCTAAACACTTTAACATAGCTTAAAAAAACATATTTTGTTTGGGTCTATATTTCAGTTCAGCACAGCTGACAGGAAAGAAGCTGAACTTTTCAATGCATTAAGTATGAAACCCAGAATTTAGATTTTTAAACTTTTCCTTGAAAGGACCTAAAATCTTTATCTTCATTTTCAATCTTCTTTGAAAGGAACAAAGATAGGTGTGTGTCCAAGTTATAAAGTCCTTAAATCTAGAGCACACACCTATAAGCCATGTTCACCAATCATCTAGAGTTTCTCTTGTTCTTTTCTCCCTTTGCCTTTCTCAATTCTTTCTCTTTCAAATTGTAGCAGATTGCTAAATTTTCTTTCTATGATCATAGAAATTAGTCTGTATGGAACAGCTTCACTGTACTATAAAAGTGGACCCAAGAACCTGGATATTGTCTATATCACCAACCAGATGTGATTTGAAGGGTTACCTTCTTGCTGTCCTTTTAAATTCACTCAACATCCTGAGCAATAAAGGGTGAAAGTTGGATAAGCTGGATTACATTAATCTCTGCTGATTATTATGCATTATTTTTCTTTAATAAAAAGGAATACCTCTGATCTTTGAAAGAGAAGAAGATATTAAGGAGCAGTACACCACACGAAAATTCAGGTGCGTTAGACAAGTTACATATAGAATTTGATGTTAGTAATTCACTTGAGACAGTTGATTTTCATACTGTTGTATTTGACTCAGAAAAACTTAATCTTTTCTCATACAACAAAAAACAAATCTATATTTTCAAGAGATATTTATGGGAAAATGTTTGATTACCATTAAAAGATTCCTTAATATCTGACAATAGGATGATCAAGTATATTAGTAATACAAATAATAATTTAGACATTACAGGAATAATTCAAGAAAGATTTACTAAAAACCATCTTTGGTTCAGAAAATATTTATCTTTTAAAATAAAATCATTTCCCTTGAATGGCTTCTCTCCACTGACAATTCTCATTGTATGGCAAATGCTTGTATTTTTATTTCTAGAGGACGTTGTTGTACCCATGAACTTCTGAGACTGCCAACCAGCAGTAGATGCAGACCACTTAGAGTCCTGCATGGAGAACCCTCTCAGCCAAGGTGGTTACCTGACCGAGAAGAGCCACAGGTCCAGGCACTCCAGCATCCACAGGGAGCAGCCAAGATGTTCAAGCCACTACAGGCTCAGAACAATGCACCTAGATCTCTACAGGGGCAAGCCCGGCCATCTCAGAGACTACAAGGGGCAGCTCAGGTGTTTATGCCACTACAGGCTCAGATTAAGGCTAAAACATCTAGGCCCCTACAGATGCAGATTAAAGCACCTCCACGACTACGGAGGGCAGCCTGGATGCTCATGCCACTACAGGCTCAGGTTAAGGCACCTAGGTCTCTACGTCTACATGCCCAGGTACCCAGAGACCAGAAAGATCAGGCTCAGCCCCAGGAATCAGAAAATCCACAGGATCTGGACCGGGTACCAGAGGAATTTCAGGGGCAAAATCAGGTACCTGAACAACAACAAGGGCAAGTTCCAGCCCCTGGACAACAGCAAGGGCAGAACCAGTTACCTGAACAGCAGCTGGAGCAGAATCAAGTACCTGAACAGCCAGAGGTACAGGAACAGGCTGCTGAGCCTACACAGGCAGAGACTGAGGCAGAGGAACTAGAGTCATTACATGTACAAGCCCAGGTGTTCTTGCCTCTACTGTCACAGAACCACCACGTGCTCTTTCCACTACATTTGGATACTCAGGTGCTTATTCCAGTAGAGGGACAAACCAAAGAGTCACCTCAGGCACAGGCCTGGGCACTAGAGCCCCCACAGGACGTTGGCTCAGTTCAAGCACTGATAGAGGGACTATCAAGAAACTTACTTCGAGCACCAAACTCACATAACTCAAAGCCACTTGGTCCACTGCAAACCCTGATGGAAAACCTGTCATCAAACATATTTTATTCTCAACCAGAACAGGCACAGAAGAAGAAAAAATCAAAGGTTTCTAGTCTAAGGCAAGCACTGGCAAAAAGATTATCACCAAAGAAGTTCCGGGCAAAGTTATCACGGAGACCGGAAGAGTTTGAGCTTTTAGATTTACAAGCCTACAGGCGAAGGCGCCAACGCAGATGGGAAGATATCTTTAATCAACACGAGGAAGAATTGAGACAAGTTGCAAGTGTAAGATATTTTGATATTTTTACTTAGTGAAATATGCAGAGAAAATATGCTAGCTCACACTTATGTTTTCCCTCTGTAAAACCAAATGTCCCAGAAAAGATTAGCTAAATAGTTTGTGCTTCAAGTAAATGATCCTGAAATTTCCAGATAATTTTCACTTAATTTGAGAAAGAAAAATTTGCTTGAATGATCCAGGTAATTGCTTAATATCCCTGTGGAAATATAGCTTTAATTATTAGTTTACTACTTATTATTCCCTTAACCAATAAAGAGACATCATACATATGCATATTTAAAATTACTAGTTGGCCAGAACCGGTTTGGCTCAGTGGATAGAGCGTCGGCCTGCGGACTGAAAGGTCCCAGGTTTGATTCCAGTCAAGGGCATGTACCTGGGTTGCGGGCACATCCCTAGTAGGAGGTGTGTGCAGGAGGCAGCTGATCGATGTTTCTCTCTCATCGATGTTTCTAGCTCTCTATCTCTCTCCCTTCTTCTCTGTAAAAAATTAATAAAATATATTTAAAAAAATAAAATAAAATTACTAGTTGGATATTTTTTAACTTTATTTTCATTGTTGACACTATTACAGATGTCCTCATCCCCCTACCCCTTGCCCACCTCCACCCAGCCCTCATCCCTCCTTCCCTCTGGCCAACACCACATCGTTGTCTGTGTCTATGGGTTATGCATTAGTTGGATCTTTCAAATTACTTCCAAAGTTCAAACTTTGCAATAATTATATAACTTTTATTAACCAATATCACCCCAATAAATTCAATAAAAAATTAAAAAGCTTTCCAATAAAATGTATTAAAAATACACAGCAACAAAAGCAAATTAAAAAAAAAACACTTTGGTTTCATTCCTCTAACATCTAAGTCAGTTTATTTGCTTTTTCATTCCATGGAGTGATTAACTGTACCATTTAAGTGAACTGCACTACTTGTTTGTTTAAGTCAAGCTTAAAATGAGGAGGAAAATCAGTTTCCAAAGCATTTTGTATACAGTTACCATATGTATGACTAATCTCACTAATTTTCCACCAATTTTATATCATTAATTAATTAAGCGGCTGCATTGAATATGACACAATACGAATTTGTCTCTGCACTCTTTCAAAATGTGGGACACATTATCTTAATCACTTTACCTTATTTTGGAATAGTCAAAAAACTTTGTTCTTTCAAATTTGTCTTATATAAGTGGACTAGAGGCCCAGTGCATGAAAATCGTGCACTGGGGGGGAGGGGGTGTCCCTCAGCCCAGCCTGCACCCTCTCCAATCTGGGACCCCTCGGGGGATGTCCAACTGCTGGTTTAGGTCCAATCACACAGTTGGACATATGCCTGATTGTCCTTAACCGCTTCTGCCTGCCAGCCTGATTGCCCCCTAATCACTCCCCTGCTGGCCTGATCCATGCCTAACTGCTCTCCTGCCAGCCCGATCACCGCCAATTGCCCTCCTTTGCTGGCCCAGTCACCCCCAACTGCCCTCCCCTGCCAGTCTGATCGCCCCCAACTGCCCTCCCTTGCCAGTGCAGTCATCCCTAACTTCTCTCCCCTGCAGGCCTGGTCCCCCTCAACTGCCCTCCCCTGCTGACCTGGTCGCCCCAACTGCCCTCCCCTGCTGGCCTGGTCACCCCTAAATGCCCTCCCCTGCCAACCTGGTCGCCCCTAACTGCCCTCCCCTGCTGGCCTGATCACCCACAACTGCCCTTCCCTGCTGGACATCTTGTGGCAGCCATCTTGTGACCACATGGGGACGGCCATCTTGTGCAAGGGTGTGAGGATCAATTTGCATATTACCTATTTATTATATAGGATATAATTGGCCAAAGTTGATGAATTCAATGTGACAAATCTGATTTGACAATGAAGGGTTTGTGAGCTTTATAAGCAAATTAATCAGGTCAACAATATTAGGAGATCATTTGTTTTCTAATACTTCAAAGCATGTATTTATGTAAAAGAAATCATTGTGAGGTTCCTAAATTAAACCCTGGTATCATCACCCAATTATTCTAATAATAATTAATGTAGTAATTAAACATGAACATTGTCTGAATGTCTGGTTAAGGGAGTCTTTTGGTTTGTGCCCATTGAGCCAATTTAACAAATGTTATTTCCCTGACATATTTAACATGAAAAAAATTAAAAGTAGCAAGAGAAGAAAGACCCAAAAGGGGAAATCTAATACCCCCAAAATGGGAGATAGGAAGAAAAAGAAACCAGATAGTAAAAAGAAGATATGAGTCCAGAATGGTGATATTTGTCCTGAAATTGGGGCAATGACCAGTTAAAGACAAGTATCACATGATGGCATTCATGTGTGGAATCTAAAGAACAAAATAAACTGATGAACTAAATAGATCTAGAGACATAGAAGCATGGAACAGACTGTTGAATCTCAGAGGGAAGGCAGGGGGGATGGGGGGTGGGAAGAGATTAACTAATGAATTTATATGCATATATGCATAACCCATGGACACAGACAATAGTGTGGTGAAGGCCTGGGGCAAAGGGTGGAAGTGGGCTAGAAGGGGTCAATGGGGGGTGAGGGGAAGGGGACATCTGTAATAATTTCAACACTAAAGATAAATTTTAAATAAATAAATAAATAAATAAAATGCTCATGACTATTCTCAATCAGCCCTGAATCTAATTGGTTTCACATTTGTGAAAAAAAACTTTTATGCATCCTTGCAAAACTTTTAGTATTAGTACCATGCACATATTTATTGTAATATAATGTTTTAAATACATATGGGAGAAACCACTCTAAAAATAAAATAAAAATAATAGGTAATAGTTACTAATCTCATGACCCTATGATCTTGTACAGGCATGCCTATCTTTATGTGTACATTATTGATACTGTAGTCAAAGTCATAGGTCTTTTGAAATACCTGAAAATGTATTAGCACTCAGAGACATATGTAAGAGTTTCAACTCACCAGAAGCAAAGAAAACACATTTTTATTACTCTATTTGAATAGAAGAAATAATATTGACTGGCTTAAATAGGGAAACAGAAACTTTTGTGAACTCCCAGGGCTCAGTTAAGGAAAAATATTTGCACTGCTGTATTTCAGAACTTCTGTTGCACAAGAAGACCACACTTTATAGTTATAAATGCATACAAAACATGACAATTTGGGGTTATGAGTTAAGCTTTAGACCAGAGATTATTTTTAAATTTATTGGGGTGATATTGGTTAATAGGATGATATAGATTTCAAGTATACATTTCTATGATACATGATCTGTATATTGCATTGTGTGCTCACCACCGGTGCAGTCATATCATCTTCCATTACCATATATCTGGTTCCCTTTACCCTTTACTAGCCCCCAACAACTTTCCCTCTGGTAACCACCATACTATTGTCTGCGTCTATGAGTTTCAGTTTTATATCCTACATATGAGTGAAATCATATGGTTCTTAACTTTTTTTTTACTTACTTTGTTTAGCATAATATTATCAAGGCTCATCCATGTTGTCACAAATTGCAATATTTCATCTTTCTTATGACCGATAGTATTCCATTGTATATATGTACCACATCTTCTTTATCCAATCATCTATCAAAGGCCACTTTGGTTGTCTTGGTCACTGTGAATAATGGTGCAATCAAGATAAGAATGCATATACCCTTGCGAATCCACAAATTCTTAATCTGGGTCTAATAGGCGAGCTGAAAGCAGTCAATAGTCCTCCTGAATATATATGGAGATATGTGTGTCTATATACTGATTTCTATGGATAATCTGTAGCATTCATTAGATTCTGAAAGAGACCCAGAGCCAAAAACTAGTATAAACTACTGGTTTAAATCAATTTTAATATTTGAAAATTATTAATTTATATTATGAATCAGGATGATGGAGTTGTTCCTATAATTTTCATGTTAACAGCAATTAAAATAATTATTTTCCTTTTATTTCAAAAGGACAAAGAAGATGAATCATCAGACAATGATGAAGTATTTCATTCAATTCAGGCTGAAGCCCAAATAGAACCATTGCAGCCATACGTACCAAATCCTAAAGGAAATGAGGTAAATTTCTCAATATTAGTTGCTATGACATTAATAAGTGCCTAGAACTGTGGTTCTTAAGTGTTTTGGGCTCAGGATCTTTTTATACTCTTAAAAAATTGCAGATCCCAAAAAACTTTTGTGTATGTGATTTGTGACATTCAATATTTAATGTATTATAAATTAAAACAAGAATTAAAATATTTATTAATTTATTTAAAAATAAAACTAAGAAACAATTTTTATTGAGAAATATGTTGTTTAGGTAAAAGTATATGAATAAAAGCTGGTTTCTCACATAAAGGTAGTTTGAAAGGGAGAATTTTTATAGCTTTTTCAGATAATTGTGGATATTCTTTGATAATACACAAACACTGGAAAAGTGGAATTTAAAACCATATTAATTAAATTTTGTATATTTGGTAACATTAAAATCTATTGGTCTCTTATATACTATGAATAGATGTTTTATTCATGCAGGATTTTGTAACTTTATGTATTGTTCAGTTGAAAAATATTGGTTCACTGTTTATCTAGATCTTCCCAAATGTTTGCACATTATGTTTTATTATACAACATCAACACACAGCACTTGTTAGTATCACCATCACTTTCATCATAAACATTATTGAGTGTTGATAAGCTGTAAAGTGCATGGTGACAGATAGGATTTTACATTTTTAGTTTTCATTGAATGCTCAATTTTATTATTGCTAACAAATAACATTAGTTGTTTTTCTTTGAGTAGACAGTTTTATTTTACTTATTTTAAATAAAATGCCGGCTACATACCCAAGTTGAATAGTCATAGTTTGTCTTGTCAGTCATTCTTTTAACTAAAAATGCTGCCTATAAAATTTGATTGTTCAGCTTATAACATTAATAACTGCCATGAATAAGTGCCTAGGTTAGTAGTTCTTAAAGTATTTGGTCTTAGGATCTCTTTTCCTATATAATAAAGAGGTAATATGCAAATTAACCCTCACACTGTCATGCCATCACAAGATGGCTGCTCCCACAGTAGAGGCAGGGTTACTGTAACACAAAATGGCTGCACACACAGCAGAGGCGGGGTTCTCATAACAAGCAATCAGCAGGGACCTGAGGCTGCATGGCACCAGGTTGGGCTGGGGGACCTCAGACCATGGTCCCTGCCTGGCAGGGCTTGACGGTGGATCTCACGCCATGCCCCCCGCCCAACAGGGTTTTACAGGGGACCTCAGGTCATGCCCCCTGCCTGGTGGGGCTTGACAGGGGACCTCAAAGTGTGCCCCCCGCCCCAGCCCAGGCCTGAGGACCTCAGGCCGCACCCCCCACCCGGCGGGGCTTGACAGGAGACCTCAGGCTGTGTCCCCTGCCATGTGGGGCTTGACAGGGGAACTCAGGCCACGCCCCCCACCCCGGTGCCAGGTCAGAGGACCTGAGGCCTCACCCCCTGCCATGGCACCAGGTCAGGGGACCTGAGGGTGCACCAGGGACCCTGAGGCTGCACCCCCCACCCAGTGGGGTTTGATGGGGCACCTGAGGCTGTGCCCCCTGCCTGGTGCCAGGCCATGGGACCTGAGGCTGCACCCCCTGCCCAGTGGGGCTTGACAAGGATGGGGCAGGCTGGGTCTGGGTCATCACACAATTTCGAGGTGCGTGCGGGTGGGCGGGGACTTGACTCTGGGTCCCACGGAGCACCCCAGACTCTGACAGAAGGAAGATTTTCATATACATTTTACTAATTTTCTTTCATCTCTGATGCTTCTATTGTAGAGAAAGGGCAAATAGCAATATTAAAATATTTCCTCTAATTAATTCCCTTTTAATGTGCACAAATTTCATGCACCGGGCCGCTACTTTAAATATAAAATAATTTAATTTTTCTTTCTGTTTTCTTTTTTAATGAATTTATTAGGGCAATATTGCTTAATAAAATTATACATGTTTCAGGTATACAATCCCACAATACATCACTTGCATATTATATTGTGTTTTCACTACCCCAAGTTAAATCTCCTTTTATCGCCATTTATCCTCCCTTTACCTCCCCTTTCTTCTACCTCCCCCACCCTTCTTTCCAGTGGTAATCACCATACTGTTGTCTGTGTCTATGAGTCTTTCATTTTTCCTTGGCTTAATACCTTCACCCTTCTCACCCAACTATACATATATTTTTCCTTGATCATCTCTGTTCTGGGATGTAGCTTATGACAAGGTCTGGTTCATCTAATTTGTGGTTTATTCTCTTACACTTTGGGGAATAATGAAGTCCTGGTGTCCAGGTTGGCTTTTGTTTTCGCAGCTATATTAATAGCTGTATAGCACATGGTATTGCTGAGGCTCAAGTTGCAATTTAAATTCATGTGCAGACAAAATAGTATCATCATAGCTAACATTTCTAACAGCTACGCATCTATAAATTTCTTAATTACTAAGGATCATTAGGTGGATGGGTGAAAACTCAAAACTTCTTACTGATAGTGGGCCATAAGTTTCATTGTTGTTCTTAATCAGCACAAAGGCCCCAGATTACTATATTTATTATTCAGAATGCTTCACAGTAGTCTACTCATATATTTGTAATGGGCAATTATCCTTTTTAAATATGTGGGTTTTTTTCTGATACTAAGAGTCCTCTGAAGTGAGTATTGTTTTATAAATACTTACTAAACACAGGCAGAAGAAACATAAGCTGGATTGTACTATTTAGCTACAAGCAGCAATATATCTCCCTCTCTACCTTATAAAATGATGATTTTACTCTTACTCCCAGATAATAAATACTACCTTTAACATAACACCCAAGGAAAGAAATATAATGAGCTGTGTCTGATTGGTTTGTCTTAGTATATGCTATTCCTACTAATCATTATCTTCTCCCCATTTTTCAGACCAAATATAGCCAATTCATATTAAACATTAGCCTTTATTATTTTTGGCCTTTATCTCATCTATGTAATGTTGGCCTCTGTTTTACTAGTGTCAATAAACTCTCTGAAATCAGCTTCATGAATCAAGAGGCCTAGCCTGAGTCAATATGATGCCAGCTATCAGAATTGAATGTGGAAAAAGTCAGTCAGATGCTTATTCTGCATACTGCCAGATATGTGGTTGTATTTGGAAAAACTCATTAGCAAAACATATGAACAACTGACATTTTTTTAATTTCCTATCTATCTGTCTGTGGTAGTGAAAAGACAAACTTGGTAAGTTAGTACACAGAGAAAAAAATAGTTTCGTAAGGTTAGGACAGTTTCTAGAAACTATAGAATGATTTTTATCAGCATGAAAATGCCAGATTTTTTCACATTGTAACACTTGAATTTTCCTTTCTAAAGAATCTAGTCTGACTTCCTTGTTGAATGTCAAAACAACTATTTTGGGGGTAGCTAAAAACTATTTTGAGTATAAACCCAGTGATATAAAACTAAATGAAATAAAGACATTACAAAGGAAGAAAATTACAGGCCAATATCCCTGATGAACACAGATGCTAAAATCCCCAACAAAATATTAGCAAATCAGATCCAGCAATATATTAAAAAGATCATACATCATGATCAAGTAAGATTTATTCTGGGGATACAAGGCTGGCACAATATTCACAAATCAATAAATGTGATGCATCACATAAACAAAGTGAAAGATAAAAATCACATGATCATATCAATAGATGCAGAAAAAGCATTCAACAAAATCAAGCACCCTTTTTTTAAATAAAAACTCTCAGCAAAGTGGAAATAGAGGCCATATATGACAAACCTACAGCCAACATAATACTCAATGGGCAAAAACTAAAAGAATTTCCCTTAGGAACAGGAACAACACAAGGATGTCTGCTTTCACCACTCTTATTCAACATAGTAATGGAAGTCCTAACCATAGCAATCAATCAAGAAGAAGAAATAAAGGGTATCCAAATTGGAAAGGAGGAAGTAAACCTGTCATTATTTGCAGATGACATGATAATGTATGTAGAAAACCCTAAAGAATCTACCAGGAAACTACTAGACTTAATAAATGAATTCAATAAGGTGGCAGGATACAAAATCAGCATTTTGAAATTGAATGCACTTTTATACACAAACAATGAATTCTCAGGATGAGAAACTAAACAGACAACCCCATTTACCATTGCAACAACAACAAAATAAGATACCTAGGAATAAACTCAGCCAAGGGGTAAAATACATGTACTTGGAAAACTATAGCAAATTGAAAAAAGAAACAAAGGATGATACAAACAAATGGAAGCATATACCATGTTCATGGATTGAAAGAACTAACATCATTAAAATGTCCATACTACCCAAAACAATCTATAGATTCAATGCAATCCCTATTAAACTACCATAGCATACTTCACAGAACTAGGAAAAATACTCCAAAAATGTATGTGGAATAATAAAAGACCCTGAATAGCTTCAGCAATCTTGAGACAGAAGAACAAAGTTGGAGGTATCACAATACTGGATATCAAACTATAATAAGAAGCCATTGTAATCAAAATAGCCTGGTACTGGCACAAGAATAAGCTTATAGATCAATGGAACAGAAGAGAGACCCCAGAAATTGACCCACACCATTATGGCCAGTTAATATTTGACAAAGGAGGCAAGAACATACAATGGAGTAAAGATAGTCTTTCAACAAATGGTATTGGGAAAATTGGACAGATACATGCAAAAAGATTAAACTAGACCACCAACTTACACCAGACACAATAATAAACTCAAAATGGATAAAAGACTTAAATTTAAGCCAGGAAACCAAAAAAATCCTAGAAGAAAACATAGGCAGTAAAATCTCAGATATCTCACGTAGCAGAATATTTGCTGATACATCTCCTTGGGCAAGATAAACAAAGGAAAAAAATAAATAAATGGGACTACATCAAAATAAAAATTTCTGCACCACAAAAGAAACCACCATCAAAATGAAAAGGGAGCCCACTGTAAGGGAGAACATATTTGCCAATGATATATCTGGTAAGGGATTAATCTCCAAAACATACAAAATACTCATACAACTCAGCAAAAGGAAGACAAAAAATCCAATTAAAAAATGGGCAGGGAACCTGAATAGACACTTCTCCAAAGAGGGCATACAGATAGCCAAGAGACATATGGAAAAATGCTTAAAGCCACTAATCATCTGAGAAATAGAAATTAAAACCACAATGAGATATCACTACTACACACCTATCAGAATGGCTGTCATCAATAAATTAATAAACAACAAGCACTGGTGAGGCTGAGGAGAAAAGGGAACACTATTACACGGCTGGTGTGAATGCAGACTAGTGCAGCCATTATGGAAAGCAATATAGAGTTTCCTCAAAAACTGAAAAATGAAACTGCCATTTGACCCAGCAATCCCACTTCTGGGAATATGTCCTAAAAACCCAAAACACCAATCAGAAAGAATACCTGGTATATGCACCCCCATGTTCATAGCAGCGTTATTTACAATAGCTAAGATTTCAAAATAGCCCAAATGCCTATTAGTAGATGAATAGATAAAAAAAACTTTAGGACGTTTACACAATGGGATACTATGCATCTATAAAAAACAGGGATCTCTTACCTTTTGGGACAGCATGTCTGGATCTGGAGACTATTATACTAAATGAAATAAGCCAAACTGAGGAGAACAAATAAATATCACATGATCTCACTTATATATGGAATCTAATGAACAAAATGAGTTGACCAACAAAATAAGACCTGAAGCAGGGAGCCATGAGACAGACTGACATACCTCGATGGTGGGGGAACAAGGAGAGATAAACCAAAGAATTTATAATACTTACTAGGGGCCAAGTGCACGAATCTATGCATCTTGAAAGGAACTGTGGGCCACGAGGCTGAGGTGGGCACAGGGGCGGGTCTCAACCCGTCCTCCGCACCCCCGCCCGGTCCCTCCCACCACGGCCCCCAGTCCCCTGTCTGCCTGCAGCCCCACTTCCGCTGCCGCCTCTCCCACTCATTGACGGCCCTGGCCCTGCTCACACCCATTGACTCTGACAGCACGGTGCGATTGGGACCAGCACCAGCAGCAGGTGCAAGTGAGGCTGTTGCCATCAGCAGGTGCGAGCATTGCCTGCTGTCCCTATCACCCTTCAGGAGCAGGGGGAGGTGGAGAAGCCCTCAGGGGTGATCAGGGCTGGCAGCCTCCACTTGCACCTACTGACAGTGCTGAGCTATCCGGACTGATGCCAGGTGCTGGCAACTGGTGCGAGTGGCGGCTCTGGTGCTGGCAGCGGGTGTGAGTGGGACCATCACTGGCAGTGGGTGCGAGAGGCGGCTGCCAGCCCTGATTGCCCCTCAGGAGCAGGGGGAGTGGAGAAGCCCTGAGGGGCGATCGGATCAGCAGCCACTGTTTCCACCCACTGACAGAGCTGAGCAATCGGGACCAGTGCTGGGCACCAGGGGCTGGCAGCCAGTGTGAGTGGCAGCTCCAGCACAAGCAGTGGGTGCGAGCAGGGCTGGCACCGGCAGCAGGTGCAAGTGCCGGGTGGAACCGTGGTGCACAGGAGCAAAGAATTTTCAGTAACCACCAGCGGCTCACCCCAATGACAGAGACCGGTGCCCCGCCTTGGTCTGGCGCCCCCGCTCACCTGCTCTGCCATCCCTCCGCAGCCAATGCCTGCCATGTTCTGCTCTCTGCCACCTGCTGCCAATGCCCACTATGTTCTGCACCTGCCCCCTGGTGGGAAACGCATGTCATAGTGACTGGTTGTTCAATTGTTTGGTTGTTCGGTTGTTCCGCCATTCAGTGTATTTTCATGTTAGCCTTTTATTATATAGGATTTGGAACTATCATCAGAAATTATGGTTAAGCAGTTCTAATGTTATAAATAATTTTGAAAATACAATCTATTTATAAAAATTGGATTTTATAAGTTGGATTTTTAAGAAAATATCTCTATATGAAGAAAGGTATTTTTCCATAAATTAAACTCAAAAGTATTTATGATGGAGAATTCTATCAAAGTATTGCATTGTGTTTTTAAGGTCCAAGAAAGATGTACTTCTGTGCCTTATAACCGGGATCATGCACACCACATCATGTTCTCTTCAAGGTATGTGTCTCTGATATTTTTACTCACTATTTACTATCACATGGAAAATTAAAGCTTATCTATTTGACACTAAGTTCTGTGTTAAGTTAAAACTAAAATATCAATAATAACATCATCATCAATGGTCCATATTTAAAACCTTAATTTCAATCATCCATTAACTAGATATTTCACATTTGGATGTATGCCCTCTCAGTGTCATTTAGTTTGATAGTTAGTTGGTAAGATCCCCAATTTAATAAAAGTAACAACAATGAATTCTTTGACAGCTTTCAATTGGTAATTTATAATAAAAACAAGTATAATTTAATTTGTATCATATACTTCAATTACAAATTTTATTATGTACTACGTGATAAAACATACATATAAATAATCCCTAACCTCAGAAGCTAATGACATAGAATGTGCAAGCCTGAAATGATCTATAGGGAAAAATCAAATCTGAAACTCAACATTATATCAGTGATAGTTTGTACCAGTCACAGAAATTCTTATCTCTGTAATATTGGTGAAATTTCAATAATTTCCAAATTTCATGTTTCATATTTTAGATGTTGTGTGCAGTATGTTATATTTGGAAGCTAAATGTAAATGAAAATGTTCCTTGAAAATCATACCCCCTCCAACCCCAATTTATGGGAACAACTTAGTCTATATTCATTCACTCAGTCATTCAGTAAATATTGAGCACTGACTATATTCAAGATACTGGACCACATGTCCAGATGGCATAGAGTTGATAGTGTATAGTTTGCATATTCCTACCATGTTATACTTTAAAAGTCCATATATTTATGTCCTTATATTTTATGTGTAGAAATCTTAGAAAATTTAAAACCTAGATTGGGAACGTTCTCTTTCTCTGTATTCAATGAATGAATTGTCATGGTCCTTCTGGCCACAAAGAGGGGAAGAAACCACTTTAGTTTTGTGTATCTTTTTTCAGTATCATGGGGTATGACTTTAATAAAATTATACATATATATATATATATATATATATATATATATATATATAATTGTTATTTCTGTTAACTGGAATTGGTTGACCATGTGACAAAATAATTTTTGAAATTATGGATAACAAATGTATTAACTTTAAGTATGCTTAAATTTCTAAAATTGATTTAAATGAAACTTCAGTCTTTCCTGAAAGTTTGGTTTATAGAAAATCTTGTCTGTCCCAATCTTAAATTAATAACTATAGTCTTTCCTATGCAGAAATTCCAAAGCAACTATAAAATTTAGCAGCACTGGTTCCAAAAATCTTTCTAAATACTCTCTGAATTTGAATAGTTAATATTAAAGTGTTCTATCTGTGTCCATCCATCTATCTATCTATCTATAATGGGAAGTGGACATTAAAAATCGTGGATTTAAAGCATTTTAAATCAGGATGATAATAGTGGAATATTTTACATTAAAACATGCATATATTAACCATTTTATCATGTTGAAATCCTCACATACTGTACACTATAAAGTTATATTTATTGATGTATTACTTTATTAATGTCTGAATACTTGCTTAAAGAAATTTTATAGGCATTTTTAGAAGTAAATATGATATGTGGAAGAAACACATGACTATATGGGAACATTTTTTTTATATTTTGGAAATTGTTTCTTTGTTAAAGATAAAATAGCATGTTTGGGGGAAAGTGGAAATTGGAAAATATAAGGTCTACTTCTTCCCAGTTTGGTATATGCCCATATACTTAAACAAAACTTTTTGTTGGCCCTAACATTGCATTGTACATATTAGGAAATAAAACATACTTTTCTGTCTTTTCATTAGTGTTCCTCAGTGGTCTCTTTTGGAACAAGTTCAGAAGCCCATTGACACCAGACAAAGAAGTTTGCAAAATCCTCAAAATTGCCCAGCAACATCAGGTGATTCAAAGCACAAACTGTAAAAACACAGCTAATGATTCACAATTTATATTGCAGAAGTCAAGAAATTATTTCAACAAGAAATTAATTGGCCCTGACCAGTTTGGCTCAGTGGATAGAGCGTCGGCCTGCAGACTCAAGGGTCCCAGGTTCGATTCCGGTCAAGGGCATGTACCTGGGTTGCGGGCACATCCCCAGTAGGGGATGTGCAAGAGGCAGCTGATCGATGTTTCTCTCTCATCGATGTTTCTAACTCTCTATCCCTCTCCCTTCCTCTCTGTAAGAAATCAATAAAATATATTTGAAAAAGGGAAAAGAAAAAGAAATTAATTGAAAGTGTCAGGGAGTCCAAATAGGATTAAAACCAGGAGGCCATTGGATTTGGCAATTGGTTGTTTGATGGTGACATATTAGAAAAGAAAATTGATTTTTCAAAAGTTTCTTCTTTCAGTTGAATAGTAGCTATGGATGTGTCTAGGGAGATGGAGTGTGTCTACTTTAGTTTCTATAATATATGTGAAATATATGGGAAAGTTACTTGGGAGAGGCCTCTCCAATAAGCTTAATTTGATAGGTTGTCTTTAGTATATGGAAATATTAGATGAAGTAGTTGTGAGCATGTGTTTATTCCTACCACCTTTTTTGAAATAAGAAAATCTTGCATTAAGCCCCAAAGCAGTCTGAACCGTGATTAGCAGGAGAAGGGAATGGGTGGCAACTGTGTAGATAATAGCTAAAGTTCTTTTCAGCTCTAAAATTCTATTATTTTATTGTGTGTGCTACATAGAACATTTTAAGTTCCCATGGGATAGCATACTTCAACATGTAGGAAAGGAGAACACATACTATAAATTTGCCTCAAAATCTCAAACACTTGCCTAATATTCCTACTTAGCCTAATAACACACCAGAGACTTGAGAGAAAATGGTTTCCTGCAGAAAGATAGGAAACTGCAAATATACAACAGTGTCAGAAGATGGAAACACAAATTGTAGGGTGTGTTCAGCATAATATTCTCAAAAGTTACCAGTGTATGCAAATACATGTTTTCTGGAGTTGCAGTACCAATACTTTGGCTATATATACCAATGCTGAAAATAAAAGTGGGATAGTACTATTTATCTTTAAAATCAAGTGCACAAAAAACAATAAACAGGGACCTGAGTGTCCCCTTAGTGAAGCTTTTTCAAAGTTCACTCACCCATACTACCACTGGATTTAAATCACAGGTGTGAATTACTATACCACAAATCTTCATCTCAAAAATCCAGACTTCTAATCCAGATAAATTTGAATTTTAAATAGAAATATTTACACAACAAGTTTGAGCTGTGCATTGTGATAGCAACTAACTACATGTGGCTGTTAAAATTAAAACCTAAATGAAAAGAAAATTATATTAAAAAGTCAACCCCATAGGCACACTGTGCATATTTCAAATGCTCAATAGCCATGTATGTCTAGTGGCTACTGTATAGGACAGTACAGATACAGAAAATTACTATTGCTAAAGAAAGTTCTACTGCACAGCACCACTATAGAAAAGTTCCCAGCTTTATAAAAAGGGCTAAGTTTTGTCTCTTTTCAGTTGTTCACTTCTCACCTATATGGAAATACTTAAGGCTATATCCTTTAGTGGAAATGGCATGATAATGATTGCAGTCAACTCTCTTCTTGAGAGTTTGGTCTAATCCAGGGGTCCTCAAAATACCGCCCGCGGGCCACATGCAAATACAAATATTGTATTTGTTCCCATTTTGTTTTTTACTTCAAAATAAGATATGTGCAGTGTGCATAGGAATTTGTTCATAGTTTTTTAAAACTATAGTCCAGCCCTCCAACGGTCTGAGGGACAGTGAACTGGCCCCCTGTTTAAAAAGTTTGAGGACCCCTGGTCTAATCTATCATCTTCTAATATGCTGTTGGGCTCTTTTTGTACTGGTTATTCTGGCAGGCCAGTGATACCACATTGCTCTTCCTGTTTTTAATATATTCTTTCTCTTAATAGAACTATCTGTCTACCAGTCTTACTGTGCACCTTCTTACACAGATAGAAATGCTTAGTAAGTGTAGCCTTAATATTGATAACAGAATAGACATGTATCTGTATAATTTTGTTAACCAGTGTCACCCCAATAAATTAAATAAACAGGAAATAAAGAATAGCCATGTAGTTCTATAGGCAGTACAAACCTTGAGCCTGTATCTGTCACTTAAAATAGAACAAAGAATCCTAGCCCCATGAGAATTTATCAGGTGATATTTCCTGAATGAAAAGTTACTTGAAAAATACGAAGAGATAGAACAGTTACACTATAAAAATGAAGGCAATTGCTGTGATCACCACTGTTACTAATGCCTTTTTGACATTCCACAGAGTCTTCCAAGGAAGAGAGTCCAGTGACTAGGAGAAGGTCACAGTCATCACCTCCTTATTCTACAATTGATCAGAAGTTGCTGGTTGATATCCATGTAGGTTTCCATCTTAACTCATAATACATTTATGTTTGTTCTTTTTCATTTTAAATTTCTTTTGACTTATTTTTATCTTTACTTGAGGGAAAGGTTAAAGTGTTTAGTTTTTAAGTTAATCTTTTAAAGACTTCTATTGATATGTGAGTATGCACAAGATGAAATCTAGAAATTAAACTTGAAATGGAAGAACATTTAATTGATCAACAAACAGCAAGTGAGGATATAGAAAGGGAATGCTTCTAGTGTACTGTTGATGGGAATGTAAACTGGTGCAGCCACTATGGAAAGCAGTATGGAGTTATCTAAAAAATTAAAAATGGAACTGCCTTTTACCCAGGGATCCCATTTCTAGGAATATACCCTCAGAATCCTGAAACACCAATCAGAAAGAATATATATGCACCCCTATGTTCATAGCAGCGTTATTTACAGTAGCTAAGATCTGGAAACAGCCTAAGTGCCTATCAGTACATGAGTGGATAAAAAAGTCATGGTACCTTCACACAATGGAATACTATGTAGCTATTAAAAAGAAAGATCTCTTATCTTTTGAGATAGCATGGAAGAACCTGGAGAGTATTATGCTAAGCGAAATAACTCAGTCAAAGAAAGACAAATATCACATGATTTCACTTATATGTGGAATTTAATGAATAAAATAAACTGACAAACAAAATATTACAATAGATATGGAAGCATAGAACAGACTGAAAGATCTCAGACGGAAAGGGGGTGGGAAGAGATAAACCAAAAAAACTTATATGAATATATGCATTGCCCATGGTCACAACAATAGTGCAGTAAAGGACTGGGGTGGGGCGGGAACTGGATGGAGGAGGGCAATGGGAGAAAGTAGAGGGGACAGCTGTAATACTTCAAAATAAAGATTAAAATATTTTATTTTCACATTCTTGTGTCAGAACATATTCAAGAGAAGATTATTAAAAGAACTATTTTTAGAAGCTAATCTCAAATTAAGGAGTAGAGGCTAGCTGCTCAATTTTTGTCTCATCATTTCTTGGATGATCAGGCAATGTATAAAAAGTAAAGAAAAGGAAAATTCCCTCCAACTGAATACATAAAAAGTCTTCCAATTCTTTGTGTAAAGTGCTTTTAGATCATTAGATTTTACTTTTGTAATTACTCCTACCCTAACACACACACACACACACACACACACACACACACACACACACACATCATTTGTAGCTCATTCAAAAGTTGCTTATATGATACATCACATACTTAAATGTGGATTTATATTAATATGCTTAAAAGTATTTGAGTTACTTTAAGACAACCTATGTTGTATAAAACTAAAGCTTGGAAATTAACATATCAATTTTAAGAGGTATGTATTAATCCCAATGTCAGAGAATAAAACAAAAGAAAAAAATACTCTATCTTCTATAGTGCATCAAATAATTTGTTTTACTCTCTAGCACCAAAACCTAATGTTTATCCTTCAGAAGACAAGTAAGGGTAATTTCAAAATGAGTAAATTTTTTCTTGTGTCATCCAGAAAGGTCATTAATGATCACAGCTTGAGGTTTGGGTTTTGTTATCTCATCATCACAAAAATGTTGGTTTTGTCTTCATTTCAATTGGAAATATATTTTTAAAATATTGTCAGCTTGGAAATGTTTCAATGTAGATGAAATTGCAAGGATACTAGAAACTACATTAACCTTTCTTATGCACACAGGTTCCAGATGGATTTAAAGTAGGAAAAATATCACCCCCCGTTTATTTGACAAATGAATGGGTAGGCTATAATGCACTCTCTGAAATCTTCCGGAATGATTGGTTAACTCCTGCACCTTTCATTCAGCCACCTGAAGAAGATGGTGATTATGTTGAACTCTATGATGCTGGTATTGATACTGATGGTGATGATAATGATTCTAATGATGTGTATGAAGATACTTATGAGCATGACAATGGCAATGATGCCTTGGATAACCATGTTGGTCAGGCTAATGATGTTGGTGAAGACCAAGATGATGATGGCAATGATGAAGGTGTTGATGACAAAGGCAATAATCATGATGATGCTCCTAGTTGGCCAAGGTTGTTTTTTTTCTGGATTACTTGAATTATCTATATTTTATAATTTTAAAACTATTTGCATCTTTGGTTTACTTGCAAAATTTATTGCTAAGTGAGTGAAGGAATTCCACTTGCATATGGGTAAATGTTGATTTTTAATAATATATTATTATTCAATGAAAACACTTAATTTTTATTTTATACTGTATTTTATTAATATTCAAGTATTAGATTCTTTAATTTTTATAAACAAAAACCTCATTTATTTTTTCTGTTCATTTCCTTTTTATTGAATTTATTGGGGTGACACTGGTTAACAAAATCATACAGGTTTCTGGTGCAAAATTCCACAACACATCATCTGCACAGTCCACTGTATTGTGTATTCACCACCCCAAGTCACCTGTTAACATTAATGTTACTGAAACATCCTGCCCTGTGAAACTGCAATAAGTATGAGAAATGAGGATGACAAATTTAGTAGTGTGTTCATTTAAAGCTATAAAGTGAAGCCCTAGTATTTTCAAACAAAATATCTAAATTTGCTTTAAGATGAATAAAAATTTGACTTTCACTCATATTTTGAGGCTGAAACTTACTAACATGGCATTATTGGAATGCTGAAAATTGCTATAACTAAATTCAGTATTTGTTAAATTTTATCTATTTATAAAGTAGCTGCCCAAAATGATAATATTTAGTGAAATAGTGTTTTTGGCATCCCACCAGTTATTTTTATGTATGCATTTAGTCCTTGCTCCTGCTCTAAATAGCCACTGTGTTCTTATTTACATATGCTCATGGCTTGTATTCAAACATATCTCAAAGAATAGTAGTTACTATACTTTTATATTTGTATAAAAATAATTAACAGTGGGAGAATTGTTTTCTTTATAATATTGAAATCCATATCTTGTTTTGGTTCAATTTTAATTTTATTGGGGGATATATATGACAGAAGAGGCATTTTTTTTCTTTTTTGCTAACTAAAATTCTACCAGGAATTCCAGGCCAAATAAATTTGCTTTTAGAGTTATAATAGGTACATATTTAGGATGCCTGTTATGCAAAAGATCATTGAGACATTTTGTTAAGCTTGGTTTTCTTAGCAGCTAATTAAATTACTATTTTAGCTTAATTAAATCTATATTACTTCCCTTCCTGGTGCCATAGAATGGGATTCTATAGCAGAGCAATGACACACATGTTAGAAAAACAAGGCACATGTTCACGTTAGCATAAATTATATATACTGCAAGAAGAATTATTCAAATATCTTGTGATTGAGTCAAGAGTATGGGCTTGATCATTCATGTGCCTGTGAATTTGCTAATACATAAAATAGTCTATTATTTTAAAAAATACATATTTTTATTACCAACCTAACATATGCTCTTAATACAGGATTAAAGTTATCTTCCATCTGCCATCCAAATGCAGCTAAGGAACTAATGGTAGCTATGGTGTTAATTCAGTATATAAGACTGAAAGGACATAAGGACATATTTCTTATCTAAATATTACCAATATTCACATAGAGCAAAAATGTGCCTAGAGATAGTACCTATGTATGCAACACATTTTAATTCAGTTTAATTTGCTGACTTTCAGACATGTTTTTGTTGGGTTGCTTTTCCCTGATCATTAATTGAATCTTGTTATCAGGTCAAGCTATGGCAGAGGTGCAAGCTGGAAGCAAAATGGTAGAGATGACGATAATGGAGGAGAAGGTACCTGCAGCAGCTATGGAAGCCAGAGAACCAGTAGAAGCCATTTAAGATATGCAGCCAGTGGGGACAATACAGCTATGGGAGATCACGAAGAAGATAAAGCCAATATAGGAAGTGGGAGAAGAGGCATGGAGGGCAATGGAGGTAGGGGAGTCAATGAAACCAATGAAGAGAGTGAAGTCTTTGAACTCAGTGAAGGAGAAAGTTGTTCAGAGACAGATGATCCAGGTTTGGAGAGGCCAACATCCCAGGACAATGAACATCAACAAGAGGTAATTCACCATTTGAAAAGGAGAATAAATTACTCTCCTTGTGAATGTGTTTGTTCATGTGATATGTCACATTTTCAGCCATTCCATATATATTTTAAACTTCAGAACAAAGCCTTAAATATTTTTAATTATAGCTGTAGGTGGATCTTTGATTCTTCTAATTTGGATGATTACTATTTATTTTCATGAACAAGAATATCTGCTTTATTTGCCTTTATTACTCAGATCACATGCTTGTTTTAACACATACTTTTTTATAGGAAGCTTTTACTTTGGTAAAATATGCATAACAAGTTTTTCCATTTTAAGTATTTTAAGTATAGAATTCAGTAAAATTAAGTACATTCACAATGTTGTACAACTATCACTACTAGTCATTACGGACCTAGGAGATGTATTTGTAAAGAAATTGCTTCGGCATATGTCTGAGATTTTGTTGCCTTTGGATTCCTCTAGTATTTTTATGGTTTCCCATCTT
Organism: Myotis lucifugus; assembly: GCF_000147115.1. Lineage (NCBI taxonomy): Eukaryota > Metazoa > Chordata > Mammalia > Chiroptera > Vespertilionidae > Myotis > Myotis lucifugus. The sequence continues at coordinate 30,037,932 of NW_005871050.1, read as the reverse complement.
ACATTTAAGTCCTTTATCCATTTTGAGTTTATTTTTGTGTATGGTGTAAGTTGGTGGTCTAGTTTCATTTTTTGCATGTATCTGTCCAATTTTCCCAGCACCATTTATTGAAGAGACTGTCTTGACTCCATTGTATATTCTTGCCTCCTTTGTCAAATATTAGTTGAGTATATTGGTTCGGGTTGATTTCTGGGTTCTCTACTCTATTCCATTGATCTATATGTCTGTTCTTGTGCCAGTACCAGGCAGTTTTGAGAACAGTGGCTTTGTAATATAGCTTGATATCTGGTATTGAGATCTCTCCTACTTTATTCTTCTTTCTCAGGATTGCTGCAGCTATTCAGGGTCTTTTTTTTATTCCAGATGAATTTTTGGAGAGTTCGTTCTAGGTCTATGAAATATGCCTTTGGTATTTTAATGGGAAGTGCGTTGAATTTATAGATTGCTTTGGGTAGTATGGACATTTTAATGATGTTGATTCTACCAATCCATGAACACGGTATGTTCTTCCATCTGTTTATGTCTTCCTCTATCTCTTTTTTCAACGTCCTGTAGTTTTCTGAGTACAGGTCTTTTACCTCTTTAGTTAGGTTTATTCCCCGGTATCTTATTTATTTATTTATTTATTTATTTATTTATTTATTTATTTATTTACTCTTTTGGTGTGATGGTAAATGGGATTGCTTTTTTAGTCTCTCTTTCTGTAAGTTCACTATTGGTGTATAGAAATGCCATAGATTTCTTGGCATTAATTTTGTATCCTGCTACATTGTCGAATTCATTTATTAAGTCTAATAGTTTTTTGATGGAGTCTTTAGGGATTTTTATGTACAATATCATGTCATCTGCGAATAAGGACAGTTTTACTTCTTCTTTTCCAATTTGGATCCCTTTCATTTCTTCTTCTCTTCTAATCTCAATGGCTAATACTTCCAGTACCATGCCAAACAGGAGTGGTGAAAGTGGGCATCCCTGTCTTGTTCCTATTCTTAGAGGAAATGGTTTAAATGGTTTTAGTTTTTGCCCAGTGAGTATGATGTTGGCTGTGGGTTTGTCATATATGACTTTTATTATGTTGAGGTATGATACGTATATTCCCACCTAGCTGAGAGCTTTTATCAAAAATGGGTGTTGGATTTTGCCAAATGCTTTCACTGCATCAATTGATATGACTATGTGTTTTTTTTCAATCAATTTGGTTTTGTAATGTATCAAGTTTATTGATTTTCGGATATTGTACCATCCTTGCATCCCTGGGATAAATCCTACTTGGTCATGGTGTATGATCTTTCTGATGTACTGCTGGATCTGATTTGCTAAGATTTTGTTGAGGATTTTGGCATCTATGTTCATGAGGGATATTGGCCTGTAATTCTCTTTCATTGTGTTGTCTTTACCTGGTTTTGGTGTTAGGGTGATGCTGGCTTCATAGAATGAGTTTGGAAGTGTTCCTTCCTCTTGAATTTTTTGTAGTAGTCTGAGGAGGGTAGGTTTTAATTCTTCCTAGAATGTTTGGTAAAACTCCCCTCTGAAGCCGTCTGGTCCTGGGCTTTTGTTTGCTGGAAGCTTTTTGATGACTGCTTCAATTTCTTCCATAGTTATTGGCCTATTGAGATTTTTAGATTCTTCCTGATTGAGTTTTGGAAGGTTGTATTTTTCTAGGAATATGTCCATTTCCTTCAGGTTGTCTAGTTTGTTGGAGTAGAGTTGTTCATAGTATTTTTTAACAATCATTTGTATTTCTGTGGGGTCTGTTGTTATTTCGCCTCTATCATTTCTGATTTTGTTTATTTGGGTCCTCTCTCTTTGCTTCTTGGTGAGCCTGGCTAAAGGTTCATCAATCTTGTTTATCCTTTCAAAGAACCAGCTCTTGGTTTCATTGATCTTTTATATTGATTTTTTTTTTATTTTTTTTGGTCTCTATGTCATTTATTTCTGCTGTGATCTTTATTATCTCCTTCCTTCTGCTCACTCTGGGCTTTTCTTGTTGCTCTCTTTCTAATTCTTTGAGTTGTAGAGTTAGATGATTTACTACAATTTTTTCTTGTTTTTTGAGGTAGGCCTGTAGAGCTATAAACTTCCCTCTCAGGACTGCTTTCATTGTGTCCCATAGGTTTTGGATTGTTGTGTTTTCATTGTCATTAGTTTCCAGGATGTTTTTAATTTCTTCTTTGATCTCTTTGGTAACCCAATCATTGTTTAATAGCATGCTACTCAGCTTCCAAGTGTTTGAATTTTTTTATTGTTTTTATTGTAGTTTATTTCTAATATTATGCCACTGTGGTCTGAGAAAATGCTTGATATGATTTCAATCTTCTTGAATTTGGGGAGACTTTGCTTGTGACCCAATATGTGATCTATTTTTGAAAATGCCCCATGTGCACTTTAGAAGAACGTATATTCTGTGGCTTTGGGGTGAAAAGCTCTGAAGATGTCAATTAAGTCCATCTGATGTAGTGAGTCATTTAGGATTGCTGTTTCCTTGCTGATTTTTTGTCTGGAGGATTTACCCAGTGATGTCAGTGGTGTATTAAAGTACCCTACTATGATTGTATTGTTGTCGATCTCTCCCTTGTTATCTTCCAAGGAATTTTTTTTATGTATTTGTGTGCTCCTGCATTGGGTGCATATATGTTTATCAGGGTTATAGCCTCTTGTTGTGTTGATCTATTTAGAATTATGAAGTGGGCTTCCTTATCTCTTGTTATGGCCTTCACTTTTATCAGATATAAGTATTGCTACCCCAGCTTTTTTTTTTCATTTCCATTTGCCTGAAAGATATTTTTCCATCTCTTCACTTTCAGTTGTGTGAGTCCTTTGTTCCGAGGTTGGTCTCTTGTAGACAGCATGTATATGTTTTTTTAATGTTTTTATCCATTTAGCCACTTGATGTCTTTTGATTGGAGTATTTAGTCCATTTATGTTTAAAGTTATTATTGAAAGGTACTTGTTTGTAGCCATTTTTATTATTTGTGACTGTGTTCCTTCTTACCTATTTATTTCTTCTTTTTACACCAGTCCCTTTAGCATTCCTTGCATTTCTGGCTTGGTAGTGATAAACTCCCTTAGTCTTTTTTTTGTGTGAAGCTCCTTATTTCCCCTTCAACTTTGAATGATCGCCTTGCTGGGTAGAGAATTATTAGATTCAGTCCTTTGATTTGCATCACTTTGTAAATTTCCTTCCATTCTTTTCTGGCCTGATGTGTTTCTGTTGAGAAATCATTTGATAATCTAATGTGAGATCCCTTGTATGTAAATTTCTGCCTCTCTTGCAGCCTTTAAGATTCTCTGTTTGTCCTGAACATTTGCCATAGTAATTATGATGTGTCTTGGTGTGGGTTTTTTCCGGTTCATCTTGTATGGGACTCTGTGCTTGTGTGACTTTTTTCTTCCCCACATCAGGGAAGTTTTCTGATACTATATCTTCAAATAGGTTTTCTAACCCTTGTTCCTCTTCCTGTCATTCTGGCACCCCTATTACTTTTATGTTGCTTTGCCTCATTTTGTTCCATAGCGTCCTTAGTCTCTCCTCCTGTCTTTTAATTTTTTTCTCCACTTGCAGTTCAGTTTGGGTGTGTTTTGCTTCCCTGTCTTCTAATTCACTAATTTGGTCCTCTGCTTCTCCTAGTCTACTGTTGAAACTTTCCTTGGTGTTTTTTATTGCAGCTATATTACTCTTAATTTCTTCTTGATTCTTACATAAGTTGTTGATTATATTTTTCATCCATCTGGTTTATGTAATGTATGAAGCTCGTTCTGAATTATTTTTCTGACATATTTCATGCCTCTCTTTCACTTAGCTGTTTTTCTGGCGATTTCTCTTTTTCTTTCCTTTGGGAGCTTCTTTGTCTACCCATTTTTGGTCTCACTGACAGATCTAGATGTCACGTCGTGCAGTGGCTGCTCCTTGGTGGCAGTGGCTCCTCGGGATGTGGTTGCTCCTTGCCCTTCCTGGCTGCAGATGTTGAGAAATCATCTGAGGTAGCGGCTGCTCCTCAGTTGGCAGCAGCTCCTCTGGTGGGTGCTGTTCGCAGCAGTGGTGTCTCCTCTGGCTGATGGGAGAGGCTGCTCACACAGCTGCTGTTCCTTGGATGGGGGTGGGCTGATCACGAGGCTGCTGCTCCTCAGATTCGGGCAGGCTGCGCGTAGCTGCTGCTCTTTGGACAGGGGCGGGCTACTCACGTGGCTTCTGCTCCTCGGACAGGGGTAGAATACTTATGTGGCTGCTGCTCTTTAGATCGGGCTGGCTGTGTGCTGCTGCAGTTCCTCAGATGGCATGGGCTGCTCATGAGGCTGGCACTTCTTGGACAGGGGCAGGTTGTTTGCAGGGCTGCTGCTCACACAGCTGCTGCTCCTCAGTCAGAGGCGGTCTGCTCGCACGGCTTCTGCTCCTCAGATGGGGGACAGGCTTTTTGCATGTCTGTTGCTCCTTGTGCGGGAGTGAGGTGCACGTGTGGCTGCTGCTCCTTGGACATGGGTGGGCCACTCACTCGGCTGCTGCTCGTTGGACTGGTGCAGGCTGTGTGTGGCTGCTGCTCCTCAGACCAGCGTGGTCTGCACAGGGCTGCTGCTCCTCAGACGGGGGCGGTCTGCTCCGGCAGCTGCTGCTCCTCAGACGGGGGCGGTCTGCTCGGGCAGCTGCTGCTCCTCAGACGGGGGCGGTCTGCTCGGGCAGCTGCTGCTCCTCGGATGGGGGCGGGCTGTTCATACAGCTGCTGCTCCTCAGAAGGTGGAGCAGCTTCTCATGTGACTGATGCTCATCTGGTTGCAGTGCCCTGGGCTAAAGCGTTGGGCCGGTCAGAGGTGAGCATGCTTCAGAATTCACAGGAGCCTGTGCCCAGCGTGGCTGGAGACTCATTGACCGTGAGACCACAGTCGAGATAGCAGGTCCCTGGCAGGGATTGGCTACCGAGTCCCAGATGTTATCTGAGGGCATCCTGGTTAGAGTTGAAGCTGGGCTCCCAGTTACAGCAGCTCTCCCATTCAAAAAGGCTAGGCCTCTGAGGATGAGCCAGCCTCCCAGTACTGTTTCCAACAGTAGCAGAGGCTGTCTAGTTAGGAAAGCCCAGTTAGCCTGCCCCCGAAGGTCTTGCGGGATCTAACTGTGCCTTATTCACACACACACAGACACACACCCCTCACCCAACCACACACTCCTCTTTTGCTCCCTCACTCACACTTGCTCCCTCACTCACTCATGCTCTCTCCCTCACTGCCGCCTTCTTCCTGCCTTTGTAGTTGGGCCTGGGGTGTTATTGACCCATTCATGGATGGAGTTTCCTCTCCAGGTGTCTGCTTATGTGGCTCGCTCTCTAGCACCTTGGCCAGACTGGATAAAATTCACCTCGACAAGACACAACACAAAGGGAACAAAGCACAAATGTATGCATGACACCAATAACCCCAATATAAGTGAATAAGTGACCACCTGAGCAAAGAGAATTAGGGGAGAGAAAAGAAAGCACAAATGATATCAAAGAGAGAGAAAAAGATAAGAGAGAAAAGAAAAAGCAAGATAAAGAAGAAAAAAATATATATATATGGAAAACACCACAGAACCAATAGATAAATAAAAAAAATATATACAAACACCCAGCAAAGAGGGTGGGGGCAGAATCTGTAGAGGCTGAGCTTATATACAGAAAATAAGGTTAAGAATTAGATGAATATGGGGAGGACCACAAGTCAGTATAGAGGAAGTAGAAAGGGGAGGAGTGGATAAGAAGAAAGAGAATGAGAGGAAAAGAATAATAATAAATTTACAAAAAAATATTTCAAAAATGGTATAAAAATAAAAATAGCAAATAAAAATAAGATAAAATAGAAGGTTGGAAAAATAATGCTAAAAGAAATAGAAAATAAATCAACAAACAAAAACAGGAAAACAAAGTAAAAAGAAGAAAAAAAAGATAACAAAATAATAATTAAATAAAAATGAAAAAGTGAAATGTCATTCATTTGGCTGGATTAAGATCCCAGTCTTCTGTATTGTACTGTTTCTCAGTTTCCTGTTGCTGGGACTGAAGATCTTTCTTTAGGCCTGTCCCTATGGACTCTCAGGGATTGTTCAGATTATTTTTTAATCCTTTGTACCATTCAGGGTGGAATCTGGTTGTGGTTGTATTGGTTGCCTGGAGACTAGAGGGAGGGGCTGTCTCTTCAGGACAAAATGGCTGCCCAGGTCCAGGCTCAGGTATGACTCAGTGTCAGACTTGCTGCCACTTCTCCTGTACCCCCTCCTCTCCCAAGATTCCACAAGTCCACACCTTCTACCACACCTCAGCCATGGGTAAGTGTCAGTAACCGAAAGGTCCTATGAAATAGGTTCAGTGAAGAAAAGCACAAGCCACAGAGAGGGGAAGGACTGTGCCTCTGCAAGCTCTTCGCCTGCCAGCACTGTGCTGTCTGGTCAGCCTTCAGGCTGCCCCCTCTGATCTCAGTCTTTTGTGACTGTGGACCCAGATCTAGAATCCCCTGCCTCCAGCATCCTGTGGACCTTCTTTCCACAGTCAGACACTGTTCCTGGCTCGGTGCTGTGCAGATTCCCTTTGACCCTCTGGGCTCAGAGGTCTGACAAACTCTCCTGCCCAGATCCTTGATTTTACCTTTCTCCAAGGGTCCTCTGCCCTTCCTGGCTGCAAACTGTCTCACCAGCTGAGTCTCCTTTACCAATTTGGGTTGGATGTTATTTGTTTCAGCTGCTCATTCTATTTGCTCATGACAAGGCTTGGGACACATCCATCTATTCTGCCGCCTTTGTGTCTCCCTAAAGAACTTTTTTACCATCCCTAAAAATTAAACAATTAACTCTATTATCTCTCTTCCAAAAACCTAGTAACCTCTATTCTACTTTTTGTTTAGATACCTTATTAAGCAGAAATATACAATATGTGTTCTTTTCTGTCTAGCTTATTTCACTTAGCATAATATTTTCAAGGTTCATCCATGTTTTAGCATATGTCAAAATTTCTTTTATTTTAAGGCTTAATGTCTCAGAGTATGAATACATTGCATTTTGTTTATCCATTCATTCATACACAGACATGTGGGTTGTTTTAGGCTGCTTGCTATCATGAATAATGCTGCTGTAAAAAAATTGGTATATACATATCTGTTGTTGTAGTCTCTGTTTTCAATTCTTTGGACTACATACCTAGAAATGGACTTGCTAGATGTGTAATTGATATTGTGGTATTGCTAGATTCTATTTTAGTTTTGTAAGGAACTGTTCACACATACAATTAATGCCTAAGTAACAAACTATTTTCACATGATGATTTGTCATTCACAAAAGGTTTGCTGACTTTATAAATAGGTTAAAAATACTCAGACAGCTACACAGATGCTATATATAAGAACTCAAGGCCCTAGCTGTTTTGGCTCAGTGGATAGCATGTCAGCCTGAGGAATGAAGGGTCCCAGGTTCGAATCCGGTCAAGAGCACATGCCCAGGTTGCAGGCTTGATCTCCAGTGGGGGGCGTGCAGGAGGCAGCCAATCAATGATTCTCTCTCATCATTGATGTTTCTATCCCTTCCTCTCTGAAATCAATAAAAACATATTTAAAAGAAAAGAACTAGAGGCCTGGTGCACGTAATTTGTGCACTGGGGGGGTCTCTCAGCCCAGCCTACACCCTCTCACAGTTCTGGAGCCCTTGGGGGATGTCCAACTGACAGCTTAGGCTGAACAACCAGTTATGATGCACACTGACCACTAGGGGCCAGTCACTCAATGCAGGACCTCCCACAGGGGGAGTGCCACTCAGCCAGAAGCCCTGAGCTGGACTCATGGCTGGCAAGCACAGCAGTGGTGGTGGGAGCCTCTTCCACCTCTGCAGCAGCACTAAGGATGTCTGACTGCCAACTTAGGCCTGCTCCCTGGACTGCATTAGGCCTCTAGAATGTAAATAAGATGTCCAGCAGAGTACCTAGTACATAGTAAAAATTCCACAAATGTTAGGTTTCTAAATTTTATAGTTAGAGACTTCAAGCTCCTTGAACTTATCCTGTGATATAAATTATCTCAACATAACTTGTGTCTCTCTTTCAGATGAAATTGTTGGGTTCATCTGGCAAATGTGCATTTTATATAGGTGCAGAATTATAGACATTAACAAATTTTGCATTCTATTTTTCAAATGAACTCCAGGAATATTGTATTTCTCTCACTGGTAAGTTCCTAATAAAATCAAAATTAATTTTTCATCTTTTAGGAATCAGTTGGCAGAAGTGGGACCTCAAACGCCATTGCCTCAACACCTAACGATGAGAATGACAGTATAGACATATCAGAAGCATCAACAGAATCAGGTTTTTCTGCCAGTCACTCATCTCCTTTCAACATTTCTGGGAGTGCTACAAATACTGAGTTTGCCAATTCCATTTGTAAGTGTGTTTAATCTCCAAACGCTGATGTCTTTTCACATATTAAATACAGGGTTTGACCACTAATTCAGGATTTGAAAAGAATTAAATCATTCTGATATTCAGTTGACATTAAGCCAGATGGATATAAGCTTTAAAAATCTACTCTTCTCTGAGTCTATATGGCACCTAAATTTGAACTACAATTGAAAAATTGAGTCCCTCATTTGTAATTTTTTTGCAATCTAAGCACAGTAACTTGAAATACATTTATATTCAGAAATGTATTTTAACTGTCATGATTTGTGTTATCTGATGGTTTAGGAGTTACAGAAATGATACCTACATTTAAAAAATAAAATGCCATAGAAAAAAAGGAACTTATCAGGGCTGTGTCTCATTTGTGGAAACACGCAAGCACGTATTATGTAAACATTAGTAATTTCTCTCAATATAATCTCCTTACTTCTTCACAGTATATACTGGATTAGTGGAAGTACCTGAGAAATCACCTAAGAAAACCTCTGAAGTAAATGTTAACCCACTATATGTCTCTACTGCATGTAAAAAACCACTAATCCACATGTATGAAAAGGAATTTACTTCTGAGATCTGCTGTGGTTCTTTGTGGGGTGAGTTTGGTTTCTTTAAAATGAGCTGTTGCTTCTTTGAAGATTATATTTTATCTATGTAATAAAGCTGTGAAAAAATCATAGGTATAAAACGTTTATTTTCTATTACCAAATCATTACCAAGAAATTAAATAAATATATTTATATAATTAATTTGCTCCTTTTTGCTGATTTATCTTCACTGAATGTAGTTTGATGTTTGAATTGGTGTTTCCTACCTTTTTATTCTATTTTTTCTTTTTAACCTGAATTAACTGAACTGAAATATAAAATTGAATTAGGTTATGATTTTTTAAAATTTTTGAGTTTAGTATGTTTTAGTATAAGATGTGCAGCATATAATTAATGAGATATTACAAGAAATATTTCTGCAAGTTCTTGTTTTAAAATAATCTTGAGAATTTGTTGAGAAAGTTACTTCTATATCTTTGATAGACTTTTTCAGTCCTTTATTCCAGAAGAATGAATTACTAATATAACCATATTAGTAGTGCTGAGACAATATTTTACCTTAAGCCAGTTTATAGCATAAATGAAACAATAAATGAACAGAAGAAGGGGAGAAATCCAAAGGAAATGCCAATCTCCAATTTTCAAATTCATAGATTTTACTTCATGTATGATTGAACATGGGACAGAACTTTATATTAAAAATAGAGCAATGTAGTGGACATTATAGTTATAAGGATTGAACAGCCTAGGTTAAAACCTAACATCCTCAAAGTTTTTGCTAATGTAATGTATCAGATTTAAGAAACCCAAGTTTACTTCATTATCATTTCAGTCAGGTGACTACCCAGTTCATGCCTAGTAATTAATTTTCATTATTTGTGAAAAATTATTTTGAAAAAGAAGAGATTACAGTAAAAATTGACTGCATTTCCTTCTCCCTCTCAGATTCCCCTGTAGGAGAAAAATGTAGTTTGTAAATCTGCCACTGGTCTAGGCATTACTTATAGAACTGGTAAAAGACAGAATGGGAAAATGAAGGCAGAGATCCTTGCCTTTACCCCTAGAGAAAAATATTCTCCAAGAAGGAACATATTGAAGTAATCTTTCTTATATTACCTTGCTGATTTTCCCCTGTGTCTTAGGATATGGAGGAAAACTCCCACAGTGGTTTGAAGTACATTCGAACTTTAGTTTAATCTTCTATTTCAGTTTTGTCATTCTGGTATTTTAAAACAGTGCTTATATGTTTTTTGTTTGTTTGTTTGTTATTGTTTTTTGAGTGACTAGAACCAGCAGAAAAGAGTGTCAAAATTTAAATACACAGAAGTAGGGATTAATTTAATAGACTTTTTGCAATGTAAATATTTTAATATATGTAGTATGAACACAGAATCATTCCATTTTAAATCAGTTTACATATAATTATTTTCAAAACATTAAAACCCATAGATATAGTTAGAAATGAGAAATCAACTGAATTGATATCTTTGTAGGTGCTAGACATATTTAATATTTAATGGTAACTTTCCAAGGGGTTGATTGATTTTTATAAAGTTTGGGACACAACTAAGGGTTCTGAGATAAAATATGGCACACTAGACACCAGCCAGTACAATATTGCCAAAGGGTATTATCTTCTATATTTGTATGTATTTCAATGAAATTTGTTCTGTTCGTAGACATTCCATTTTTACACAGAATAAGGTTAACATTAGCCTAAAATGATACGCCACCTTTATATAAATCAGAACATTGGCATAACAAAAATACTTATATAAAATTAACTAATATAAAGTTAATTATAAAAATATAATCTGAGCTAATATAGAACTTTTCTTTTTATATATAAACAGGAGTGAATTTGCTGTTGGGAACCAGATCTAATCTGTATCTTATGGACAGAAGTGGAAAGGCAGATATTACAAAACTTATAAAACGAAGACCATTTCGTCAGATTCAAGTTGTAGAGCCACTCAATTTGCTGATTACTATCTCGGGTTTGTTTAAGAACTAAAATTAGCTGAATAATTATACAAATTAATTAGGTTTCAAACTGGGTTAAAGACTTTCTCAGGAGAAGGTGTTAATAGGAAAGCACTTTAAATATCACATTTATTTGGGACACCAGACTTTCCACTAGTATTTTTTTAACCTATTTATAATTTAAACTAACTTCTGACTTTCCTTTGGTATCTGTATATTTGATTGCAATACACCTAACCTAGGTCAATTATAAGAAAAGCCATGTGTTTTATTAATTATTTTAGAGCGGGAGAGAGAGAGAGAGAGAGAGAGAGAGAGAGAGAGATACGAGAGAGATGAGAGAGACACATTGATCAGTTGTCTCAATTACTTGCCCTGACAAGGATTGAACCTGCAAACTTTTGGTGTATGCCAGAATGACGCTCTAACCAACTGAGCCATCTGGCCAGCACTCAGGTCTTTTCTTATTATCCACCTACTACTTCACAACTCACAATTTCTCTTATTATCCACCTACTACTTCACAACTCACAATTTCACCCACCCATGCACACATAACCACACTAACGTCCACTATATACCTTTCTTGTGATGTATTCGAAGCAACAAAGAATGAAGTAAATAGATAAAAATGATACTGTGTTGTCCCTGGCACAAGCTTATCATAAAAGCCTATGGATAGGGTTAGTAACTAGACTGGATCCTCTAAGGCAGTGGTTCTCAACCTGTGGGTCGCGACCCCTTTGGGGGTCGAACATTACATATTGTTTTTGTGATTAATCACTATACTTTAATTATGTTCAATTTGTAACAATGAAATTGGGGGTCACCACAACATGAGGAACTGTATTAAAGGGTCGCGGCATTAGGAAGGTTGAGAACCACTGCTCTAAGGCCTCTCCACTCTATTCATACAGTAGTTGAATTTCTTAGCTTTGGTCAGCCTGAGCTTGAACCTTTTAATATGAGAGAGCAAGTATATTGATGTTAGTAATGTTAGCATTAAAACTGACTATAGGCCAAAGATGGCAGACAAAAGGACAGAAAAATTTTAAAAATGGTTTGAGTGTAGAATAAAATGATGCTAAATGCAGTCATTTAGATATGTTTATATACTTCCAGCTTATACCTAATAGACATATTGTACATTGATTAATATTTATCTGTATTCTTAAATATGATTAACTTTGCTTTAAGTTTTAGTAAGAGAATAAAATCCTCTATAGATGCTAAAACCTCACAATTTTTATCAGATTATACAGTCATCCTTTTATAACTGCTTGATGTACATAAAAGCAACATTTAGCAACATTTGAAAATACCTGGGTGGCTGGATAACACAGTGTTTTACTTTTTATTCAGTTTTCTCTAACCTAAATGTGCCATTTTTAAAGCTGAAAATTTTTTCAAATGTGGATTATTTTTGCCTCAGATAGTACAGAGAACATCAGTGTATAAATATGTCTAATAGTTTAGTGCACACATTTATTTTACCATTTAAGAATAGAATGACAACAGATATGGATGTCTGAATTCTAACATTGTTTTTTAAAGTATCATATAAAGCTATATTTAAGATTTATCTTATAAATAAGAATCATATTATTGGGCCTAGAAATCTTTTAATCATAAACCCTAAAATGAATATAAAACCACTAAAAAGAAACATGAAATTTTAATGGCCAGGTTTTCCTGAAGGAATTATAAAATGTTGATGGCATTTATAATTAGAAAATTAATATTAAAGATAAATTGGGTTGAGAAAAAATAATAAAACCATTCAACTAGTTTGTAAATATGCCAAAATGAAAGAGCACAGAGAGATCCATCCCACTGTCCCTGAATGTCTAACAGTGAATACATGAGGCAGCCCTCTCATTCATACCCAATACCAGGGACAGTTTCTCCATCTTTGAATCCTAGAAGGATCATGACTTAGATGAAAGCCAAGATACAAATGAATGGATGGTAATTCTGTTGCCTGCACAGTGGCAGTCTTAATCTGCCCCAAAGAAATATTTTACATTCACTTCAGACAGGCACATAGGTAGCTGGTGGACACTTTTACTAACTTTTGGAAGTGAGAAACATTGCTATCACATTTACAAACTTGGAAGGGAAGACTGATGCAATATAGTTTTTTAAAAGTGCTTTTTACCCTAATGAAAACATTTGGTTACAAAGGCAGAATGCCTTTACTTTTTATTCTTTTAGTATATGAAGAAAATAGATTGAAACACTATGTTGTTTTTTAACCCATCAGGCCATAAAAACAGACTTCGGGTGTATCATCTGACCTGGCTGAGGAACAAGATTTTGAATGATGATCCAGAAAGTAAAAGAAGACAAGAGGAAATGCTAAAGACAGAGGAAGCCTGCAAAGCTATTGATAAGTTGACAGGCTGTGAACACTTCAGTGTTCGTAAGTCCCATTTCATATTTACTATAGTATACAAATTTTGATTCCCTTCGCTTGGTGAAGTACATTGTTATGAAAGGCAGAGAAAGGGCAAAGTTTCAACTTCATATACAAAAATGAGTGAATTTTATTGCCACATTTTCCAGGATTTTTATGCCACAATTATGGCTGTTATTGAAAAAATATAGATTGACTGAAATAGCTATAGAAGTTAAATTTGGTTTACTTTCTCACCTTTTTCCTCTTCTCAGTCTCTCTAATAACTCCATATAAACTATTATTTTCCTGTTCCTATATAACTTCAACTATATAATGCTTTAGTGTTTCTTCAATAACATACAAGATTATTTATAGGAAATTATCTTTCCTCTAAATAGCAATAAAATAGAATCATATAATAATTCATTTTATTTTTAATTAGCAAATCCCTTTTAACACTGATGAGGAAATTCTACAATAAGTCAAAAGAAAAAGTCTCCTATGGTCTGCTGGCTCTTGCTCCCCACTGTTGAGATTCATGAATATGATTCTTTAATATTTCCTGTCTGATTAGAATGTTTTCATATCCCTGCCTCTTCAAAATCATTCACTGTGAAATGGAGTAATAACTCGAGGGTCTCAGAATCCTACTCTCAATTTGTCAACAACTGGGAAGTAATGTTATCCCATTTTGTTCAGTTTCTAAAGCAAATTTCCTCTACTCTCAGCCTTCATTTCCCTCTTTCCTCTTCACTAATTGCCCCTATAGGCAGAACTAGTGACATAAGTAAGAGATAGGTGGGATCACCTAGTATGAGTTGCATCAGGGTATTTCTATCCTGACTAACCATTTCTGCTCTGCATATAATGAGGCTTTCCCAGGATAGATTTACATATGTGTGTACATGTGTACACGTACACCATTGAAGAGAGAAATGAGTACCTGAATTGGGCATTAAATAAATACATTACTTTCTTCTAGTTTTATCTTTTTTAAATTTTTTAAATTTATTTCAGAGAGAGGAAGGGAAAGGGAGAGAGGAATATAAACATCAATGATAACAGAGAATCATTGATTAGCTGCCTCCTGCATACCCCTGACTAGGGATTGAGCCCACAACCCAGGCATGTGCCCTGACCAGAATCAAACCATGACCTCCTGGTTTATGGGTCAATGCTCAACCACTGAGCCACATTAACCAGGCTTTTCTACTTTTATGTATCACTACTTTCCTTCAAAGTATATTATGCAAATTTTGTAGCCAGAGGTGAATGACATCCCCCAATGTTAACCCAGGAGTTTATATAACAGAACTGCTTACCACCAACTTATAAATATTTTAGTTCAATAAGAGAGAGTTTCCCAGCAGGCATGGCTCAATGATTGAGTGACAATCTGTGAGCCAGAAGGTTGAGGTTCGATTCCAGGTCAGGACACATACCCAAGTTGTGGGCTCAATCCCCAGTGTGGGGCATGCAGAAGGCAGCAGATCAATGGTTCTCTCTCATCATTGATGTTTCTATCTCTCTCTCTCTCCCTCGTCCTTCCTCTCTGAAATCAATAAAATATATATTTTTTTAAAGAGAGAGAGAGAGAGAGATTACAAAGGTAACCAACCAACTTGCAAATCTGGGCTCTTGGTAAGCGGAAGGACTAGCTAAGTCTAGTTTTTCTGGCTGACCCCATTTCAACCCATCCCTGTTCTTAAAAAACAAAAATATTTGCCCTACTGACAAATGGAACAGTGGATTTCCTTTGCTTGTTGGGGGCGTAGTAATCATACTTCTTTGACCATCTTGGGAACAGTGCAAAAAAAAAAAAAAAGAACGAGAGAGAGAGAGAGAGAGAGAGAGAGAGAGATATTATATATATTGGTCTCAGATGAAGTCTGGCTAGAGAGGACAGAATTAAAGTCACTGCCAAGTAAGAGCACAAAGTAGAAACTATTGAAATAATTTATATACCATAAAGTGTACCCCTTTAATAGTATACAATTTTAGAATGTTTATAGAGTTGTATAATAACCATCACCTTAATCTAATTTTCATTGTCCACCCCCAATAAAACCCCATAGCCATTAGCAACCTCTCCACATTCAATTAGTCTTACATTCACATTATTCTCCTCTCACAATCCTGGGTAATGTTGCCCGATGGTCCGTGGTTCCAATTAAATGCCAACAGGCATTCCCATTTTGGGGTGCAGTGAAAAAGGAAACTTTATTCAGTGCACACAGCCAATTGTAATAAGTTGTGGCTAGCACAGCTGTGGAACAGCTCAATAGTGTTACAGCTCAATTATGAAGCAGAATGTCTGTGAAACAGCATGGCTGTGAGGAGGCCTTGGGGAGAGGCACTGAGCAATGCAGCCCTAGGAGGGACAGCCCTGCAGCTAGTTCCCTCTCAGCCTAGAACAGTGGTCGGCAAACTGCGGCCCCTTGAGTGTGGCTCTTCCACAAAATACCACGTGAGGGCGCACACGTACAGTGCGATTGAAACTTCGTGGCCACACTCAAGGGGCCAAAGAGCCACATGTGGCTTGAGAGCCGCAGTTTGCCGACCACTGGCTTAGACAAATCTACTCTAGTCTGGTCTGCTCCACCTGCTCTGGTCTGGTCTTAGGTGTTTCAGTTCCATCTGGGAAATGTGGTCTTTAGCCTTCAATGAAAAGTGAAAGTGTGCTATCCAAAGGAGAGGAAGACTGACTTACTAGTAGACAGAAGTCCCCACAGCTGGTCCAAGATTTGTCCATCCACATGCTAATTAGCACTCAAAATCCTATCAGTTTGGGCCCAAAGGCAATGTCCTGATGGTCAATTGGACCCACTCTGATTGGTTGGTGAAAATGCTAATAGGGATATAGCTGTGCAACTCCAATTGGATGGAGAAAGCCTCAGTCCTATTGGCTGAAATACAATTTCATAAATTCCTTTATAAGGGCTGGCTCAGCTGTCAGGAACACACTGCAGTTAGGCAGTTCATTGTAGGCTTCTCCCTGAAGTGCAGTTTGTGCGCAGGACCTTTATTTAGAAACAGCTACTAGGCTCTGCTTTTAAATTTGAGCCAAGTTAGCCACTAGGAGCCTTTCTTGCTAGGTATCTTCTTTCTCAGGGTTCACATTAACCACTGATCTACTTTATTTTGCTATAAATTTGTCTATCCTGGACAACTTATTTAAATGCATCACACATTATGAGTTTTTTTTGTGTGAGGCTTCCATCACTTGTATTTTCAAGGTTCATTCATCCTGGTGGTGTTTTGTTTTTTGGGTGTTTTCTTTTTGTTGTTGTTGTTTTGCTGTTTAATAGCTTATTTCACATATTTCAATTCAGAAAAATCTATTTTGTTTTCTGTGTTCAAAATTTTAGCATTTCACTTGAGAACATTGCCATTCATTATGATTTATTTTTATTCTTTTTAAAGTCATTTTCTGTGTTGCTCACCTTTAAGCATGCATTCTATAACTAGTGTAACTAGTGTGGGGCAAAAGTAGGTTTACAGTTGTGAGTACACAGAGTTCATTCTTGTGTTATTATTTATCAGTAATTGTATTATTTTCCATATGAACAACTTTAAACATACTTTTACCCCACTCTTTTGTATGTGGATATTAAATTCTCCCAGTAACATTTATTGAAAGGTCTATTCTTTCCTAATTGAATGGTCTTGACATCATTGACCAGAGATGTATTGATTTATTTGTAGACTCCCATTAATTCTCCATTGATCTACATGCCTATCCTTATGTCAGTTAGTACTACACTATTTTACTTAGTGTAGCTTGTAGTGTTTTGAAATTGGGAAATGTGCGTTCCCAAACTTTTTTTTTCTTTATCAAGATGGTTTTGGCTATGTGGGCCTCTTTCAATTCCATGTGAATTTTAGAACCAACATTAGCATTTCTGCATAAAAGGTCATTAGGATTTCAAGAAAGATTACATTTAATATGTAGATCACTTTGGGGAGTATTGCCCTCTTAACAATGTTAAGTCTACCCATGCATGAACAAAAGAAGTCTTCCCATTTATTTAGGGCTTCTTTAATTTCTTTGAACACTGTTCTGTAGTTTTCAGTGTACAATTTTGAGTGCTTTTGAAGGCTAATGCTTACACTCCATTAAATTACACAATGATTTTGTTGCCTTGCAGGGGAGGGGAGAGCAACAAATTGTAACCAGATAACTTTTCTAAAAATATATGATCAGTGGTCTTACACTGTGGTTTTAAATTTTTCAATAGCAAATATAAATACTTGAGTGTTCTCTTTAACTCTGTGGCATTGTTACTTCTTTGTATTTTATCACTGTAGTCCAACATGAAGAAACAACATATATTGCAATTGCTTTGAAATCATCAATTCATCTTTATGCATGGGCACCAAAGTCCTTTGATGAAAGCACTGCTATTAAAGTGAGTGGTTTCCTTTTCCTTTTGATAATGTTTTTATTTTGAAAAATTATAAACAGAAAAAATATTTTAGAATATAGTAGCAGAAATATATACCATTCTTCTAGTTATTTTAATTTGGATATACCATGTCAATCATTATCATTTAACCATTTTTAGACAATTCACAGGCACCAAAGGAAAGGAAAGTGGAGGGAAATCCCTGATCCCTCCCATTAGAGGACCTCCACACCATCTCCTCACTCCCAATTCCTGTAGTCACATAAAAACCTTCTCTTCTAGAGCCCCAACACAGGCTTTGTATGCCATCCCAATGACTTGAAACAGAGAAAGTCCCTGTCCAATTTTAGTGGACAGTGGAGAGCAAATGGAGGAGAAGAAAAGGCTTGGCAATATTAGAGGGTGGAACCCAATGGTAGAGGGATGAAGGGATAGAAAGCCTTTACTTTAATTACCAGAGCTACAATAGATGGGGGATGGGAAGAGAAAGGTGGATCTATATGCCTTCCAAGCTGAAACTCCAAATACATTTCTGTCTAGAACTATCGCAATGAATAGTGCTTAGGCTTATTTTGATTACCAGCATTATTTCTATTTTTATATGGTTTAACTAAACTTCTATGGATCAGCCTCTTAAGGCAACCATTTGGCATCCCACACAATTAGGTTGCGGATGAGTTTTTAATCTAGTCTCATAAACTGGGGACTCCTTTTTTCTATATTGTCTTTTTATAATGCTCCAGAATTCTACTTAAATAGGATTATTTTATACTTAGTCCATAGTATTGAGGACTGATCAATAAATTAGCAGCATTATATAAAGTCTTAATCTAGGGTGTATATCAGAATCATCTGGCTCATTTGCTAAAAGTTTAGATCTCAGACACAACCCCAAGCCAATTAGTAGGTCTAAAGTGGGGCCTGGAAATCTATATATTTAGCAAATGTACCAGATAATTTTGAACAAGTTGGTACATCTACAAATTTTTTACAGAGTGCTGGTAAGAACACATCATGATAGACCTCATCCAGGTATTTATGAAATACTTTTGTATATTAGGTTAAGATCTCTTCACATGGTATATTTTGTAGGACAAAACTTATCACAAATCACATGTATACAATAAAGATAAGCTATTTTTTATGACTGCCCCTCAATGTCTATTTGCAAAATAAATATATTCTTTTATAAGTAATATAGAATACTATAAAGACATTCTGGGCCTGCCCTTCCAAAGACACATCCCTGATCTGATCTCCCTAAATTGGGCTTTGGTTTGGCTGTCAGTATTTGGATGTGGGTTTGTTCTTGGGTGTCTTCTGATTGGTCAAAGCTGCCTGGTATGGGGCTGGAAAGCAAAGATGATAAGTACCAACAGTCTGTCTAGCCTGATACACAGTTCTTAGTTCAAGTCCTCATTCCAAATGCTTGAATACTACTACATGGCTACAGTATGATGAATCCTGTGATGCTCAGTCCTCCACTGTGACCTGAACTTGGTGATGAATCCTATTTGGCTTTTTGTTTCCTTGAACTAGCAACCATAGGAGCCTAGAGTACATCCAGTTTATGGTAGGTTAACATGTCTGGCCTTTTTCATTCCCTAACAAGTATGCATTGATCAATCAGCAGACTCCAAAGGAGACTACATGTCCTATGAAGCCTGTATACGAATTCTGGCAAAAATACAGGCAGCTGATCCAGCGAACAATTTTAAGAGACCAGATGAGCTCCTTCATTTGCTGAAGCTCAAGGCAAGGAATTTAAAGACAGCAAACAGAGTGCAGGGTCATACAAGCCTCTTACGATTATTAGAGACTTGACCTTCAAAGGGAAACTCAATATTTAAGATCTAAATATAATTATGTTCTTATTGTAGTACCAGATCTAATAAAAATTACAATACATAGGTCTCTAAATACATTATGTGATTTTTTTTTTACAATCACCTGAGTTTTATAAACCTGTTAAGCAAAGGGCAGGGGAATTTTTGCCTTAGAGTGTCATTTTTGGCCTTTTGGCCATATTTGCTTTTATATCTACAGGTATTTCCAACACTTGGTCATAAGCCAGTTACAGTTGACCTGGCTATTGGTTCTGAAAAAAGACTAAAGATTTTCTTCAGCTCAGCAAATGGATATCACATCATTGATGCAGAATCTGAGGTTATGTCTGATGTGGCCCTGCCAAATAACGTAAGATCCTTGAAAAGTATTGTTTATCACAATTTGAGTTTTTTACAACTGTCAAACTCTTAAAGAAATAAAATATGATTATCAATATCTATACTGAAATTGAGGCCTCAAAGGTAAGTATAGAGTGCCAGGAAGTAGTAATGTATAAACAAAAATCACTGATGGTTTCTTAGTCCAGATAAATATATCTGTTCTGTAGACAAATAGTGTTAGTCTGGCACAATGTTTTTTGTTTTTAAATGAATAGAGTTTACACTTAAATATTTGGACTTGTATTGATAAACCAAAAGATCTGACTACATTAGACCCACATTACTATCTAATCATTATCAATTGGAAATTATTTGTGCCTGCCTCCTTTTAGATGGAATATATGCTATACATTCCCTATTTATCTTTATGTATTTACTAGAGGCCCGGTGCACAAAAATCTGTGCACTCGGCAGGGGGGGGGGTCCCCTCAGCCCGGCCTGTGCCCTCTCACAGTCTGGGACCCCTCAGGGGATGACCATCTGCTGGCTGAGGCCTGCTCCCCAGGGGATTGGGCCTAAGCTGGCAATCAGACATCCCTCTGGCAGCCCAGCAGCCCTCAGGGGATGTCCACTTGCCGGCGGGGAGCAGACCTAAGCTGCAGTCGGACATCCTTAGCGCTGCTGAGGAGGCAGGAGAGGCACCCACCACCACCGCTGTACTGGCAGCCATCAGCCTGGCTTGTGCCTGAGCAGACCTCCTCCATGTGGGAGCTCACTGACCAACAGAGGGCAGCTCCTGCATTGAGCGTCTGCCCCCTGGTGGTCAGTGTGTGTCATAGTGACCAGTCATTCCCAGTCTTTCTGCTGTTAGGGTCACTTTGCATATTACCCTTTTACTATATAGGATAGAGGCCTGGTGCACAGGTGGGGGCCGGCTGGTTTTCCCTGAATGGTGTCCCGGATCAGGGTGGGGGTCCCGCTTGCGTGCCTGGCCAGCCTGGGTGAGGGGTTAATGGCTGTTTTCAGGCTGCCCGCACCCCCTTCAGGGTGGGGGTCCTCACTGGGGTGCCTGGCCAGCCTGGATGAGGGGCTGATGGCTGTTTTCAGGCTGCCCGCACCCCCTTCAGGGTGGGGGTCCTCACTGGGGTGCCTGGCCAGCCTGGATGAGGGGCTGATGGCTGTTTTCAGGCTGCCCGCACCCCCTTCAGGGTGGGGGTCCTCACTGGGGTGCCTGGCCAGCCTGGATGAGGGGCTGATGGCTGTTTTCAGGCGGGCCAAGCCTGCAACTGAAGCTCCCAGTCTCTTCTTTTTTTCTTTTTTTTTTTTTTATTCTGGGCTTTATTTACCTTCTGTAATTGAAACTTTGTTGTGGCTCCAGCTCTGAGGCTGGCTGGCTGAAAGCAGGTTTCTGGGTTTGTTTAGCTTCTATAATTGCAACATTGTTGCTTAGAGTGCTGCTCAGAGCTGGGCCACGGCAGGCGGGGAACCTTGGCTTCCTCCATCACTGGAGCAAGCAAGCCTCCTGTTCGCTTCAGCTGCCTGGCTGCCGGCCGCCATCTCGGTTGGCAGTTAATTTGCATTTCGCCCTGATTAGCCAATGGGAAGTGTAGCAGAAGTATGGTTAATTACCATGTTTGTCTATTATTAGATAGGATAATAACTGGCACTAACAGGCATATGAGCTTGCATTCCTTAATTCAGTCCTTCTGCTCCCTATAATGCACTAAAAGATTCTCTAAAAAAGACACCACCACAATTGCAACATTATTATGTATCTCACCCTTCTTTATTCAGATTGTAGTACTTTAACTGTGATATATAAAAATTATCATAAAAAGTTCTCTTGTAGTATCAATTATAATTAAAATTTCTGATCAAAGGATTCAGCATTTAAAAAGCTAATTCACCTCAACTCTTAAATAATTGTAAATAGTGAAAATATGACACATCAAAGAAATGGGGAGTTGTAAAAACACTGTACACATTATTTATATAAAAATCTGGAACATAACATAATACCCCTCCCACAAACATGCCATACAACATATAATTACGTTGTGTCTCAAATTTGTTGATAGCAATGATATTTGTTCTTTTGAAAAAAAAGGGCTGAACCAACAAATCTGCTTCACCTTTTCTTAATTCCCCAGTTTGTCAACAAGTAAAATTTTAGCAATTTACATTATACAAAAGTCCAAGAGAAGACTTTCTGTACTTTTAAATCACTAAAGTAATCTGATATTTTGCATAATATTCAGGATTATTTAATACATCTCTAACAAATTACATAGATCATTAGTAGAGACATTTTTAAAAGTTTGGTCATATGAACAATATAATTAACTGATTACTCAGTTGTCACCTATGATTATATAGAAATCACCCTGTTTATAATATGGAAAATACTGAACCAAGCCATGCTAAAGCCACTTAAATATCGGTGCAAGTGCAAGTTCATTTTTATTTAAATATTATAGTACTCTTCAGTTGGGGTATCTCCTATAGCTCCTGCATCTTATTTTTAAATGTCATGTCAGATAATGTTATTTTGAAGCTAGTACAGTATTGAACATTGCAGCACTTGTCCAAGTTTACACTTATTTCAAAGAGTTCAAGGAGATTAAACCCCGTGTTCCACTTGACTATTAAGCAAGGAGAATTATTTGCTTTTGAAAGCAATCAGGTAATTATTGTGGAAGAAAGGAGAGAAGATGAGTTAAAAAAAAACACAACACTTTTCTGACCTAATTAGGATATCTCAAGTATATTCAAAAATAGTATTTTTAGCTAAGCACCCTAGTGCCTTGGCCCACTAAATGAGAAAGGACTCTAATATAAGATTGGGGAGAGTGTCTTCTGAAACAGCATGTACTAAAAATAATATTTTTTCAAGAGTGCTAGATTACAAATGCTGTAATGCTACAAGGAAGCCATGTATATTAAAGAATATGTAGTTACTTGAGGAACTATCTGAGAAGCAAGAGAACTACCTCTCAGGCTGTCTGAATTTACAGCAGTCCACCTTTATTCTAAACAAATTTTCTTGAGGCAACCTTCTTTCTTGCAATTTATTTTTCTCTCTTCCTTCATCTAGTTTCTGATTCAATTGCTCATGCTAGTGCCCAGGGAACGCATAAAAATTGCTTTTCGCCTCTGGGTCCCCATTTTGGTTTTAAGGATTGTTGTTGCTGAGACATGGCCTCAAGCACTTGGCCTGAGTACACTGGGTTTGGCAAGTATAATTTCTGAGCTTTTATCCTGTAATTTTACTAATTTGGAGAAATGATAGAGGAATGTAATTGTTCATTTCTCAGGGAAATACTATCAATATGACAATATCTGTAGTTTAGGTAAATTTTGTCACATTGTTTTACGCATCATGAATTTTAGAAATTCTTAGATATTTCTGAGTATTTGATATTGTCACCTAATACATCTCTGAATTTATGTATTGAAGGTATTTTAATATTTTATTAATTGAAAAGAAATCTTACATTTTTGTGAAGGGAGGATGACATATTTCAAGCAGTGAAGAATATAAAACTGCCCCTTATAAACATTTTAAGTTCAAGCTATTCTTAAGTTATTTCTTTTCTGATTTGAATGAGTTTGTGTATAACCCGTTGTTGTGTATTTGTTACTTGATTCATGCATTAATTACTAAAGTATTCATTAATGTCCTGAAATCCAACTCCATAACAAGTAATAATGATTCTATCATTATTCATAATACTTTGTAAAATTTCAAGGAGTTTCTGTGTGTTGGAAATAAATCTCTGCTTTTTTCAAACAAAGATTTCTCCTAAATATAAAGAAGAATATTAAGTAGTGATGACTTTATGACATAAGGAAGGTTCTTTTTAAGTGTTGGGTAGCATGCTGTTTAATATTGAGATAAAAATTGGTCTTCCTCCCTGCACTTTGAACCCCCTTTTAATCTTTATTGCTCAACCAATCTGCATCAATTAAAGTAGTAGTGATCAAATTTTGGACATATAAATCCTTCTGAAACATAATTCCAGCCCCTGGAAATCATTATACCACAGAATATCATCATTTTACCTGATTCCTTGGGAATTGGCATGATGCTCACCTTCAATGCTGAAGCCCTTTCTATGGAAGCAAATGAACAGCTCTTCAAGAAGATCCTTGAAGTGTGGAAAGATATACCATCTTCAGTAGGTAGGTATAAAAATTTTCCTCTTTCACATGATGCCATAGAAGCTTCCATTTTCTGATATATAATACTTTTTCAAAGCATATAGAGTTAATTTGGGATAGTGCATAGTTGTTCCCTTAGTGAAGTGATATGTGCTTGTTATATGCTTAATGAATCCACAACCTACAATAAAGAGACTGATTTTGGCTTAGTTGTTCATTTGCAATAATATTATAAGTATAATAAAAAGGGAATTTCTTTCCACAATAATGTATAATTATATTTTAACTCCCTTTGCTTGCAGATTTTACACAGATGTTGAAAATGGTTCATTCTATCACATTTACTTTGGGATTTGCCTTTTTCTAAGGAGACTGACAAATAGTCTTAAAAGAAGAGCAAAATGTTTCTATTTCATATAGTCAATAGTGTTCTGTTTATTGAGTAATAGTCTCTTGAAGAATTAAATACAAACTGAATATGTGACATATTTGCTGTCACTAAGATTTCATCATCCTTCATTTAAAAAGCAATAAATATGACTTACTGGAGTGCCCATTAGGTACCACCCAGATGGCAAAGTAAAGAAAACTGCCTTTTTGTCTTCATCAGCCCAGGATATCTTTTCTTCCTGACCAATGCAGCACTGCAGATCTGAGAAACCTGAATAATTTGAGATTTTTGTATATGTCTCTGAGACTACAGAGGTGATTCTAGATAGCGAACAGAATGTATATGAACAGTGAAAACATTAGAGAGAGTAGAATGGTCTGAGGAGGATAAATATACCTGGAAGGGGAAGGAGTTTAAAGAAGCAAATGAAGAAGAGGAGAGGGGAAGAGAGGAAAAAAGAGAAAGGTAGTTTGTCAATAGAGAAGCCAGAAGCTTCTGAAATCTCTATTAAAGGGCTAAATGTGATCCTCATGTGGCTATAAAGACCAGTTTAAAAGAACTGCTTTTTAACTGACATTTTTTCATTATGGGATGAGAGCACTTTGCATGGTGTCTGCAGAATCCTTTATTTTCCATACATGTTGTTAACGACTGTCCTGAAAACCTCCTCAAATTGCTTCAAACAGGTAAGAACTCACAGAGGGTTTAAAACCATTTTAAGTGATGAAAGGTAAATGCCTACAATATAATTAATAGACCTAGGGCAAAGGAAACTGAAAATAATGAATCTTTATCTAACCATTACACTGGTACTTTTTAATCAATTTGATAATCAGAAACTGAACTAAGAAAATTCCATTCAAATGGGGAATGGAACAAACCTCTGGTATATATGCCAGTAGACAATCATATGAATCAAAGGGTTCTTAAAAAGTTATCTGGTACAGGTTCTGTCCTTAAGACAACTTCTGACCTAAAACAACACAAAATACTTTAGTTGTTAGAATTTGAAAACCATCACTTTATATGTAAAATAAATTATAGCACTATAAGAACATGCTATTTTGGTTTGTGTATTAAGGGCATTTTGAGGGTATACTAAAGACTACAGTATAATACTGATATTAAAGAAATAAATTATTTATTTTTCTATCTAAAAATAACTGCTTATTATTTAAAGCTAACCTAGATCCAGATTTCCCCAATCTGAATTTTACATTTTCTTGAGATATATTAAATGTGTTAAGTAATAAGATCATTTCTCTAGATATTCAAATAGATATAGAAGCTTAACAATCACAGCAAATATCACTAACTATTCCAACCCAAATCATTAGATTCCACCTCATAAGCAGGCTAGCTCAGTAACTAGGTTAGGTGGCAGATTAGAGTTTCAAAATTAAGTTGGGAATTATGTAATGCCTTATGAACTGTGTACTTGACTCTGCAAGTAAGCTGTGCATTAAGTTTAGAAATTTTTGCTCTCTGTGGTTGTTGACAACAATTCAATTTTAATGACGTATTCACATAAGTGAAAAAATTCAAATCTGAATAGGCAAAAACCTATTACTTGTTCCCGTCAGTCAAGCTATGTATTCCCATAGCTTTCCTCATATCTGGAGTGATTTTAATTCTAGTCTGAAGTTGGGCTTGTAAAATCTCCTTTCAGGAGACCATTGTCTCAATAAAATATGGTTGCAATTTAATTACAAGTTTATGTCAATTTCATGTGCATAAATATTTGGAAATGTAATGTAAAAGGAAGCAAGAAATAATAAATTCTTGCTAAGTTTTAGTTGAGGGATTCAAAATGGCTCACACCGCCTATGAAAAGTCACTTTCATAAAAGTTTCATAATTTTTCATGAATCTTTTTATGCATATTTTACATACATATGTATAGGCCAGTTAAATTTTGGTTTATTTTTCATTTAATATTTATTCTTTTATTGCATCTATTGGAGGTACATTGGCTAATAAAATTATATAGTTTTAAGGTGTACAATTCTATAATACATTATCTGTATATTCTTTGTTCACCTCCCAAGTCATGTTTCTTTCCATTACCATTTCTCCCCCCATTTTCCCTCTCTTACCTCCCCCATCCCCATTTCTCTCTGGTAATGACCATACTGTTGTCTCTCAATGAGGTTTGGGGCAGTTTGTTTAATCCTTTCACCATTTTTTACTCAGTCCCCCCGCAACACCCTCCCTTCTGAAAACCATGATTCTGTTACTATTTTGTTCATCAGTTTATTTTGTTCATTAGAATCCACATATAAGTGAAATCATATGATATTTCTCTTTCTCTGACTGGCTCACTTCATTTTGCATAATACTCTCCAGGTCCATTCTTATCCTAGAACTTTTGTGGCCAGATAAGGGAACATTTTAATTATAATTATATCAACTCAGATTTTATTGACTTTATAATAGAAGAAAATGAAAAATCTAATGAATTGAATTCTAATTTTAGTCATGTTAATATGAGAATGAAGGAATCTTGTTTTAGTGCTTTCTAGACTATTTTAACTTGACTCAAAATTTTGATATTATAAGTGCAGGATTATATTTATTTATGGAAATTTGCCTCCCCATAAAGTACATAAAGAATATCAACTTGAAAGTTAAATATTTAAAAATAATACAGCCACTTGTGTCAAAAAATACCTTACAGCACCAACTGACTGTATGGCCATTTACATGATTAGGTTTTCTGCTTTAAAGCAATTGTCATAATCTTTATTGTCACCAAGTAAAATAAAACAGGTTATAAAAGTTGAAATCTTATAAAAATTTCCTGAGAAAGAAAAAGCATTAACAGTATCAAATTAGTTTTATTTCTCTTTATAACATAGTAATTCATTGAACTACATTAGAGTTGCTAAAGTCATTATTTGAGCAGGTCATTTTTAACAGTTTTAATTTTGAAAAGTTAGTCAGTTTTCCATGTATGTTATTTGAACACAATTACAAAACCTTATGGAATGTTGTACCTCAACTAGATTGTAAAAAGAAGAATGGTTGTGGGTAGGTTTAACTTTCTATCAACAGGGTAGAATTAACCCTTAGATTTTTTCTGCAGTGTTAGAGAATATGAGTAGCAAAATTAATTTAGATATAGTTATTCAGCATTGATCACAATGCTAACAATAAATAGCTGGTTTAAACAACACCTGCTAAGCAGCATAATAGCCAAATGACTGACTATAGAAGGAGGAAATAAAGTGTTTACCTGAACTGTAATAATCAGATTCTTAATAGTCAAATAGTGGCTGTGGTTATAATTTTCTATCTCTGTAGAAATATTTGTGTTTTTCTAATTTTTAATTTTTATTATAGCATATGAATGTACACAGCGAACCACAGGATGGGGCCAAAAGGCCATTGAAGTTCGCTCTTTGCAATCAAGGCTTCTCGAAAGTGAACTGAAGCGCAGGTCAATTAAGAAGCTGAGATTTCTGTGTACCCGAGGTGACAAGGTAATATATCCTCCAGTAAAAGAAAAAATAAAGAAAACAATGAAAATTAACTAAAGAAATTACTACTTTTAAAACTACATTTAATCTTTAAGATGGATTTGCTATTATTTTGTCCATTTTACAAGAAAGAAAAATAAAATTATAATTTGGCTCTTAGTGTAATGTAATCAATTTTATCAACCCAATCAGACGGTTTAGGTGAAAAATGCATTGAATAAAATCATTACAGTCCTTATATTATGAGAAATAATAACGAGAAGAAATAATCCTAATAGGATTAGGACTCAATCACATTTAGAAGAGATTACAGAAGATTCACTTAATATCAGAACAGCCAGGGTAAAGCAATGTGCTTCAAGGAAAGGTACTAGTTTGCAATATAAAGTAATATAATGGCAAGAACTGGTGTTTGAAGTCACATAGACCTAAGATGCAGTGCTGGCTCTGCCGCATGACTAGGTGTAAGAACCTTGAAGTTTGATTAATCTTTCTGGGCCTTAGTTTCTTCATCTCCATTCTAATTATGTTTATGGCACATACCATATTTATATGACATGTTTCTCTCTAAGCCAATCAGTTTAGCTCTTAATATCAATCTATTGATGTCAGTGCATTCCACTGACAGAGAAAATTAAAATTGCACCAGGTAGAAAATTTCATAAAGGCCAGCAACAATGGTGAACATCAAAATAATTTAATCATTTCCTTATATTTAAAAAAGGAAAGTCAACAAGTGAAAGTTGATTTTTTAAGCAAAGAATTGTTAACCAAAATTAATCAAAAACTTTACCAGATAATTGTCACCTACAAAAAACTAATTTTGTTTAAATATAGTGCCATTTTATAGAATACTAGAGGCCCGATGCACAAAATTCATGCACTCGGAGGGGGGGTGGTCCCTCAGCCGGATTGCGAGAAGGCGCAGGCCAGGATGAGGGACCCCACCTGTGCATGATCTGGGCCAGTGAGGGATGGTGAAGGTTGGCCAGCTGGGGAGGGACCGTGGGAGGGCTTCAGGGTTTATCTGGCCCATCTTGCTCAGTCTCGATCAGCCAGAGCCCAGCAGCAAGCTAACCTACCAGTCAGAGTGTCTTCCCCCTGGTGGTCAATGCACATCATAGTGGCTGGTTGACCAGTTGACTCTCTGCCCCCTGTTGGTCAGTGCACATCATAGCAAGAGGTTGAGCGGCCTTAGCATATCATTAGCATATTACACTTTGATTGGTTGAATGGATGACTGGACACTTAGCATATTAAGCTTTTATTATATAGGACTAGTGGCCCAGTGCATGAAATTCTTGCACAGGGGTATTCCTTCATCCCAGCCTGCACCTCTCACAATCTGGGACCACTGGCTCCTAACTGCTCACCTGCCTGCCTGCCTGATCACCCCTAACTGCCTTGACCTGCCTGATCGCCCCTAACTGCCCACCCCTGCCGGCCTGATATTGCTCCCAACTGCCCTCCCATGCCTGCCTGATCTCACCCCTAACTGCTCTCCCCTGCTGGCCTAATCACCCCTAACTGCCTCTGCCTACCTGATCACCCCTAACTGCCCTCCCATGCCAGCCTGATCTCGCCCCCAACTGCCTGCCCCTGCCGGCCTGATCTCACTCCCAATGGCCCTCCCCTGCTGGCCCGATCTCACCCCCCAACTGCCCTCTCCTGCTGTCCTGATTGCCCCTAACTGCCTCTTCCTCAGCCCCCATTACCATGGCTTTGTCCTGAAGGAAGTCAGACGTCTGGAAGATGGCTGGTCGACCCAGTCTAATTAGCACATTACCCTTTTATTAGTATAGATAGATTATATAGGATAGAATTGCTTAAAGTGGGGGGAAGGCCTTTTTTAGCAGGAGGAGATGCTCTTGGCAGACAAAAATACATAATCTCTATAACTGCACTGATAGCCAGCCATATGCACTATACTGCCAAACTGGTCTTTAAAAAATTGAACCACTTTCTTACACCTTACACCAAACAGCTGTTGCCCTGAAAACCCCTCCTCAGCCCCCACCTTAGGTTCTGCTTTTTCAGTTCACTCAGATTAGGTTCTGATTGGTTGGTTTCTATGCCAATCAGTGTCAAAAGCTCCACCTCCTAGACAGCCATTAGATCCTCGCAGTTTACCCAGATTTGGTTCTGATTGGTCGGTTTCTATGCCAGTCAGCATCTCTGAGCCTATCTCTAGGTCTGATCAGAGAGGCTGGGCTGATTAACAGCCACTCCAGGCTGCTGGCCAGCAGACTGAACAGCTGATCTCTCAGAGAGAGAGAGGCCTGGCTGCTGGTGAGGCCTAGAAAGAGACTTCAGATTACCAGGGGTGGGCAAACTTTTTGACTCGAGGGCCACAATGGGTTCTTAAACTGTACCGGAGGGCCAGAACAAAAGCATGGATGGAGTGTTTGTGTGAACTAATATAAATTCAAAGTAAACATCATTACATAAAAGGGTACGGTCTTTTTTTTTTAGTTTTATTCATTTCAAACGGGCCGGATCCGGCCCGCGGGCCATAGTTTGCCCACGGCTGGATTAGACCCTGCTTCTCTCTCTCTGGGCCTCACCAGCAGCTGTGGTAATTGCTGATCAGCCCCACCACTCTCTCTCCCCAAGAGGTCAGCAGTTCAGCCCACTCACCAGTTCCGCTCATCGGAGCCTGCTGCACGCAGCCTGGCATTCACTCAAGCCTTCGGTCATTTTGGACATTATGGACCCTGGGTTTTTATATATTAGGATGGTAAAAGGTATTTTTTAAAATATATTTAGACTACATTCTAATTTAAAATTCTTAGTCTTTAAATTGAAGAAATTCTATTCTGAAAAGCAGTATAGCTTAATATTTTAAGTGATTGATGCAGATAAATTGAAATTATAGTTGTATCTAACAAATATCAGGTTACAATGTACTAAAAACATTTACTGATGGTGTCTTTCTTTCTTTTTAAAGCTATTCTTTACCTCTACTTTGCGCAATCGCCACAGCCGGGTTTACTTTATGACCCTTGGAAAACTTGAAGAGCTCCAAAGCAATTATGGTGTTTAAATGATTACAATGATTGATTACAACATTTACAAACATCATAAATATGCAATTTGCATCTTAAAAATTCTGAGATTAAATTAGCATTCAGTTTTATTATTAGTGAAATGTTAAATCACATACTTTACTTTTAATGTAGCACATAATAGTTCTAATGAGAAGTGCAGCTTTATATAAAAAATTAACTGTAGCAAGCTCTATGTACTCCAATGGTGTACAATATCTTTTGCACAACCTTTGTCACTTTTGTTACTGTGAATTCAAGCATTATCCTTTGGACAGTTTGGACAGTATCTATATTGAGATTTTATAACATGGAGTGAAGAAACCTGTAATGAGTTAGATTTCAAGTAGTTTTCAAAAGAATTGGCACTGAATGAGCTTTTTCAGAAAAAGTAAGAGTATAAATGAACCATATAGGAATTTGCAAAGTCATATAAAGAACTAAATGTTAGATTATGAAATGAAAACAACAAGGACTATGCTATAAACCATACTAAGGTTGAACAACCTATATGCCTGGAGAAAACTACAGTGATAAAGGGGGAAAAGACCACCCATTTTCTCAATGCCCCATGGCAGTTAAACTCACAGTAAGAGAGCAGTTGTGTTCTTTTCACTGCATGTTAAGCTGTTTTTCTCCTGGTGAGAAGAAAGGAAAACCTCAGATGCTTTATTTTCCTCAGAACCCCCAACAATGTGCAATAGTTTTTGAAAACCACCAAATAATACACTTGCATGCCTGAATACAGGACTGAACTCCTATACACATGTACTGTAGAATTACTTTATTTTTTTTAATACTTTAATGTAGGAGTCAAATTTTAACCCCAAGAACCAATTGGTTGATTTATCAATATTCTTATCTGGCCAACAGACATTAAATATTTTCCCAACCCCAGATTAAACTATGTAAAAATTTCCCTTCACTTATTAAAAAAATATAATAAAATTTTTAGCTGCTAAAATTTATCTTTTATATTTCTATCTCTGTAAAATTGGAAATTTATCTAAAGTGATAAATCCACATGTAGGGACTTAAAGTTTTAGGTAAAAATAATGAAAATATTTTGAAAAAATAAAACTTTGTTCAGATACCCAAACCTACAAATTTAGAGTGCTGAAAATCATGCTAGTTTATCATCCATATATGTTATAGATGCCATACAAAGGTGATTTTTGGTCACCTATGGTAACTGCTACCTGGTGAAAAGCATAATTTCTGCATATCCATCCTCAATACCATGGTTAGTTCTGGGGCAATAGAGAGGCAACTGAACTACCACAAAGTTTACCTCAGTGTAATTCCTCTAGCCTGCTTCTAAAATCTGAAGACAGTGCTAGTGGGATCATAATTTTCAAACTACCTGGTTAACCAAAATACAAAAGCAGCTGACTATGTGTGATTTCATGAGAGCATGTTATTTCCTTAGGATCTTAGTTCCAGGAATGATGATACAACAACTTATATCAAGAGTTTAGTAGCTCAATAGTGAGATTTAGGAGAACCCGAATCCATGAATTAAAAAAATAAATGTGATTCACATTTCTGTTACTGTGATACAATAATGTGATCCTAAAACTGGCTTATTCTTGAGTGTTTACAATTAAAATAACTTTTTAAATGCAGTAGTTTAAAAAGAAAAAAAAAACTTTCATGTCAAATTATTTCCTTAGAAGTAGTCTTCATTATCATAAATTTGTACACCTAAAAGGCCATGGGGAACTTTGTGCAAGTACCTCATCGCTGAGCAAATGGAGCTTGCTATGTTTGAATTTCAGAAAATGTTCTCATTTAAGTAGTATGTAGAATCAAGTCTTTTAGGAATTAATTTTTTCTTCAAAATATTTACTCAAAGTTAAGTTTCAAAAATAACTTTTATGTTAAAATCACATTTTAAGGAAGTAAGAGGGTAAACTATTTTAGGATGTCAACTCCCATTGTACTCTGTGGTTGTTATTCTAATACACATAGACAATAGTGAGCTACATATACAGAAATGTCCCAAAGTAAACAAGCCAGAGAGATTGCAAAATGGGTAACTGAGCTTTAAAGGATAAGGTGTTTAGTGAAGAAAGCAAGGTGATCATATATTAAGAAGAAACATTGAAATGTTGGATAGCCAAATAGGACTGAACATATTTAAAGTGGTTCAGAAGTAATGAATATTTTTGATTTATATGTTAGTTCATCTGGAATTTTTATATCGTATGCCAGCTAAAACAAGTAAGTGAAGGGACAATGAAATGTTGTAGTCAGTGCACTGTAATAGAAGAAATTATATCAACACCTTACCTTGTAGCAGCAGCACCTGGAAGCCCTGGCCTATCACAGAAATGTGGGGGATACTTGACAAGTCAATTCCCTAGTTCTGTGATTTGAAGCATGAATGTTGTGGTAGGTTGTGAGTAGTATTGGGACAGAGAAAGTTTTATTTCAGTGTTCTTTAGTTTTTTCATCAAAACCCTTTTATTAAAATAAAAGGCATCATTGGAAATATTTGAAAACTAGAAAATGATGTGTGAAAAGGATTGTCAAGAAAAGCTCTGATTAAGTATGTTAAAGAAAGGTAAGATCCTCAGAGGAAACAGTAAGAAAGGATAATGATTAAGATTGCAAAAATAGGCAAAACAGAAATTACATATGTATGTACACACACAAACCATTAGAATGCATAGATTTTAAAATTTTCAGTGCTACCAGTTTCTATATAAATTAATCACTAATTGTTTTCTGCCAGGTCTTATTTAATTAAGATATAAGATAGTACCCATAAAACCAGGAATAATACCACATGAATTCAATGGGAACTTTTAGGTATTCTTCTATTCTTTTTCAAAAATGTGCTTATTTAAATTGATTTGTATTTAGTCTGTGCTCTAACTTTAAAAAAATATTGAAATCATCTTTGATATTGCTAATTGTTTCATCAGAAAGTCTTCAATGAACCATTGTTCAACCTCTAAAAATAAAAAAAATTGAATCATTGATGGATGTCATTATTTGAAATATACTTATCTTAATGCCTCTGAATTAGAACTCATTTAAGGAATATTAATTTACTTAAAGTGTATAATAACACACTGATTAAAAGGTGTTAGGGGTTCTGCCTATTGTTCCATTAATAATTTTGGCCAACTAGTGGTATATTATTAATCTGGCTAAAATCTTCCTGGGTATAGTGGTAGAATTAGAAACTAATCAATTTTCTTCTAAGTGTGTTGGACTTTACATAGACACACAGACTCACAGGATGTGGGTTAAACCCAAGCATGTTTTAATGCTGACTTCCTTC
The DNA here is from genome assembly GCF_000147115.1 of Myotis lucifugus. Classification (NCBI taxonomy): domain Eukaryota; kingdom Metazoa; phylum Chordata; class Mammalia; order Chiroptera; family Vespertilionidae; genus Myotis; species Myotis lucifugus. The sequence continues at coordinate 30,003,664 of NW_005871050.1, read as the reverse complement.
CCATCTCACCCCAGTGTCCTGAATTCCTGTGGAGAAGAGGAGGAACCTTATCAAAAGGGTAACCTTATCCAAAGAGAGAAATAAAGATTTATAGTTTCTTAGCATTTAAGAGTTTAATATAGGCTGATGATGGGAAATAGGAGGTGGAGTAATCCTGGCAGGTCATCAAGGAAGCTGAACCCTTTAATTGGGGCCAGAAAAGAATAGTACTTCTCTCAGCAGGTCACAGAAGCATCTAAGACATGGTTCCATGAATATTTATTGTCTTGGAATATTCTGGAGAGATGCTCATCAAACTTTCCCAGTAGGGACAGCTGGGTGTGGTCCCAATTTGTTAAGTGTAACCAGGCATTCAGAAGTTGGTTTATTCAGACATGACAAGCTTGTCTGGGCTTTTTGAGACTAAATTCAAAGTTCTCCATTACAATCAACTGAATATATAAAGCCCAGAGATTTTACCTATTTTAAGAGACAATGTTATGAGCCAAGGAATACAAATATCATCACAGATTGATATTAGAATGGGCAGGGTGATGCTCCAAGGTCGATAAAGGACATTGTCCTAGGGATCCTTTACCAAAACCTGGGGATAGGGTAGGTCATGAGTAGAAGTCACTATTAGTAACTTTATCACTCTTAAAGGAAATAGTGCATTTGAAGACTCCAGTAATGCAAGTCTATTAACTGAATCTTATCCCAACACTATGATTTCCGAGATAATAGCATGTGCCACACCAGCACGGCCAAGGGTGAACCTGAGGAGGGGCGGTGAAGGATTAAAGAAGACAAAGAGACTACGGCTGGGGCTCGGTGGATCTCCCATGCCTGGATGAGGACACATAAGACCCAGCCTGCAAGCCAATGCTTTTTTTTATAGTCTGATTAAAACAAGGGTAGATTAACATGTATACAAAGGTTCTTGTTTTGGCAACACTTGCTGCACCTCCCACAGCCCATTAGCTACTTAGGAAGGAATTAGAGAGGGCTACAAGGTCAGGCTTAATTATGCTAGGAGAGCTCTGCCCTCCAGGATGGGACTTATTTGTGGCCCTGCCACAGGTGAGCCGGAGGCTTGACCCTAGCCGCTCCCTACAATAGCACTTTTTTATTTATAGCAGTGGTTCTCAACCTTGGCTGCACATTAGAATCCCTTGGGATCCTTTTAAAAATCCTGATTCTGGGCCTCATCCTCCAGAAATTCTGTTTCTTTGTTACTAATGTTGTGGCCCACCCCATAACAAAAAACAGAATTTCTGGAGGATGAGGCCCAGAAATCAGGATTTTAAAAAGATTCCCAGGTGATTCTAATGTGCAGCCAAAGTTGAGAACCACTGATTTATAGGGACTTTAACCCTTAAGGATTTTCAGGTTCTTGGAAGTAATAAAGCCATTGAATATGGCTGCTCTTTAAAAAAAAAAATGATTGGAGGCAGCTAATGAATTAAAGGCCAAAGATGTTTCAGAAAACAGTACTACATGTCTTATGTTGATCACAACCATGCCAATTAATTCAAAAAGAATAGTTTCTAATGGAGTAAAATTGATTCTATATGGATGAGTAAAAAATCAGATTTGAGATTCACGTTTTTTGATAGCTTTGCTACCCCATATGTCAAAGTGCCTCATTTGGTGCTTAACATACAACAAAGGCTCAAGAAAAACATGAGTTGAAAGGGAGAATTGGTCCTTTTTTACCTTGATTGTCCTTATCGCTATTTTATTAAAAGAGCTTAAAATTCACAAATCCATTAGATTCATCAAAGTACCATCTGTGTTCTGGTAACTAAAAAGGTGACCTATTTGGGGTAGTTTGAAATGATCTTACCCTACACAACTGAAATTAAACAAAGGATATGTCAAAATAAAATTAAAATAGTGTCTTTTTACACTTTGTTTACCTTTGAAAGCAACACATAAGGGACCACTATGACCCTTTAGTAATTACTCAAGAATCATGAGTAATGGCAAAGATTGTTTAATAACATAAAAACAGGACAAAACGAGCCACTCAACTGGCTGTTTTGTACAACCATTTGATTTAAATGTGATTTTTTCCCCCACAAGATTAACTCTGTTATAGCACCCTGAGCCATATGTAGTGGTCAATATGTACTTTTTGGTTCAAAATTTTAACTTATTTTCCCATAAACAGATATATATAATGCCAGGCATTCCATAAAGGTACTTTTTAGAAGAAGAAAGCATGTGTATGACTTGTGGGTGAATAGGTAGCTATTAAAATGCATGCAAGTTGGGAACATCTTTCCAAAATTCTAAAAGCATACATGCAACACCATGAAGTTGAGTCTCACAAGTTGAGATAGTCAGAAATCAATATAATAAATTTCAAAGAGAAATGGACTAAAAAAAAATTTCCCCACAAAATTAATATTATATGTCAGACTGGAAAAATATATTCTTTATTTGATAGTCCCGAAAGCATTAATGAATTGTACTCCACAAACCTGAATGTGCAAAAACCAAACCAATACCAAAAATGATTATTTGGACTGCATTTCTTATCCCACCAATCTGGGAGGAAATTTAACCGTAATCATTACCTGGACTTTCCTCATTCATCCATTAGGATTATACAGCGGTCTGGGGGCATCAAAAAATCCAGGGATACTCCAATGGTCAACACTGATACGCTTATTGCTTACTTAGTTTCTTGCAGTGACTCAGACTTCTGTGTCATGTGTGGCCATGGAAATTTCTGTAAAAGCAGGGAGCCTAGATACCTAGGTTCATATCTACTGTGATCACACTACCTCCCTAAGTTCTGGGTGGGCATGGGTCCCTGTTGCTTTAGAAACCACAGTTCCGCATATCCTTTCTTATCTCTGGTTAATCTTTCCCTTTCCCACTAAATTCTTGTATTTCTGTCCCCACCTCATTCCATGTAAAATGTAATTACATCTTTCCCTTCCCTTTATGAGAATGACCTAACATAATTTTATAAAAGAGCTTGGGCTTAAAAAAATCCAGCAAGAGATTTTGAGACAGTTTTTGCTTTAAGTTTCAGTATATGTATAACCTCTTTATCTGCCAAAGAAAAATAAATCCTCTTTAATTTGGAGAGGAAATTCATTGAGAACAAATTAAAACCACAATTAGTAATCATGTCATCTACATATGAAAAAATTCACCTTAATGTAGTCAAGCAAATGAAAATTTGGAAACAAGATACTATTATTGCTATGAAGTAGAAGTCCAGAAATTCCTAATCTTCTCTCATTACCCTCTCTACACCCCCTTCCCCAATACCCTCATCTTTTCCTTTATGATGTGTTGTAGCTTTCAAACAACTGTCTCTTTTAGATAAGTGTCCCTCATTTCTCCTCAATAGCCCCCACCTTTGAATCCCTTGCTATCAAACTGTACTACCTATTTCCTATCCTGATTACAGTCATGTATAGACCCACCATATTATTCCTGCTTATTACTTAAACATTTTAGCACTGGTTGGCTGTCTTTTCCTCCAACACTATTTCTAATTATTGGTAAAGTTCATATCTACTTACATGATTCTGTCAATATTCTTTCTACTTGAATCTGGCAGTTCCTATCTAAATAAACTTGACCACATTATCTCAACCACCCCTCTCCTAGACTCTAGATCAGGGGTCCTCAAACTTTTTAAACAGGGGCCAGTTCACTGTCCCTCAGACTGTTGGAGGGCCAGACTATAGTTTAAAAAAAAAAAAAACTATGAACAAATTCCTATGCACACTGCACATATCTTATTTTGAAGTAAAAAAACAAAACGGGAACAAATACAATATTTGTATTGGCATGTGGCCCACGGGCCGTAGTTTGAGGACCCCTGCTCTAGATCATATCATTATCAGTAACCATACTTCTGTTCTGTTAGAGAGAGAGGAAAAGAGAGAGGGATAGAGAAAGAGATCGACTTTTTGTTCCACTTATTTATGCATTCATTGGTTGATTCCTGTATGTGCCCTGACTGGAGATTGAACCCACAACCTTGACACATCAGGATGACGTTCTAGACAACTAAGCGACTCAGCCATGGTGATAAATATACTTCTTTCATAAACTCGGTTTCAATTGTCCCACTCTCAGACCACTTCATTTTCAAGTGACTTCCTCTCTCACTGGAATACAAAAATTATTTTACCTCATATGGAGCCACAATCCATTCAACCTAACACCTTTTTACTGCCCTCACCCAAAGAAATTCTCCAAAGAAGTTCTCAATCACTTACTCAGCTAAGATTTCCTAGTGTATTAACATAATCAATCCTTTGCATGGACCCTTAACTCTATTGCCTTTCCTTAGGTTGGCAGAACCACAAATGTCCTTGAATTCAACTATTTGTCTCCTCCACACCACAGCAGTGCAGCTAATTGTGGCTATAGGAAAAACACAACTATACTAACTGGTCACATTTTTTAATTCATGACTGAAAGTCACCCGGTAACTAATATTACATTTCCCTAGCCCACTCACTCTTCCCATTCACATTTAGAAATGATACATTCATATTTTTTCTCTGTCCTTAATCCTCTAAAATATCCTCTCTTATTCTCATTCTCACCTAAAGACATACAGTCCTACTTAACTGAGAAAACAAAAATAGTCATTACTAGTTTTCAGCATCTTATCTACCCATGTATCATGTTAAGTCTCTGCAATTCATCTTTCCCAAATCAGTTTTATATTAATTCCAATTGAACTTTCATCCTCACCATTCCAGGGAAATAGCTAAGAGCTCTTGTAAAGGTCATCAATGAAGTTTACATTGTCAAATCCAATGCCAATTCTTTTTATTTTATTTTATTTTATTTTATTTTATTTTATTTTATTTTATTTTATATTTTTTTATTTAAGAAAGGGAGAGGGAGAGAGACTAGAAACATCCTGCACCACCTATTTGGGACTGAGCCTGCAACCCACACATGTGCCCAGACCAGGAATTGAGTCATGGCTTCCTGATTCATAGGTCAACATTCAACCACTGAGCCCCGCAGAACAGGATATGCCAATTCTTTCCATTCCTCTTTTACTTAACATATCAGCAATGTTTGGCAAAATTGATAACTCCATCTTCCTTGACATAATTTCTTCTCTTGGCTTCTGGGATACCACTTTCTCCTGATTTGTCTCCTACATCATTGCTGAAATTGTGTCTGTAAGAAAACATATAACCATGCTAACTGCTCTCATTTCTTACTGTCTCCTCTTTTGGTTTGTTCTCATCTCTTATCTCTAAATGTTATAACACCTCAGGGCTCATTTCTAGTATCTTATATCTCTTCCATTATAATTTTTCTACTTTATAACATCTATTCTCATGCATTTTAAAATCATCTATACACTGGCAAGACACAAATAATTATCTTCAGTCTGAACCACTTCCCTGAGATCCAGATTCATATAACCTGCTGCTTACATGATATATTCAATTTTTAAAAACAGCTTTATTCAAAGTGGGAATAGTGGGATCATAACTCAAAGTAACAAAAGCCTTATATGACAAATCTACAGCCAACATCATCCTTAACAGACAAAAACTAAAATCATTTCTCCTAAGAATAGGGACAAGACAAGGATGCCCATTTTCACCACTCCTATTTAACATAGTACTGGAAGTACTAGCCATAGCAATCAGACAAGAAGAAATAAAAGGAATCCAAATTGGAAAAGAAGAAGTAAAACTCTCATTATTTGCAGATGACATGATATAGTACATAGAAAACCCCAAAGACTGCATCAAAAAACTACTAGACTTAATAAATGAATTTGGCAATGTAGCAGGATGCAAAATTAACACCCAGAAATCTATGGCTTTTTTATACACCAATAATGAACTCACAGAAAGAGAAACTAAAAAAAAATCCCATTTACCATTGCAACAAAAAAATTAAGATACCTAGGAATAAACTTAACTAAGGAGGTAAAAGACCTGTACTCAGAAAACTACAGGACATTGAAAAAAGAGATAGAGGTTCACATAAACAAATGAAAGAATATACCATGTTCATGGATTGGTAGAATCAACATCATTAAAATGTCCATACTACCTAAAGCAATTTATAGATTCAATGCAATCCCCATTAAAATACCAACGGCATATTTCTTTTTTTAATTTTATTTTATTGTTTAAAGTATTGCAAATAGTAATACTTTATGTCTCCTTTTTTCCCATTGACCTCCCCCGGGTCTCCCCTACCCCCGCACATGCCCTCACCACCCCCCAGTGTTTTGTGTCCATTGGTTATGTTTATATGCATTCATACAAGTCCTTCAGTTGATCTCTTACCCCCATCAACCCTCCCCTGCATTCCCGCTGTAGTTTGGCAGTCTTTGACAGTCTGTTCAATGCTTCTTTGCCTCTATATCTATTTTTGTTCATCACTTTTTAATGTTCTTTATATTCCGCAAATGAGTGAGATCATGTGGTATTTATCTTTCATTGAATGGCTTGTTTCACTTAGCATAATGCTCTCTAGGTCCATTCATGCTGTTTCAAATGGTAAGAATTCCTTCCTTTTTACAGCAGCATAGTATTCCATTTTGTAGATGTACCACAGTTTTCTAATCCACTCATCTGCTGATGGGCACTTAGGCTGTTTCCAAATCTTAGCTATTGTAAATTGTGCTGCTATGAACATAGGGGTGCATATATTCTTTCTGATTGGTGTTTCTGTTTTCCTGGGATATATTCCTAAAAGTGGGATTACTGGGTCAAATGGCTGTTCCATTTTATTTTTTTGAAGAAACGCCATTCTGTTTTCCACAATGGCTGCACCAGTCTGCATTCCCACCAACAGTGAAGGAGGGTGCCTTTTTCTCCGCATCCTCTCCAGCACTTGTCATTTGTTGATGATAGCCAATCTGGCAGGTGTGAGATGGTACCTCATTGTCATTTTGATTTGCAACCCTCAAATGATTAGTGACTTTGAGCATGTTTACATATGTCTCTTGGCTTTCTGTATGTCCTCTTTCAAAAAGTGTCTATTTAGGTCCTTTGCTCATTTTTTGATTGGATTGTTTATCTTCCTTTTATAAAGTTGTATGGGTTCCCTGTAAATTTTGGAGACTCAAGCCTTATCAGAGATAACATTGGCAAATATGTTCTCCCATGCAGTGGGCTTTCTTGTTGTTCTGTTGATAGTTTCTTTTGCTGTGCAGAAGCGTTTTATTTTGATGAAGTCCCATTTGTTTATTTTATCCTTAGTTTCCATTGCCCTAGGTCCTAGATGGCGAACCTATGACACACGTGTCAGAGGTTACACGCGAACTCATTTTTTTGGTTGATTTTTCTTTGTTAAATGGCATTTAAATATATAAAATAAATATCAAAAATATAAGTCTTTGTTTTACTATGGTTTCAAATATCAAAAAATTTCTGTGTGACACGGCACCAGAGTTAAGTTAGTGTTTTTCAAAATGCTGACACGCCAAGCTCAAAAGGTTCGCCATCACTGCCTTAGGAGCTGTATCAGTAAAGATAATGCTATGACAAATGTCTGCTATTTTGCTGCCTATGGCTTCTTCTGATATTTCTATGGTTTTTCATCATACATTTAGGTCCTTTATCCATTTTGAGTTTATTTTTGTGTATGGCAGGGGTCCTCAAACTTTTTAAACAGGGGGCCAGTTCACTGTCCCTCAGACCGTTAGAGGGCTGGACTATAGTTTAAAAAAAAACTATGAACAAATTCCTATGCACACTGCACATATCTTATTTTGAAGTAAAAAGACAAAACGGGAACAAATACAATATTTGTATTTGCATGTGGCCCGCGGGCCGTAGTTTGAGGACCCCTGGTATATGGTGTAAGTTGGTGGTCTAGTTTCATTTTTTTGCATGTATCTGTCCAATTTTCCCAACACCATTTATTGAAAAAACTGTCTTGACTCCATTGTATGGTCTTGCCTCTTTTGTCAAATATTAATTGAGCATATTGGCTTGTGTCAATTTCTGGGTTCTTTGGTCTGTTCTACTGCTCTATATGTCTGTTCTTGTGCCAATACAAGGCAGTTTTGAGAATAGTGGCCTTGCCTCTGTGTTGTTTCTCCAGTCTTGTCAGTTCCAAAGGACCTTGCCTTCCTCTTATCACCTTTCAAAGTCCTCCTTTGGTTTCCACATGCATTATAAATCCAGAGTTTGTAGTTAGTTGTACATGGTGGGAAGGGGAAGAGAGAAATGAGTCTGCTCCATCTTGTACCTTGTATTTACAGTGACCTAAATAATGCATCCATACACCTCTTTATTGCCTTTTCTTCCTTTCTGACTCATTCTGCCAACTGTATAACTCCTGTTTTAAGTCATCATCTTTCAAATAAACCATCTGAACCCATGTTTTTGTAACAAGTTTTGCTTTCACTGGAAGTCAAACAAAGACAAACCAAATAGGCTAAAATAGCTTATAGACATGAAAAATATGATCATCAAAAGGAGAATAGTGTATAAACTTATTAAAATGTTTGGCCCACTCATAATGAAATAAATAAGAATGATAACAAAGATATCATTTTCTACCTGTCATATTGGCAGAGGTTAAAGATTTTAATATTATGCCTATTGTATGTGCTATCATTGTAATCTCTTTGCAAGACAATTCGACTATAGCTCTCAGCATACACGTGTCCTTTGATTCAGCCATTTTACTTCTAGAAATATATACCACAGATGTACTCACACATATATAGGTATATGCACAAGGGTGTTTGTTGCAGGATTGGTGGTATTAAAGCATTGGACTGGGGAGAAATAATTGAATTTCCATCAGTAAGCTGTTGATTTTAAACGTATGATTTTAAAAATATTTCCTACTAAATCCATATAGTAGGAAATATTCCATAAAAAATAAAGCATATCTATATGGGACAATATAGAAAAACATCACAGATTCAGTAAAGGAATAATATAAGGTGCAAAAATGTACATAGCATAACTGAGAATTATTTATACTGTTATATTACACTAGAGGCCAGGTGCACAAAATTCATGCACTGGGGGGGGTGTCCCTCAGCCAAGCCTGCCCCCTCTCACAGTCTGGGAGCCTCAGGGGATGTCCTACTGACAGGAGGCAACCGGGCTGATCAGGGGAAGACGCCACTGCTGCTGCCACTGCTGGCTGCCGCAGCCGCCAAGGTGTTTTCATCAACACGGACTCCAGTCCCTTCATCACGAAAAAATGACACTTTATTTAGGCATTTTCAAGATGTCTCTTTCATAGGATATGACATTTCTTTCTTTCTTTCTTCCTTTCTTTCTTTCTTTCTTTCTTTCTTTCTTTCTTTCTTTCTTTTTTTTATCCTCACCTGAGGATATTTTCCCATTGATTTTTAGAGAGTGTGGAAGAGAGAGGAAAAGACAGAGAGAAACATCAATGTGAGAGGGACACTTTGATTGGTTGCCTCCTGCATGAGCCCTGACCTGGGCCCCAGCCAGGGAAGAGCCTGCAACCTAGGTACATGCCCTTGATCAGAATTGAACCTGGACCCTGCGGTCCACAGGCCAAGGCTCTAACCCACTGAGCCAAACCAGCTAGGGCAGGATATGACATTTCTTAGCCCCTCCAGCAGCAGACTTTCATTTTTTTTTCCTCCAGGAGTGAGGTGGAAAAACCCTAGATCACCTTCTTGGATTCTTATTATCCAAGTTACCAAGAACACTGTGAGTGGCGTACTGGGAGCTTAGCCAATGAACAGCCAGAAAAGGTGTTTTCTTTGCAGCTCACATGCGGAGGCAGGACTGCTGGCACACCACAGCTGGCAGGCCCCCCTGTCTCTGCTCCAGGCATGAAGTCACCACTGCAGCTTAGGCACGACCCCCTGTCTCCGTTCCAGGCCTGCGCCATCCGTGACATGCCTCACCGCGCACGCAGTCCCCTCCTGCCCACCTGCATGCAGCCTCCTCCTAAGCAGTCGTGATGTTACAGCGTCCCGAACAATTTGCATATTACCTCTTTTTATATAACATATATATACATATATATATATATACAATATCTTTTAACATTAATAAATATTGCCTCTGAGAAAAGAAAAATATAGTTTGAGTAGGTGAAATATCTATTTTTCATTTTCTATATTTTTGTACTCAGAATTTTTAGTCATGCTCATATATTATATTTTCAATTATAAAAATTCACCAAATAAATAATGAATGTGTGTTCCTTCATTGTAATTGAAATTAATTTAATTTTGACTTGTTTTAGTTTGAGAGGGAAAAACTATTTGTTCTCTAGAGTTGGTGCATAGAAAAATACCACACACACACACTCACACACACACACACACCAAAATGTTAAAAGTAATAATCTACATAAAGAAAAAACTATATATTATTCTATTTATTTTATATAATTTCCTGAAATATTTGTAATGTGCATGTATTATTTAAATAATGAAATAGTATTGAAATAATTTAAAATTATTTAAACAAATACAGTACTATTATTATATTTTAAAAACTTATTTTCCAAAAATATATATTTTAATAAACTTTTTTTAAAAATAAACTCTTTATGGCATGTCTGGATGTCACCATCCTCCTTCTCACTGCAAAACTACTTTATCCTATTAGTAGCTGTCCTTTTTCCCTTGACTCTTCTACGTTGGTCTAATTGCTGCTTTTGTAGCATAATCAGGAAGTACATGAGAGAAAAAGAGTCCCCTCATTGAACACTTGAGCTTAGGCCTCTAATGCAATACCTATTAAGGGGAATATGATTTTTCCTTGAGACTAGATCAGTGGTTCTCAACCTTCCTAATGTCGCGACCCTTTAATACAGTTCCTCATGTTCTGGTGACCCCCAATTTCATTGTTACAAATTGAAAATAACTAAAGCATAGTGATTAATCACAAAAACAATATCTAATTATATATGTGTTTTCCAATGATCTTAGGCGACCCCTGTAAAAGGGTCGTTCGACCCCCAAAGGGGTCGCGACCCACAGGTTGAGAACCGCTGGAGTAGATGAAATTACAACTTTCATATATAGATTATAATTCTGATGCACTTTATTATTTTAAGTGAGTGTTGTAATAAAATAAAAAGCTAGAAATATTGTCTATTGCCCTAGTTCAGTGGTTAGAACATTGGCCCTCAGACTGAAGGATTGCAGGCTCAATTCCTGTTCCCCATCAGGGCACATGCAGGAGGCAACCAATCGATGTGACTCTTTCACATCGATGTTTCTCTCTTTCTCTGTCTCTCCCCCTCCCTTCCACTCTCTCTAAAAATCAATGGAAAAAAATATCCTTAGGTAAGGATTAACAACAACAAAAAGAAATATCTATAATCCTACTAGTAGATTTAAGAAAACTACTCTTAAACTTTCTTTTCCTATGAACCACACTAGCCACTAGGTGGAGCTATAGGCACAATTGTGAGAAATATGAAGCATGAGATCAGTTATTCTATGAAAATAAATATAAGGATGTTCTTGAAGTCCTCCAAGAATAATGACAAATATTCATTGTAATTTTGTCCCAAAATTACAATCTCTTGATCAAAATGATTATTCAGAAGCTTCGATGTTGAAGGACTGGTTGAAGTCACTTAGAAGGCCTAGGGGCGAGATACAGAGCTGGCATTCAGTCTTATTATTTCATTTTATAGCAAATTATTTAAAGCAATTGCAGTATTATAGAAAGTACAATTTCAGAATTATAACATGTATTTTTATTTAAAATTTCAGTTTCCTACTTTAATTTGCCATTGCACTATAAATATGTGATTGCTGACTTATATATCTTTACAAACCAATAGACAAGAAAGAAAAAAAATGCCTTAAGGGTATACCATATTTAATACAATTTTATTAAATGGTTCATATTCTAAAGTGATAACTCTATTATTGATTTTTCCAATATCTTGTCTTTTTTAAAATAGAAAAATCTGTTTATTTCTTACTACTCCTGAGGAGTGAAATGATTCATGCAAACATGTGGGCTAAATGCTGTAGGAGTATGCCATATCTCTCAAAAATATAAACAATTCTTTACAATTTCATGAGAGGTGAATTAATAGTAGAAAATATTTTTCCCAAGGAAACTGAACAACAAAATAAGGAAAAAAATATCAGAGTCATCAAACACTGTGTATATGTGTATGCACACATATCTTAGTGAGGATTTATGAGCTCATTATAAGTAAAATATGACTTACTTTATGTTCTGTGATTTTTGTCAAACAGAAAACTTTGGGGACCTTCATACAATTTCTTTTCAGCATACTAGGATGTCCTTTTCAATGAAGGATGTATAGATACATGGATTTATATTTGTTCTCTGCACCCTTTCTGAGCTAAATTATTAGTTCCTTAAACCTATTGTCTTGAGTAGAGGTTCATAATTGGGGGAGATTTTGTCCCCCAAAGGATATTTAATATTCTTTGGAAACAATTTCATTCTTATAAATAAGTTTGGGGAGTGCTACTAATGTGTAGTGTGTAGAGACCAGGGATACTAAGGAAGAAGTACTTTATACTTTCCCTAATGCATTCCCATTACCTTTCATGATCCTTGATATAACAATACAAAGCAATACAAAGGAAGGAAGGGAAAAGAAAGAAAGAAAGAAAGAAAGAAAGAAAGAAAGAAAGAAAGAAAGAAAGAAAGAAAGAAAGAAAGAAAGAAAGAAAAAAGAAAGGAAGGAAGGAAGGAAGGAAGGAAGGAAGGAAGAAAGAAAGAAAGGAAGGAAGGAAGAAAGAAAGAAAGGAAGGAAGGAAGAAAGAAAGAAAAGAAAGAAAGAAAGAAAGAAAGAAAGAAAGAAAGAAAGAAAGAAAGAAAGAAAGAAAGAAAGGGAAAGAGAGGGACACTTGAAGAAAGGGAGGGACACTTGCACCATCTTGAAGGGGAGAGCAGCTGTGACTGAGAGCCCAGCCTCACCTCCACCCAGTCAGACCTCGGACACCACCTGGGACCCTACACCACACCGGCCAGGGACCTGCAGCCTCGGCTGCGAGCACAAACACCAAGACTCCAGCCTCCCCAGCTGCGGGCTCCTAAAAAGTTTGTCTGGGGGGAGACAACATGGCAGCCAAATAGGCAGGCATGTCCTGTGCCTTCTCACAGAGCAGATAGAAGAAAGAGCTGAATCAAATAACATCCACCTGGAATTGATGAATTAAACACAGCTGGTGAGATAAGCTGTAGCCATAAAGGATGCAGGACACCTGGAGAATGGTAGGAAGGGGGAACTTGGCTGGAGAGAGAGATGTGCACAATGGGGACTAGAGGGTTGGAAGGAAACTGTGCTGCACCAAATCCACGTCCCTTGGGGACACACGTAACACTTGACTATGGGGGGGCGGTCCACAGGGATGCTGGCAGCCAGGGACTCTAGATATTAGTCCACAGCCATGGGAGGATGCACCCAGAAAGGCAACCTGAAGTTCTGCACTGGCCATGCAATGCCAGGCCGGAGGGGGCCGGGGCGGGGGGAGGGGGAGGAAGGACGACACACAGTGGTGTGGTTGCTCTGTCTTTATATTTTCCTTGCTTTTACTCATTAAACCCAGTACATAGAATCTTTCAATTACACTCACCTAGACTGTTGTGTCAGGGCCAGCCTGACAGTTGAGCCTGGCTGAGGCAAGGAGGTGGGAATTGAGAAAAGAAAGAAAGACAGGAAAGCCAGGAAAGCGGGATCAGGAGGACTGCAGCTCATTCGAGGAACTACAGCCACTTTATTAGCCACACAATCCTATTTATACACAACACACTAAATAGGAGGTCTATCAAGAGGAATGTATTCTTTGTTTCTCTTAATCTCTAAGGGAGAGACACAGCAGGAGGACAAGTTCTTAGTACAGCATATCTCAGTAAATAGTTACAGACTTCTTGGTAAGCCATGAAAGGCTGTTCTCATTCTACAAAGGTTGCTCTCATTCTACTGATAATCGCCATCCAAACAAGTCTGGGAAAACTGTGTGGGTAAGGGTCCCAGCCTTGTTAGCTCCTTCAGGTGCAAGGATCTTGTCAGCTTACATCTGGCCCCCAAAACTGTTGTGCAGGAGAAGGTGATTTTGTGGAAGCTGGGGAGCAAAATAGGGAGAGGCAACCAGAAACAGTGCATTCCCTCCAACCCTAAACAGCCATTTTTCTCCTGAAGACCAGGCTCCTCCTAGCAGCACAGCAGTACCCAGCCTTGAGCTTGGAAGGGAAACAAGGATTCTGAATACCCCCAGGGAACCCTCTGGAACTGGGTTGAAGGGACACTTGGTCCAGGAAACTAATACAGCAACACTACCACCTAGAGCCCGTGTCAGAAATAGACTCTTGTGTAAAAACAACTGAAAGCAGGCTGAAAAACAAAGTGGGCAGATTGATCCCACCTGCCTGAAACCAAGGTTGTGGAGTCTGACACAGAGTAGCAACAGATTACTGGAAACTTCAACATGGTGCTGACTACCTAACAGGAAACTGAGACATGGCAGACAGAACAGTAGAGGTCTTAAACCAGCCCCCAGGGGGCATTAAAACTCAGCTGAAGTGAACGACACTTCAATACTTCACCTTTTTATTTTTTATATTTTACTTAAATTATTTTTTCTGTATTTTATTTTTTACTATTGTTATTTATTATTATTATTTATCCTTTTATTTCTTTTGGATTAGAGTTCTACGTTCTATTTTTATTTCTTTATCATTATTTTACTTTATCTCATTTTTTCCTTTTTGCCAACCTTTTCTTCCTCACTTTTCCCTTTTTCAGCCTGTTTCTATTCTCATGTTCCTGATTTAGTTTTTCTCTCTTCTTTCTTTTTACTCCTTGTTAAAAATTGATCTTCTTTATCTGCTTTATCGATGCATTACTTTTATAGTAGTCTCTGTTGGCTTACTCATAGATCTAATTTTCAATCCCCTGCATCAAGTCCATGCATCCTTCTCTTTTCCCTTTCTTCTCTAGCCAATTTTTTTTTCTTATTGTTGCATTTTGTTTGATTGTTTGTTTGTTTCTGTTTTTATTTTGTGCTTTTGTTTTTCCTCTCCTCATTTGCTCTCTTCTTCTACTAATAGCGTAATTAGTTCCATTCACCAAACTCAGTCCTATCTGCTTTCTACTCTATCCTCTTTGTCTAAAAAATAGAAAACATATATAGATAGATTAAAGAAAGGGGAAAGTTTTTTCTTACATATATATTTATATTTTTAATACATATATATATATACATTTTTAAAATTATTTTTAAATTAATTCTTTTTTATTGAGTATTTTGTTTCTTATTTTTCTTCTTATACACTCACTGGAGGCCTGATACATGAAATTAGTGCAAGAGTAGGCCTTCCTTCCCCTGGCAGCCGGCACAGGCTTCGCTCTGGCACCAAGGATCCAGGCTTCCCTCCAGCACCCAGGACCTGGGGTTCCCTCCAGCCACTGGAGGGAACCCCGGGACCTGGCTTCCCTCTGGCCGCCAGTGGGCACCTGGGACCCAGGCTTCCCTCTCAGCCCTGGCTTCATCTGGAAGGTCGTCCAGAAGAACATCTGTTCTAATTAGCATATTATGGTTTTATTATTATAGATTAGAGGCCTGGTGCATGAAATTCGTGCACGGGTGGGGGGTGTCCCTCAGACTAACCTGCACCCTCTCCAATATGGGACCCCTCTCACAATCCAGGACTGCTGGTTCCTAACCGCTCACCTGCTTGCCAGCTTATCACCCCCTAACCACTCAGATTCTAGCCTGATCAATGCCTAACGGCTCCCCTTCATCCTGATTGCCCCTAACTGCCCTCCCCTGCCAGACTGGTCACCCCTAACTACCATCCCCTGCAGGCCTGGTTGCCCCCAACTGCCCTCCCCTGCTGGCCTGGTCACCCCTAACATCCCTCTCTTGCCAGCCTGGTCACTCCTAACTGCCCTCCCATGCCGGCCCAATTACCACTAACTATCCTCCCCTGCAGGCCTTGTCCCCCCACTGCCCTCCGCTACAGGCCTGGTTACCCCCAACTACCCTCCCCTGCAGGGCTGGTCCCCTTCAACAACCCTCCTCTGCAGTCCTGGGATCCCCCCCACTACCCTCCCCTGCTGGCCCAGTCACCCATAACTTCCCTCCCTTGCAGCCTGGTTGCCCCTAACTGTCCTCCTCTGCTGGCCAGGTCCCCCCTGACTGCCATCCCCTGCAGGCCTGGTCCCTCCCAACTGCCCTCCCCTGCTGTCCTGATCGCCCACAACTGCCCTGCCCTGCTGGCCATCTTGTGATGGCCATCTTGTGACCACATGGGGGCAGCAATCTATGACCACCTGAGGGAAGCCATCTTGTGTGTTGGAGTGATGGTCAATTTGCATATTACCTCTTTATTATATAGGATTATTATATAAGATTAGTTGCCCAGTGCTAAAAATTCATGCACTGGGGGAGGGGGTTCCCTCAGCCCAGCCTGCACCCTCTCCAATCAGGGACCCCTAGGGTGATGTCCAAACCAGCAGTTGGACATCCCTCTCACAATCTAGGACCGCTGGCTCCTAACCGCTCACCTGCCTGCCTTCCTGATTGCACCTAACCTCTCTGCCTGCCTTCCTGATTGACCCTAACTGCCTCTGCCTGCCTGCCTGATCCCCCATAACTGTCCTCCCCTGCTGGCCTTATCACCCCTAAATGCCTCTGCCTGCTTCATCGTCCCTAACTTCCCTCCTCTGCCAGCCTGATCTCGCCTCCAACTGCCCATCCTGCCAGCCTGGTTGCCCCCAACTGCTCTCCCCTGCCAGCCTGATTGCCCCTAACCCCCTGCCGGCCTGTTCTTGCCCCAAATTGCCTTCCCCTGCTGGCCTTATTGCCACTAACTGCCTTTGCCTAGGCCCCCACCACCATGGCTTTGTCCAGAAGGAAGTTGGATGTCTGGAAGATGGCCGGTCAACCCAATCTAATTAGCTTATTACACTTTTAGTAATATAGATTATATAGGATAGGATTGCTTAAATGGGGGGGAGCCTTTTTCAGCAGGAGGAGATGCTCTTGGCAGACAAAAACACATAATCCCTATATCTGGACTGATAGCCAGCCATATGCACTATACTGCCAAACCAGTCATTAAAAAATTGAACTGCTTTCTTACACTTTACAACAAACAGCTGTTGCCCTTAAAAGCCCTCCTCAGTGCCCACCTTAGGTTCAGCCTTTGCAGTTCACCCACATTAGGTTCTAATTGGTTGGTTTCTATGCCAGTCAGTGTCTAAAGCTCTGCCTCTGAGGCAGCCATTGGCTCCTTGCAGTTCATCCAGATTTGGTTCTGATTGGTTGGTTTCTATGCCAGTCAGCATCAAAAGCTCCACCTCCTAGGCAGCCATTGGCTTCTGGCACTTCACCCATATTTGGCTCTGATTGGTCAGTTTCTATGCCAGTCAGGGTCTCCAGGCCTATCTCTGGGCCTGATCAAAGAGGCAGGGTTGATCAGCAGCCCACCCAGAGACCCAGAGAGAAACAGAGGCATGGATGCTGGAAAAGCCTGGAGAAAAAGAGAGAGGAAATGGATGATCAACAGCTGCCACAGAGGCTGTGAATCAGACCCTGCCTCTCTCTCTACAGGTCTGATCCACAGCCCCCTCAGCAGTCAGTGCTAGGACACTGTGCCAGCACTGGCTGCAGTCAGTGCTGGGTCGCCACAGCAACCCATCACTGACTTCCATGTTCGGTCAAGTCTTCAGTCATTGTGTATGTTACAAACCCTGGCTCTTTATATATACAGATTCTCTTTCTATTTCCTCTTTACTGAATCATGGCCATTGCCCATTCATTCAATTCCTTTACCTTACTCTCTGGAAATAGCTCTGCCTCTTCAGATTCAGTTCTCCTCCCCCACCCCCATTTTTTCCTAGATGACTGTTGTTTGCATTTTTGGTTTAATTGTTGGTTTTGTGGAGTTTTCCCCCCATATAGATATATTTTCCCCTTCATTAATTCTTTGTCTTTTCTTTTACCCTTTTTCCTTTTCTCAATATCATTTTTGTGCTCTTTTCTCTCCCCTAATTCTCTTTTCTCTGGAGATCACCTTTATTTAGAATTATAGGTGACATGAATACATTTTTGTTTTAATTCCTCTATGTTCTAACTTGTGCAGTTGTATTTTGTGCCATTTGGTCAACATGGTAAAGAGTGTGCCACATAACTAGACCCCCTGAGATGAGGAAAAATGGGGAGACAAAGAAACAGCCCCCATACAAAAGAAAAGGAGGAATCACCAGAAAAGGAATTAATGAAATGGAGGCCAGAAATTTGTCAGAGAAAGCATTCAGAGCAGTGGACATAAGGACACTGAAAAGGATGAAAGACAAATTGAACAACATGTGTAAGAATCAAGAGTAAATGAAGAAGAACCAAGAAGAAGTGAAGAATGCCATAGCTGCAATAAAGAACACAATGGAGAGCATCAAAAGTAGATGAGAAGAAAATGAGAACCACATCAAGGAGCTAGAAGACAAGGTAGTAAAAAACACCAATCAGAGCAACAACTGGAATAAAAACTTAAAAGCAGGAGGAGAGCCTAAGGGAGCTTTGGGATAACACAAAACGAAACAACATCTGCATAACAGGGATTCCAGAAGCAGAGAAAACTGAGCAAGGAATAGAAAACCTGTTTGAAGAAATAATGGCAGAAAATTTCCCTAATTTGGGGAAGAAAAAGTGCACACAATCCCAAGAAGCTCACAGAGTCCCAAACAAGATGAAACTCAAAAGACCAACATCAAGCCCTAACTGGTTTGGCTCAGTGGATAGAGTGTCAGCCTGCAGACTGAAAGGTCCCAGGTTCGATTCTGGTCAAGGGCATATACCTTGGTTGCGGGCACATTCCCAGTAGGAGGTGTGCAGGAGGCAGCTGTTTCTAACTCTCTAGCCCTCTCCCATCCTCTCTGTAAAAAAAACAACAACAATAAAATATATTTTAAAAAAGACCAACATCAAGACAAGATCATAATTAAATTGGCAAATACCAATGTCAAAGAATCTTAAAGGCTGCCAGAGAGA
The DNA here is from genome assembly GCF_000147115.1 of Myotis lucifugus. Taxonomy (NCBI): domain Eukaryota; kingdom Metazoa; phylum Chordata; class Mammalia; order Chiroptera; family Vespertilionidae; genus Myotis; species Myotis lucifugus. The sequence continues at coordinate 29,984,712 of NW_005871050.1, read as the reverse complement.
GACAGAAAGTTATCTATATGGGATTGCCCATTAGACTATCAATTGATTTCTCACCAGAAACACATCAGGTCATGAGGGAATGGAAGGAAATATACAAAGGGATGCAAAGCAAGGGATTGAATCCAAGAATACTTTATCCAGCAAGGCTATCATTCTAAATTGAAGGTGAAATCAGGAGCTTCACAGATAAAAAAGGACTAAGGGAGTTTATTACCACCAAGCCAGCAATGCAAGAAATGCTAAAGGGACTACTGTAGAAAGAAGAAATAGGAAGGGAATGTGGAACACAGGCATAATGAATAAAAATGGCAACAAACAAGTACCTATCAATAATAACCTTAAACATAAATGAATGAAATGTTCCAATCAAAAGACATAGGGTAGCTGAATGGATAAGAAAACATGACCCCTATATCTGCTGTCTATAAGAGCTCCACCTCAGGACAACAGACTTACACAGACTGATATTTAAGGAATGGGGAAAAAAATTCAGGCGAATGGAAATTAAAAAAAAAGTGGGGTAGAAATACTTATATCTGACAAATTTAACCTCAAAGTGAAGGCAATAACAAGAGATAAGGAAGGCCACTTCATAATACTAAAGGGAACAAATCAACAAGAGGATTATAACTCTGGTAAACATCAATGCACCAAATACAGTAGCAGCCAACTACATTAAAAAAAAAAAAAACCTGAAAGTTTTCAAGGGAGAGATCCACAGAAGTACTGTCACAATAGGAGACTTTAATATCCCATTGACACCACTGAATAAATCCTCTAAACAAACAAAAATCAACAAAGAAACATCAATCCTACATGACTCACTAGATCAGATGGATTTAATTGACACCTTTACAACATTTCACCTCAAAGCCATAATATACATTGTTCTCAAGTGGACATGGGACACTTTCAAAAATAGAGCACCTATTGGTACATAAGCAAAGTCTTTTCAGATTCAAGAAGATAGAAATCACATTAAGCATCTTTTAGGATCACAATGGCATAAAAGTAGAAATCAACTACAATAAAAAAATCAAACACCTGGAGGCTAAATAGTATGTTACTAAACAATGATTGGGTTACCAAAGAGATCAAAGAAGAAGTGAAAAGCATCTTGGTAACAAACAACAATAAAAACACAATACAAAATCTATGGGATACAGTGAAAGCAGTCCTGAGAGGGAAGTTCATAGCTCTACAGACCTACCTCAAAAAACAAGAAAAAATGGTAATAAATTATCTAACCCTACAACTCAAAGAATTAGAAAGAGAGCAACAAGGAAAGCCCAATGTAAAGCAGAAGGAAGGAAATAATAAAGATCAGAGCAGAAATAAATGACATGGAGATAGATAAATAAATAAATAAATAAATAAATAAATAAATAAATAAATAAAATAAAAAAATACAAAAGATCAATGAAACCAAAAGCTGGTTCTTTGAAAGGATAAACAAGATTGATAAACCTCTAGCCGGGCTCACTAAGAAGCAAAGAAGAGGACCCAAATAAAATCAGAAATGAAAGAGGTGAAGTAACAACCAACCTCACTGAAATACAAAGGATTATGAATAAATACTATGAACAACTCTATTCCAACAAACTGGACAAACTAGATGAAATAGACATATCCTTAGAAAAATACAAGCTTCCAAAATTCAATCAGGAAGAATCAAAAAATCTGAATAGGCCAATAACTACCAAAGAAATAGAAGCAGTAATAAAAAAATCTTCCAGCAAAAAAAAAGTCCTGGTCCAGAGGGATTTATAGAGGATTTCTACCAAACATTCAAAGAAAAAATAAAACATATCCTGTTCCTATTATTCCAAAAAATTCAAAAGGGAGGCACATTTACAAGCTCTTTCTATGAAGCCAGCATTACCCTAATACCTAATTCCAAAACCAGATAAACACCACAAAGAATGAGAACTACAGGCCAATATCCTTGATGAACATAGATGCTAAAATCATCAACAAAATTCTAGCAAATTAGATCAAACATTACATTAGAAAGATCATACACCATGACAGAGTGGGATTTATTCTGGGGATGCAAAGATAGTACAATAATCACAAATCAATAAATGTGATACATCACATAAACAAATTGAGAGACAAAAATCACATAATCGTATCAATCAATGCAGAAAAACTATTTGACAAAATCCAACATACTTTCTTGATAAAAACTCTCAACAAAGTGGGGAGAGAGGGATTATACTTCAACATAATTAAAGCCTTATATGACAAACCTACAGCCAACATCATACTCAATGGGCAAAAACTAAGACCATTTTCCCCAAGAACAGGAATAAGACAGGAGATCCATGAAAGTGTACCTTGTACAAGTTTTCCCCAAATGGTGGCAGCAGCAACCAGCACTTATAGGTAGAGACTGTTGATCAGCAATAGCAATTCCTGACTGTGCAGTGGCAACAAAATAACAATGGTGAGAATGGATGAATTCAGGGTGTGACACAGGTCCATGTAAAAACAGCCTTGAAAACAGTCCAGGTAGAGCATGATTCAAAATTCACCAACTTTTCCTGAGTACCTAATATTTGTGAGGCTCTATTCTAGATGCTGGTCACACAGCAGTGAACAACAAGACAAAATCTTTTGTCTTTGTGGAACTTATTTCTAGCATAGTGAGAAACCCAATAAACAAAGTGAATAAATTATAGAGTATTTTAGAAGATGAAATATTATTTTTAAAATAATGAATGCTAAAGGGGAGGGGTGCTGAAGTAGTTGCTGGAAATTTTAAATAATGTGGTCAGGGTACATCTCTCAGAGTTAATATTTGAGCAAGTATTTGAAAGAGGTGAGGGAGCAAGCCATGTGTCTGTTTCAACAAAAAGCATTACAGCTCCATGGTTGGCAAACTGCGGCTCGCGAACCACATATGGATTTTTGACTCCTTGAGTGTGGCTCTTGAAACTTTGTGGCCCATGCGCAGAGGTTGGTTTTCGGCCTGGGCAAGTCTATTTTGAAGTACTGTTGATTTTTGGCTCTGTTGACTAATGCGTTTGCCTACCACTGCGCTAGGGCATTCGTGCACCTTGAAAGGAACTGTGGGCCATGGAACTGTGGGCTGCAAGGCTGCAGTGGGCACAGGGACAGGTCTCGGCCCATCCTCCACGCCCCCACCCAGCCCCTCCTGTTGTGGCCCCTATCCCCTGTCTGCCAGCAGCCCAACTCCCACTCACTGATGGCACCAGTCCCACTCACACCCGCTCCTGGAGAGATTGGGGCTGGTGCCCTCAGCGTGTGTGAGTGGCGGCTGCTGCCCTGATCACGCCTCAGGAGCAGGGGGACGTGGAGAGCCCGTGGGGGCGATCAAGGCAGGCAGCCACCATTTGCACTCACTGACAGTTCCGAGCGATCAGGGCCAGCACCTGGTGCCTGCAGCGGGTTCAAGTGGCAGCTCTGGCACCAGCAGCAGGTGCAAGCACCGGGTGGGGCTGCAGTGCATGGGAGCAAAGAATTTTCAGTCACCACCAGAGGCTTGCCCTGATGACAGCAAGGGGTTGCCTTGGTCTGGCAGCCCTGCTCACCAGCTCCACCATCCCACGGTGGCGGATGCCCACCATGTTCCACACTCTGCCACCTTCTGCCAACACCTGCCATATTCCACGCGTGCCTCCTGGTGGTCAGCGCACTTCATTGCTACCAGTTGTTTGGATGTTCCACCATTTGGTCGATTTTTATATTAGCCTTTTATTATATAGGATGGCATATTGACCAAGGCTTTTTTATCCACTCATTTATTTGGGTTGTTCAATAGCTTGGCTAGTGTACATAATGCTGCAATTTATTGTAGAATAATATGTAGGAGTGCATATTTTCTTTTGAATTAGTGTTTTGCATTTATTCAGATATATACCCAGAAGTGGATTTGTGGGACCATAGGGAGTTTCACTTTTCATTTTTTTGAGAAACCCCCATATTGTTTTCCATAGTGGCTGCACCAATCTGCATTTCAACCAACAGTGCATGAGATTTCCCTTTCCACTGCATCCTCATCAAACATAGTTGTCATTTGTGGATTTATTGATCATAGCCATTCTCACAGGTATGAAGTGATATCTCATTATGGTTTTAATTTGCATTTATCTGATGCTTAGTGCCACTGATCACGTTTTCATATAATTTTTGGTCATCTGTATGTCCACTTTTGAAAAGTATCTATTCAGGTCTTTTGCCCATTGTTTTAGTTGATTATTTGTTCTTTTAGTGTATAATTGTTTGAGTTCTAAATTTTGGATATTAACCCCTTATCAGGTGTGTCATTGGTGAGTATGTTCTTCTATTCAGTGAGTGGTCTTTTCATTTTGTTGATAGTTTCCTTTAATATGTAAAAATATTTTAGTTTGATGTAGTCCCATATGTTTATTTTTACTTCTGTATCCCTTTCCCAAGGAGATAAATCAGAAAAAAAAATATTGGTATGAGAAATATCCTGTTTTCTAGGATTTTTATAGTTTTGAGTCTTTTAAATTTTTAATATATATTGAGGTTATTCTTGTGTATGGTATAAGAAGTTAGTCTAGTTTCATTTTTTTTGCATGTATCTATCTAATTTTCCCAATACCATTTATTGAATTGACTTTACTTCATTGTAAGGTTTTGCCTCCTTTGTCAAATATTAATTGACTGCAAAAGTGTAGCTTTTTTTATGGGCTCTCTATTCTGTACCATTGATCTATATGTCTGTTCTTATGCTAGCACCATGCTGTTTTGATTAGTATGGCCTTGTAGAACAGTTTGATATCAGGTTGTATGATTTTTCCAACTTTGTTCTTTTTTCCCAAGATTGCTATGGCTATTCAGGCTCTTTTTGGTTCCATATAAATTTTGGGATTATTTGTTCTAATTCTATGAAATACACCATTGATATTTTGATAGGAATTGCATTGAATCTATAAACTACTTTGGGCAGTATGGAAATTATAATGATGTTAATTCTTCTTATCCATAAGCACAGTATATATACTTTATTTGTATCTTCTTCCATTTCTTTTTTCAGTGTCTTCTAATTTTTAGTACAGGTTTTATCTCCTTGGTTAAATTTATTCCTAGGTATTTTAATTGTTTTTGATATAATTGTAAGTTGTATTGTTGTCTTTGTTTCCCTTTCTGATAGTTCACTATCCTCCTATATAATAAAGAGGTAATATGCAAATTGACCATCACTCCAACAAACAAGATGGCCTCCCCCATGTGGACACAAGATGGCCGCCCCCATGTGGTCAAAGATGGCCACACCCATGTGGACACAAGATGGCCACGCCCATATGGACACAGATGGCTGGCAGGGGAGGGCAGTTGTGGGCGATCAGGCAGGCAGGCAGGTGAGTGGTTGGGAGCCAGCAGTCCTGTATTGTGAGAGGGATCGGGCCAAAACCTGCAGTCAGACATCCCTCAAGGGGTCCCAGATTGAAGAGGGTGCAGGCTGGGCTGAGGGACACACACACACACACACACACACACACACACACACACTGTGCATGAATTTCGTACTCCGGGCCTCTAGTTGCTATATAAAAATTAAACAGATTTCTGGATAATTATTTGTATACTGCTACTTTATTGTTTTTTTTATTACTTCTAGTAATTTTTTTGGTGGTATCTTTAGGATTCTCTATATACAGTATCATGTCTTCTGCACATAATGATCATTTTATTTCTTCCTTTCCAATGTATATACCTTTTAATTCTTCTTATTGTCTTATTTCTGTGGCTAGGACTTCCAATACTAGGTTGAATAAAAGTGGTAAAAGTGGACATCCCTTTCTAATTCCATATCTTAAGAAACATGCTTTAGTTTTCCCATATTGAGTATTATGTTAGCTGTGTGTTTGTCACATATGGCCTTTATTATGTTATGTTCCCTCTATTCACTCTTTGCTGAGAGTTTTTTTTTCATAAATGGATGCTGGATTTTCTCAATTTTTTTTCTGATTTTTATTCTTCATTTTGTTTATGTGGTCTATCAAGTTTATTGATTTGCAGATATTATAACAATCTTGAATCCAAAAATTGAATCCTACTTAATCATGGTGTGTAATCTTTTTAATGCATTTCTGGGTTGGGTATGCTAATACTTTGTTGAGGATTTTTGCATCTCTGTTCATCAGGGATATAAATTTCTTTCTTTTTAGTATCTTTATGAGTTTTGGAAGTAGGAAGATGCTGGCCTCATAAAATGAGTTTTAGAATCTTTCTTCCTCATGAATTTTTGAAAAGTTTAAAAAGAATAGATGTTAGTTCTTTGAAAATTTGGTAAAATTCAACAATGAAACAATCAGTGCAGGACATTTGTTTGTTGGAGATGTTTTTTATTATTGCTTCAATTTCATTAGTTTAATCAGTCTGTTCAAATTTTCTTTTTCTTCTTGATTCAGCTTTGGAAATTTTTATGGTTCTAGGAATTTATCCACTTCTCCCAGATTGTCCAATTTGTTGGCATATAATTGTTCGTAATATTTTCTTATAACCCCTTGTATTTGTGTTGTCAGTTGTTACTTTATCCTTTTTTATTTCTGATTTTATGTATTTAGGTCCTTTTTTTGATGAGTCTGGTTAAAAATTTGTCAATCTTGCTTATCTTTTCAAAGAACCAGCTCTTGCTATCATTGATCATTTGTATTGTTTTTTAATCTCTATTTTGTTTATTTCTGATTTTTATTATTTCCTGTCTTCTGCTCGTTTTGGGCTTTGTTTTTCTTTCTCTGGTGCCTGTAAGTGTAATGATAGATTGTTTATTTGAGATTTTTCTTGTTTCTTGAAGTGGGCTTGTAATGCTATGAAATTCCCTCTTAGGACTGCTTAAACTGTGACCCATAGATTTTGGGTTGTTGTGTTCTCATTTTCTTTTGTTTAAAGGTATAAAAAGTTATTTCTTCCTTTATCATATTGTTAATTAAGTTACTGTTTATTTAGCCTCTATATGTTTGTGTGTTTTTTTCTTGTGATTGATTTCTAGTTTTAAACCAGTAAACATAGTAATGGAAGTCAGAGAACATGTTTTTGATAAAATTTCAATTTTCTTAAATTTATTAAGTCTTGTTATGTGTCTTTAAATATGGTCTACCTAGAAAATGTTCCACATGCACTTGAAAAGAATGTATATTTTACTGCTTTGGGGTGAAATACTCTGAAGACATCAATTAAATCAATGTGATCCTGTGTATTACTTAAGGCCACCTTTTCTTTGTTGATTTTCTGTCTGGAATATCTACCCATTTTTGTCAATGGTTTGTTAAAATCCCCTGTTATCATTGTGTTACTGTTGATCTCTTCCTTTATGTTCATCGAGATTTGCCTTATATATTTAGGTGCTCCTATGTTGGGTGCATAAATGTTTAAAAGTTTTTCCCTAGTAGTGAATGGCTCCCTTTATCATTATGTGGTGTTCTTCCTTGTCTCTTATTGTCACCTTTTTTAAAGTGTATTTTGTCTGATATAAATATTGCTACCCCAGCTTTTTGTTTGTCCATTTCCATTTTCATGAAATAACTTTTTCCATCCTTTTACTTTTATTCTGTGTGTGCTTTTCATTGTGAGGTGGGTCTCTTGTAGACAACATATATATGGCACATTGTTTTTCTTATCCATTCAGCACTTAATTTATATTTTAAGTGATTATTGATAAGTACATATTTATTGTCATTTTTTCTGTATAACTATGTTACACTTTTTCTCTTTCTTCCTATGATATATCTAGATATAGATATATTGATATAGATATTCTTTACATGTAATTACACTTAGAAATCAGCCATGCATCATTTACTTTCAATAGATATTTCAATGAATTTTCATTCTGTTATTGCAAACTATATAAATGTCCATTACTAGTAGGAAATTAATTATTTCTATTTTTTCCATAGACAAACTCATATGCTGAATGTTATCCAGGGGATTAATAAGTGAATTCATTGCTTTCATGATAGTCTGGTCTTATACCCTCTCCTTTCTGAAATACCAGGATTACACCCTACTTTAATTAGTTTCAAAGTTCTTGGCACCCTCCTCAAAAAATTCAGTGATGAACCACCACTTTATTTTCCATTCTTATAAACTGCAATCTCTCCTCTCAACATATTATTCAAGCACAAAGTATAAATCAAATTTAAGTATTCAACTAAACCAATATGTATTAAGCATATATTATGTATGTGAGATCTGGTGGTACAATGTAAATAAAACATTATCATTCAATACAGAAACTTATGATCTAACAGGCAGATAAATATACACTCAAATCCTAAATAATCTTGATAAAATTATATAAGAATTATAATGAAAAATATAAAGAATACAGGAGTGTAAAAAATATCCTTAAACTAGCCTGTAGCTAGTTTAAATAGTTTCGCAGGCTTCCAGGGAAATGAAACCCTTTAGGTTGAGGACCAGGTAGAGTGAAGCTGGTCCTAATGAAAAGGAGACTGGGTGGGGAGCACACATGGTGAGAGCGGGAGAACTCACAGCTAACCCTTAGAGGTCCTGTGAGTCTCAAAGATTTCAAAGCAGCACATGGAATTTCAGACCTTATAATATAGAGCTAAAGAAGCTAGACATAAAAGAATATGTCTATGGACTATTGAGTATATTTACATTTAATTTAAGAACATATTAAACTAACCTATTGTTATAAAAATGCAAACAATGACTTTTTTTTAGTGTGGAGATTGATTGCAAAGAGAAATAAGGACACTTTCTGAATGTATAGAACTATTTTGTATCTCCATTTGAAGAAGAATTTCAAAGGTATATACATTTGTGTAAACTATTTCAATATTATATGTCACTCATGCAAATTGTAATAAAACATGAATGTGTGTGTGTGTGTGTGTGTGTGTGTGTGTGCATGTGTAAGAAAGAGAGAGAATGTAAGAGAGAATAGAGAATGGAATGAGAGGAATTGGAGACATCAGATATTAATAACTTTTTTAGTGTTGCTGTGCAAGTGAGTAAAAGAATATGGTGCCAGTTAACAGGGACATGAGATCAAGGAACATTTTCTTTTATGCTGGAAGAAACAATTGGAAATTTACATGCATATTGGAATGATCAACTAAAGAGAAAAATGAAGATACTTTTATAAGAGACCCCAGCAGCAAGCTAACCTACTGGTTGGAGCGTCCGCCCCCTGGTGGTCAGTGCACGTTGTAGTGAGCTGTTGAGCGGCCTTAGCATATCATTACCATATTACGCTTTGATTGGTTGAATGGACGACCAGACGACAGGACACTTAGCATATTAGGCTTTTATTATATAGGAGTCTTCCTAAGAAAATGGCTTTAGAAGTATCTATAACTTCTAAAAATGTATAATTGTAAAAGCATCACATGTTCCTTGTTTGAGAAAATGAAAAATATTAATAAAATTAAAATAGCCAATATCCATACCTCCAACCCCTACTACTGTTAAATACTTTGTGTGTATGGCTGCAAGTAAAAAATTTAATTGATTTTCAAATCCTCTCCTTACAGATACAGTATTTTGATGAGTAAAAGTCTAAAAGTCTTGCATTCCTAGAAAGAATGATTAATGGTGGAATAAGTCCAGGCTCCCATAGAATTAGTAAATTCTGGGAGCATAAATTAGGATAAGCAATAGAAAAAGATTTCCTCTAATAATTAGTCACCTTTATTAAAAGCAGAGATTTTTCTCAAGTAGTCCTGCCCTAGAACCAGGGAAAGAGGCCTTTGAACCCTGTCTGGAGCAAAACTCGTTACTACCAGATGCAAAAATCAAAGTGCTTAATGGAGAGAGTTTAAAGGTCCTCAGTGTTTTCAAAGTACACACTAGTTAAATAATAATGCGGAAATGCTTTAGAACTCTGAGGCAGGTCAGAGGGAATGTTATGAACCATAGGGCTATTCGGTGCAAATATTTAACTATATGTGTGTAGGTGATGAAGACTTGATTACATAAAACAATGGTAAAACGAGAACAGATAAAATATTGATAACCATTGCCTAGAAAAGAAATTATTGAGAGATTTGGCAAGAAAGAATGCTTCAGGAGAAACTATCAAGAACAGATCAAGGCGAGA